>NW_028327173.1:122754804-123066135 GCF_987537825.1 Furipterus horrens | reverse complement strand
CAGATTGAAGGAAATTAAGAAGTGAATGGAAAATAGGGTGAATATTGACTATTTTTCCAGGGAAATTTTTTGCTAACTCTTCCTCCTTGCTGCCTCAGAAAAAGAAATGTAATAAGGAACATCACATTTCATAGCATAATTAAGTCTAATGATAGCAATGGATTTTTTTCTGTGTTAGTGAAGAAATTGCATTTCACTTGTACGAGCTCAATAACGTGAATCCTTCCAGAAAGAGTCTTAGCACTTGAAGGAGGATTATATGTACACCTTTGCATTATAAATATCTTTGATCCCAAATTCTTCTATTTTTTCCTTTCTATTCTGGAGCTCCACCATCTCAGTTGCCAAGTATGTGTCCCAATGAAGCTTTCTCTTTCCTTCCTTTCTTTCATTTTTTCATAATTCTCTTTATACCTCTAACCATGTCTCCTCAGGTGATTCAGGTATTTTATCATCCATATCTTATCTTTCTAATGCTAAATATGACCTAGTGAATAAACTCCAAACTTAGAGCAGGCAAGGCCCTCCAGATGTTTGTTCCAGTCTACTTTAGCAGCTTTGTGTTCCTGTAGCCTCCTCTTTCATGCTTCAACTTCCCTTTCCCTCTCTGCACCTGAACTTTCTAGCTTTCATTTCCTGACACTTTTACCTCCACCTGGAGTTGCCCCCTCCCTGCAATCTCATATCTAGATGTATCTGACATTTATGGTCTTGCTTAGTTGTCATATTCTGCATAAAAGCCCTCCTTAATCTTCTGACTACAACTGTTTTCTTAACTCTTGGTATTTATACGTGCTTCTCTGCACCCTTCATTCATTCTTTATTAATTAATTCAACAAACCTTTATTGAGCACCTTCTGTATGCCAGAAACTGAAATCGCCCTTTTCTATTTTTTCCCCACAGTTGAATAACTGTTTTGTCTAATCACTCCTATAAGTTCTTTGTGATCAAGAATTATTTACTGTAGCTGTACATCTATTGTAATGCTTTACACATAGTAATTGTTCAACAAATGTGTTTATTATATTAGTAAATAAATTCATCTCTAGTGAAATTTTAATAAGACAAGATAGCACCCAAATCTTTTACCCTCCCTGCCACAAATTTATCTCCTACCATTATCTGCAAGAATAAGATTTGTCACTTCTTCAGCTTAACTGCCTTAAAATAACACTTAAAAGTAAATAAATGGTATTTGGCTTCATATTATTTATTCTCTTAAACTCTTTCCTGTCTTCAGCTCTATCCATTCCACCAAAAGATTCCACAAGGTACAGGATTAATCAAATCCTTCCACTTCACCTCCATTCCTACCTCACTTAGCTGGTGACCATAATTCAACTTCCTTCTTAAAAGGGTCACTCAATTCCACTCACTTCCTTCTTTTAATCCATCCTACCTGAGTTAGGTTTGAATATGTATAAATTCATATTATGTTCCCAAACAGTGTAAACTTCAATATGAATCCAGTCCACTGATCTGTATTCTAAATTGAAGCTTTTCTCTTCATAAAGGGGTTAATCTGTGTTTTTCTGCCATTTAGGTAAAACAAACATATTATATTAAATAGTAGGGAGGTGTTCAACTATTCCAGAATTACAATACATAGCCAGATGATATTTATTGACTAATCAATGAAAAATACAGAAAAATAAATGCCACCATAATGTGAACTCAAATATATGCCAAATCATAAAATATGGATAAGAGAGTGAATTTGAGAGTTGAGCCTCAGTTTCTACTGTTCTTTTATACACAATATCTGGCATTTAATTTTTTAAAAGGAAGAAAAAAGACCCATGTGAAAAGTTAATATAGTTCATAGAACCAGGCCCAGAAATGACCTAGATGTTAGAATTATCAAAGACTTAAAAGAGAAAAACGAATAAAAAGACATTACTTTCAAAATAGTGACAATAAGACTGTCAGTTAGCTTCTCAGAAAAAGAAAATCAGAAGAAAATGAAATAGTATCTTTAAAGTGCTGGAATTAAAAAATTTTAAAAACCTAAATTTGGTGTCCAGCAGAGAGAGAGAGAGAGAGAGAGAGAGAGAGAGAATATCATAAAAACAGAACTACACTAAAAGAAATCCAAAAGGGAGTTGATTAAGCAAATGGAAGGCGACACAAATAGAATCACGGTAATATAAGAAAGAATGAAAACACCAAAAAAAGGCAAATGTGTAAGAAAAGGTAAATGAATATTGACTAAGTAAAGCATGAACTTGAAGGAAATATTTACCTAAGTGGTTGCCTAGTCTACACTTGTACGGTCAACACTGATAAGCTCACTATTTCCTGAGGTACCCTACGCTACCTATAACTGTGCTACAAATGTCTTTATAATGAGTTGTAATCTGTAATCCTCTCAAATTTCTACATTTTGGCCCTCATTCTGCCACAATAAATAATCTAATTTCTCTAACACCAGCTTGAAGTAACTATATTATCTTCCAGTGTAACAGAAATTGTTCATTCTTTGGCCAAACATCACCAATGTAAACCATTCTTCACAAGGCATTCTCCAGTTCTTACCTAATCCAGAATATTCTAACTGCACCCCACTTTCTTTACATTTCCCAAAGAATAGATCCCACCACGTAAAGCACAATTCTGTGATGAGCAAAGCATTCTTGTTTCTCCCATTCCATCGTGCAGCAATAGTATTTATCTTTTCTAAGGGGAGGGGGGTATAAATCAAGCAATTTATTCATATCGAATTCCTACTTTAACCCTTGGGAAAACTCTGGCCTCAAGAAGCTAGTATTTATTTGTGTTAACTCAAAAGAATATTAGACTAGAAAAGCTGCACAGACAAGCATTGGCCAAAGAGGTTCTGGAGACTCTTTCAACAGATAGTGGACAGTGTAGACTAAAATTGTGACCTTTGGAATGTCAAGGAAATCAAGATTGGGAAATGGCAGCATTGGCAGAGTACATTAATTAATTGCAGATATACTGGCAATAGAGGGGATGAGTTAATGACAAATATGACTTTTCAAGCCCAAGTGATAAAAAAGAGAATAGGAAAAATATGGATATCAGGAGGCATGCCTTGTAACTTAGAGAAATATGTTGATATACTTTAAATGTTTTGAATATTCATGGAAATACCAGTTAGGCAGGTGTAGAAATAAGATGGAAGTTTTTGTTGTAGGATAGGGATGGATTTTTACTTTGGTACGTGATAGCTCAAGCCATGAAACCAAGGGAAAAAGGGCCTTTCAATGTCCTCTAACCAAAGACCTTCTTCGGGGACATACCTATAGTAGAACAAGTTAAGTAATTGCTTGTTGACGATAAGAGAGGCCACATACCATAGGGAGCTATGTGGTATATCAGTAAGAGGGTGTTAGAAAGGATTTACAGGATTGGACTTATGTCCAGTGATTTAGGGGAGGGTTTAAGAAAGTTGGACTTTGAATTGGATGCTGTGAGGGTAATTCTATGATTGGGCATCTTAAGAAATCTTATCTAGGAGGGAAGACTAGACCAAAGCTAAAGCTGTAATTTGTAAAGAAGGAACAGTTGCTAGTATTAGGTAGGCTTCAATTAGCTAATAGGATTAGCTACTATTTTTGTAGCTTGCAGTGATTTTGTTTTTATTTGTGCTTAGGCAAAGTGGTCTCCTTTTTGTTTCATTTCTTGGTGGTTAAAAAGTGGCCTTGTCTATTGTTGGAGTTCAGTGAAATAGTTTACTTTTGACAAGAGAACACCTAGGCCTAACTATGAACACCAGAGGAAGCCCTGAAAATGCTATGGCCTTGCGAGAAGAGTCAAGCCAGTTTCCCAGTACGAGGGACTGGCTTTTCTCTCTCAGGCCATGGACTTAGCCTTGGGGAACTGTAGTGAGGTTTTGAGTAGACAGAGCAGACAGTTATAGAGATAGAGGAGCTGTCAAGGAGAGGTGGAAAATGATGACAGGCAGATGCCAAGGGGTCTCTGGTGGGAGAGTGTTCAACATTGCTAAGAATATTTAAAAATCTTAAAAGTGTTTGAGCTCAGAGGGAAAAAGTGGAGTAAAAACCCCATCGAATCCAGGCATCACTGATGATCTTCAAGAAAAAAGTTTAAGGGGCCACAGGTCAGATTGCAAGGCTGTGGAGAAGTAGAGACCGTAGGTGAAGACCACTCACTCATTTGAAAAGTTTGCAGTGAAAAGGAGAGCAAGGGGGTGTTAACTAGAAGATTTTGTGGAACCAATCTGAGGAAGTTTTTCCTCCTAAAACAGAGATTACCATTATGTGTTTGAAGTTGAGGAGAAGGAGCCATTGGAAATAGAAACAGTAAAGATGCTAGTAAAGCAGTGAAAAGCAGGGGAAAAAGTCTGGGACCAAGAACTCTGGTGGATATGTTTGTCTTGGAGACGGGCAGGACTCCTGGCCCTCCCTGACCCAGCAGAGGCAGAGCTGGCACAGATAGAGAAACATGGAGTCTGAACTCAGGGTAGGTGAAGGAATGGATGACAGGTAAGATCTTTTCACTGCCTCCCACCCCCACCCCCTTTTCAGTGAAATTGGAAATAAAGTCATCTGCCAAGGTTTGGGAGAAAAGGAGATAAAAGAGCCTGGAGAAGGTGTGTGATCTGCTAAGAAGCTGTTTAGTGAATCAACAAAAGATGCTGTTTTCTATAAAGTCATCCATTTCATTTTATAAAGAAAAAAACTGCAAATGTTGCTGTATTTCATGGATTTATTTAAGATTGAGTAGGAAGAACCCTTTTATTCTCTAAAAAAGTTAAATGGGTTGCCATCTTTTTATATGAGTAATACCAACAAACCTTTTTCTTGGGATAATCACGGTAGACTAAATATTATTTGATACAAATAATTTGTAACTTTTTACTTTGGCTTTTGGACTGTGTCTCCCAAAGGAAAAACACCATGCTATTTTTAAAAGCGAACTAGAACATCAACCAGAGAAAATAGACAGCAGAAGGGTGAATTCCATAGTTTCTAGAGCAAAGAAAATTAACATTTACATTTCCACTTACAGTCGTAAAAATGGACACCCCCTCCCACTTGAAGTCTCCGTTCCTGTGTATCTAAATAGCTGTTTGCCTCCTCACTCCTGGTATTAGGTGTGATTGAGAGATAACTTACTCAGAGGCGGTGGCAGCAGCTTCTTTGCACGCAGTAGCCCATGCTCTTGTGAGCATCAAAAGGAGATGAAGCCTGATTAACCATTTTGAAATCTATCGGATGAAGAGAAGTCCTTACAAAACAACTTTTATACGCTTTAATTAAAAACGTGTTCTGGCAGCTCAGAGCTGAATGGGCTTCAGGGGGAGCAGGGTTGAGTGCGTTGCTATGACGACACCAAATCTTTTCACGCCTGGCCCTTCCTCAGCACACTGTCTAGCACTCTGCAGCCATTAATTGCCTCAGGCCCATCTCTCACTCCCTCAATCCTTTGGTCCATAAGTCTATATAAGTCCCAATACTTTCTGTGTTTTCTGCTGTGGTACCTCTCCCTCCCTCCCTTCCACTCACCTTTTCACCCCTTGCATTTTCCCTGCAATCTCTGTTTTCTTGTTTCTTTCAAAAACAAGTTTATTTCCTGAGTTGAAAACACACACACACACACACACACACACACACACACACGTGGTTATCATTTATTACTCCTCAAGATAAAATAATAAATCCATTTTAAGTGCTCTGAGTAAAATCAAGAATGATCTATGTTATACATTTTTTATTTTTTCAGGTTGCACACTGGCTACTACACCACCTTTTCTGTTGCTGAAGATAAGGCTGAAATAAAAAGGGCAGTGTTTTCCTCTCTGAAAGGTAATTTATGCTTATTATTAAAATCTCAGGTTATTCCACAGATAGTATCTTCTGGTAACAATTGTAAGTGAGTATTAAGACTTTAAACGTGTTCAAAAAATTTAGACCTCAGTTTATTTAAGAAGACTCTTTGAACATTTTAAAAGTTCTACTCATGCAGAGGTTTAAATAAAACCCAACACTTTCACTTGCTATACCATATGAAACAATAATTGGGTAGGACTTACCCAGCTCAGAACCCAACCACCAACTGGTTAGAAGCTGATATCTTTGCAGTTTTGTTTTCAGTGCATTTATATAGACTATAATATTCTTACTCAACTTCTTGGTGTTACCCTTTGATTCAGCAGAGGCCTTACAACCTTTCATTTTGATTACAATTTTATTCTTCCTTTTCACCAATTCTATTTCACGAGGTAGGTGAGTGGAATGCAGTGGAAATATGTCTCATTTGTTTTCCCGACTTAACTCACAATCTGTTCCTTCTAGGATTATACTTCCAAGGCGAATTATTTGTCAGATAGTTAAGCATTTCCTCTAATTACCTGACTCAGTCAAGATGGATGTAGTCTGGAGTGTTACTCCTTGGCATACATAACATGGCCCAGTGGTCACTACATAGCAAGTGTGTGGGGGGGGGGGGTGGGGGTGGGGGAGGTGGTCCTTGGGAGCCCAGTCTGGTTTTGAGTCTGAGGCTCCAAATCCTAATGCAGGTTTAGAGCCTCAGCTTCTGCATCTCTGGAATTGAAATTTAAAAGTTTAACTTTTCTTTAGAAGTTTTATAATGAACTTCCTTGCTATATTAAACTCCAACATAACATATTTCTGATAGGCCACAAGTAAATCTGTGAGCCACAAAGTAACAAATACTCTAAACTCTCTCCAGTATGAGGAACAGTATTTTCTTTATAAACAAACCAATCCCCAGGCTGGTTTCTAGATTCCATTCTTATAATAAGTACTTACCATATTTTAAGAAGCTGCAGTCCTTGGACTTCTTACCATAGTCATATTTAAAAGGTGAGGAGGCTGTGTGACCTGGCATTTCAGTGACATTTCATAAATGGGCCAAGCTTCTTGTTTATAAATAAAAGTGTAACTTTATTTTTTCCTTCTTAGTATTAAATATATAAAATTAAATGCTTACAAATGTTAAAAGTATTTTCCCACCAGCAGCACTTTATTCGGATCAATCTTAGATGGGAACTAAGGAAAGTAAATGTGTATAGATTGGCTAAATAAATAGACGGGCATTCAGATACCTGAAACAGGAAACCTAATAAAAATGGATCCGCAAAGTCCGCAAAGAGGCATCCTTATAATGTGAGTGGATTGTACATAAATATCAGAGAAAGTGTTCCATTGCCAAAACATTTTGTCCTGTGAATATAGTGCTTCTCCATTGTATTGATAAACTCAAGAAGTGGGAATCCTTCAATTCTTGACATTTAAATCTATCCTATACCTGGCTTGAAAAAACTCTAAGGGGAGTATTCTTGCAGGTAAGTGGACTAGAAAACATTATAAATATTTTTAATCACCATATGTTATGTATGGTCCCATGACTCAGTTAACCACAAGGCTTACAGGGTAGCACTTTTAATAACATTGAATTCTTATTTCTACTGAAATGTTTTAGATTTCCTTCCCTCCAAATTTTGTTTCTTGGCCAAAGACATCTACATGAAAATTGTGGTATCTTTTATTTAGTAATTCATTCATTCTGCTCATCAGAAGTCATATAATCTTTTATGTGTGGTCTGGCACTAGACAAATTGTTTATGTGATAAACCACAGGACTGTCCGGTGGTTCTGTGGTCTGATTGCTATTTGTCAGAATTAAAGCTTTTTTGGTGGCTGTTTTGAATGTGTTGTTATTCTTAGAATGGTCCTTACACTGATTCCAGAATGTGGTTACTCTGAAGTCTGCATAGTAATCATGAAAATTAATTCCCAAATAGCTATACCTGCATAGAACTTATTATGGTCATACATGCTCTGTTAAACTCTTCAAATTGTTAATCTTTAAAATATAAATCACTGCCATCTTTATTCTGTATAAATACCTTTCTCTCTCCAGTATCTCTAAACACATGACAACAAAAAAACAAAGGAGCCCTGGCTGGTGTGGCTCTGTGGATTGAGCTCTGGCCTGTGAATCAAAGGGTTGCTGGTTCAGTTCCCAGTCAGGGCATGCGCCTGGGTTGTGGGCCAGGTCCCCAGTTGGGGGCGCATGAAAGGCAACCACACATTGATGTTTCTCTCCCTCTCTTTCTCCCTCCCTTCCTCTCTCTATAAAAATAAATAAATAAAATCTTAAAAAAGAAAAAAAAGAAAAAGGAGGTACAGCAACCCACCAGCCCACCAGGCATAGAAATGTGTGTCACACTGAGGACAAAGATTAAAACTCCACTTGATGTTGCAAAAGAGATTTTATAAAAAGTGACTAAAGTAACACTACACTGTAAATATAGTGATCACCAAGATTTAAGCCTATTTCTTAGTAACTTAATAAACAGTGGTGTACGGGTCCAGAGTCACTCATTCTTTGATAACATTTAAGTATTTGGAGTCTAACAACTCATGTAAGAATAGCATTACCTATAGACTTCTTTCTTAGAGACTCAGAATATCTGCAAGGTAAATGTTTTACTTTTTTTTTTGGATATAAATGAAAACCATAAAGACCTCGTAAAAGTAAACATATAATGTTTTAATGCAAGTTATTCAGTATGTGATCTATTCTTGTCTAAGACAAAAAGGAAGGGGAGAAAAATGAAAGGAGGAATAACTGAAATATTCTCTTTAATCTTACCTATCATAATGGAATTTTTTCTCCTCTCTCTTCCCCAAGTGCCTAGGCCTCAAAATTGAAGGGGTTGGTCAGAGTTCCATGGGCTGAATTTGTAAAATTTTTAAATCTGTAAATCTACTGATGCTAACGAGAATTAAATAACTAAATTCCTGTATCTCCTGATGAGAAAATGCCTAGCAGAAAGTCTTAAATCTGAAATACTTTCCCTGGTTTACCCCAGATCAGCAGATCACTTAATTTATTGCTTTCCTGTTTTGGGGACAGTCTCCTAGACTAATTGTAGGCACACACACACACACACACACACACATCTCCTCTACTTATGCTAGCTCTAATTCCCTGAAGAGAAAGCTGAAGAGTAGTAGATCACTTGAAGATTGTCATGATTAATTGGCAGGAACGACTAAATCCTAATACACGGTTACTACCATTGAGCATTCCATAAGTGTTCTTGAGAGAGAACGAAAGAAAAGAAAGGAGGGAAGGAAGGAGAGAATGAAAGAAAAGAAAGGAGGGAAGGAAGGAAAGAACAAAAGAAGGAAGGAAGGAAAGAAAGAAAGAAAAAGAAAGGAAGGAAGGAAGGAAGGAAGGAAGGAAGGAAGGAAAAGAAAAACACTTTAAGTTCTTTTATTACTATTCTTTACTTGACTGAAATAAAGTTGTAATACATCCTTTTTTCAGTAATGGGTGAAGAGAGAAATAGGGTTGTGTAGGAAGTATGCCCAGTAATGAAATGATGAATGATGAAATGACAAACTTGTATTGCAATATTTTAGACACCAAGCCATACAGAAGTCTTCTTTGATCATGATTCATAGGGAATCCCCTCCCTCTCCCGTCTCCCCTCACCCTCTCTGACACACACACACACACACACACACACACACACACACACACACAACGCCGAGGTCAAGGCACGTGATAGTGCTCGTTTTAGCTTCTCTGCACTCAGGAGAGCAGAGAAGCAGTGGGTTGGAGGTAACAGAAAGGGCAAGGTTGGCATTAGAACTCGGAGGAGGCGCTCACGCGGAGGTCGCGGTCCCGTCGGTATGCACCGAGCGGGAAGCTATGGGGGACTGAGCTACACTCCCGGCGCCGGGACCCAGCGCTTGGGTGACAGACGTAGCCCCCTGGCCGTCCCGGCCGAGTCTCCCGGCGCGCCGTTTCACTATCAGAGTCGATGGACGTGAAAGCTAGTGGCGACAGCTTGAGCAGAGTGGGCTCCAGGGCAGAGGCGATTTAAAACCCCGTCTATCAGTGCTGGGTGGCGAGTAAAGCTGGCTTCGCGCCCAGGGCGCAGGGGTTGGGCGGCGCGGCAGGATATTGAGAGCCCTTAGCGCTCGCCTAGGGGCGCTGGGTGGCCTTTGTGGCCGGCACGCCCAGGACTCCTGGGACTGCTCCGCAGCTGGATGCTGGGACCAAGAGTAAAAACTAGCCCCTCGGGGCAGCCCTTGGGGAATGGTTGCAAAGAGAGGCAGGAAAAATAAACCAAACCAGAGAGCCGTCCTAGCCTTCCCTGCACCGCCTCAGCCGGCGGCGTCGCCCGTCCTGCATCCTCCATGGGGCCCCGCGCCCCCCGGACCGAGGGAGCTGCAGCCCAGGCCTGGCCGGCCGAGACCGCGCTGTGAGCAGGTCTTAGGAGCTCGCCTCGCCCGCCTGCCAGCCCCGCCCGGCCGGGCTCCTCGGGCGGAATGGAGAGCCCCGCTTTGCTCTTTTCGTTGGCCAAGCACAATTGTGTTATTGGAGATAATGAATTCAATCCCCATCAAAGGGCATTAGGCTCGCCCGGGCCCTGAGTTGCTGATGCCTTTAAAAAAAAAAAAAGGAGGAATGAAAGGCTGAGGAGGGGAAAAAAATCTCGGAGGGAGCCTTTCCCCTGATCGCCGCTTTTGAAGTGAAGGGGCCCGAGCATTGTTGTTCACCTCGCGGCCCATAAGGCTGAAGAAAGCCTGGGCTTTTGATGCTCTGAGAACCGCCTCCGCAAGGAACACCACGTCGGGCCGCGCGGCCTGCGGGCAGCATATGTCTCGGGCCTCCCGGGCACCGTCTGGCGGGCGGGGCCGCGGGCCTGGCAGGGAGGGGCTCGGCCATACGCTCGGCTTCGGAGGCCCGGACAGGAGAAAAGTTCGCACCTGGCGGCAGGGTTCCCGGAGCCCCGGTTCTCCACCTTGGGGTCTCCGTTCCTTGTGCCCACTTCGTGGCGTAGCGCAGGGGTTGCATCTGTGCTTAATCGGTTAAGACCTCGGACTGGGAGCCCTGACTGTCCTTTGGAGATGAGGGTGGAGAAGGCGGGGGTCTTGTTGAGCACATCCGGCAAGGATGGTTGGAAGTCTATCTTTAACCACTGGCTCCCAGCATCTAAAGTGGTTGGCTTAGCTAGAGCTTGATGGGACTCAGAAGGTGTACCGCAGAGAGGGGCACCTGTGACTCGGGCGAGGGCGGGGGACGCTGGGAGAGGCAAGGCAACCCGCTTGGCCAGCAGGGCTGTTTCCCCAGCGTCAGAGGCGTCAAGCCTCGCAGTTCTGAACCCAGGACAGCACTTTGGCATCAGATCACATTTTCTAAAAACTTGTTGCAGGCATTTAAGTTTGTCTTCAGGGCCTGCAACCTCCATTCTCGTCCCACGCTCCCCACCCCCACTCCCGCCCGCCTCTGAACACTGCTGGCCCAAAGGTCAGCGACAAGAGCTAGCTAGCTGTTGGCTTCCCTTCTTTCCCTTCCCTGTCTCCAACCTCCTCCATCCTTCCTCAAATGATCCAGGTTATCCGCCCCATTAATACATTAGCTAGGCGTAACACAAAGGCAGCGCGTGTCAGCAGAAGGCCATGTGAATGAGAGAAGAGAGGGAACCTGGACGGTACCCTGTGTTGCAACAAGGCTCATCGCAGTCGGAGCTAGTGAGTCTGCCTGCACCTAGGAGAAAACGGTAGAGCGCGCTTCGGGAGCTGGCGCTCGGGACTGAGCAGCTGCTGGACTACGCATTTATAGCTGGGTTATGGGAATAAAGCCCAAGGATCCCATGTGGGACACAGAACCGGGAGAAATTTACAAAAGCGTCCAGTCTCCTGAATCATGCAAAGAATATCAGCTCTGCAGGATTTCACTTGGAGGGAAATTTTTTCCTCCCTGGTGCATAATGGGTCGGTCCTTAAAAGTAAATATGTAAACGAAACAAACCACCACAAAGCCCCTTACATTTTTTATTAAACAGTTCGTGTTTTAAAATAACTCAGAGAGCAAGAGACACAGATAGATGTGACCTGGGGACGTGATTAGACAAGCAAAGGAGTAACTAAAATTTCATGGGAGAGGGGGAAAAAATAAAGTTTCCAGTTGAATGCCTTGTTCCCTAATTCCAAGATGCTTTGGGGGTATTTTCAGGTTGTTTTTCTCTGTTTCAGGATTTTTAAAAAATCTCGTGTTGTATATAATCTTGAAGAGTAGTTGAAGAGAGACCTAGGAAGTCAACCTAAAGCAATCTTACACTTAGAAAGCTAAGTCAGGCCTGCCATGGCACTGGCCAGGTTCTGAACTTGATCTTGATGTGACTTGACCAGCAACCCACCTGGTTTTTTAGGTTCTCAAACACTTATTCTATTTAAGCCCTTTCCTTCCTGGATATTGAGGGAGAATGTTCTGCTTTTATACCTTAAGTTGACTAGAACATAGAGAACCAAAAAATGTTATGAAGTGGCATCTTTTTCAGGGCTGCAGAGGGGAGCTCAGGCTCACCATGAGCTTTGCTTTTACACTGTGTAGTCACAGCTGACATAAATGGAGAAATGAGGAAGTTAGAAAATGAAAGTAGCAAGTGAGGATTTCCCCCTTGACAGATTTAAGATATCTAAGGAGTAGGAAAATGCATGCATTTTCAAGTTAAAATTGAACTGCCTGGGTATCTTCCAACCCCCTGTTGCTTGCTAGAATGATGGCTGGAGGAAATTGAGAAAAGTGAGGGCTGCAGTCTCCACTATCCAAAGTTCAATGAACCAAGCTAGACTGGGGACTAAAAAACTAGTGGAACCATTATGGCCTCAAACTTAACTACCTGGAAGGGAAAAAAACAAAATTTAAAGTAATCTATTATTAAATGTTATTTGGATACATCAAACAGGATCATCAGTAGACAATAAAATATGCATAAATGGCTACTTTAAGAAGACCTTGTATCTCCTCAAATGGATTTTATTTCTAAATAGGAATGTTGTAGATCTTATAAGTTGTTTCAGTTTATTACATTCTTACTCGCATGAATTTCTATTGATGCTAATGATTCTTCCTATTTGGGAAAATCTTATTTCTAAATTTCAGCATAATTTAATTACATACTTAGCTGAAGACAGCCTACAAATAATCACCTTCTGCACATAATTATCTTGAAGTAATTAAACATTATCTTAACTCCATTTAGTTGCAAAACATTTTACAATTCAAATAAACAATTAAAATTTAATTTTGAAAATGAAATTTTTTACAAATGTAGTAAACATCTAGTAACTTAAGCAACTTTATCTTTTTAACAAGTTTTTCATCTTGACATATTGAGGTATCACATTAAAATACATTATAGCTAAATGTTCTACAATATTACTCCTAAATCAACAGAAAACCAATTGATCTTGTGAAAAGGTTAATTAATTTGCGCTATAGGTCTCCTACTTTGGTCTGCATCGAAAGAAATTTGTATTGATTGAATAAGATTTTTTTTTTGTAAAGAAACTTAATAAGTATTTTTGTGGAACTGCGATAATTTTTTTTAAGTGCTAAAACAATGAAGTAAAATTTTGTCACTCCAGGAATACTTTTGTGCTATGGCATATTCGTTTCCGTTAGACTCCAGGAAAAAAGTAATGGTTTTTGTACTTCAGTGAAATTAGTTGGTTATCTAGCCTGCAGAAGATGAAAACAGAAGTCAAGAACTTTAATAGGATTTTGTTTGTTTAATCCCTCCTCCCATAATAATTCTCACCAGTTTATTCTGTTATGAGAGGATTACGGAGAGACAATGTGAATTAAATTCCATTCTTGATTTAAACACTGTATTAACCATCCTGTAAAAATCAGACTGAGCTGCCTTCTACTCGGGAACACTTCTAAGTTGTGTAGTTTCTGCTTAATAGAACTGGTGAGCTTTTCTTCCTTATCTTTGTTTAGTTGTCTTATTTTATAAATTTAAAAAATGTTTCAGGCCTGGAACAAGGTGAAAGTAACATTTGAGGTTTCCTCCCAAGCCCTATACTCACTCCCAAAACATTTTTCTTTTTTTCTGAAAGTGTTTGCTCGGTGGCGTTGTCAGTGGAACTGAGGGCCTCGGGAGCTTTGCACTTGGGTGTGTGGCATGGTTTTTCCTTCCCGCTTCCTCCCATCTCCTCCGGAGACCCCTCCCCCACTTCGGGCGAAATTCCTAAATAAAGCTTTCGGGGGGCACCGCAGCATCCCCTCCCGGCCCTGGTCTGCAGGAACTTCCGAGGTGCAGAAATTTAAAAACATGGTGAGAGAAAGTGGGGACCGGGTCGCGGGAAGGCAGAGCGCTCGCGGAAGGTCTCAGCACTCCCTCGGAACCACAGACCTTTCCCTCGCGGCTCTGGGGCTTCACGCCCAAGGCCGGGGCGTTCTGGCGTTTGTGTGTCCGGGTTTCCGAGGAAAGGATTACGCAGCGGGGGCAGCCGAGGCAGCGCGGGCGTTGGGGCTGCAGGAGCCTTAACGAGGTGCCTGGCCTTCTTTGTTGACTTCTAGGTCTTGGGCTCGACAGAAGATTTATTCTCTTGGAGGGGGAAATGCCCAAACAATGAAGAACTAACTGCACTTGTCACCTCTAGATGCTTGTGGTCCCACACTGCCCCCAACCCCCCTTCCCGCAGCAACCGGCTGCTCGGACCTACCCCGCGAGAGTGCTAACGCTCGGGGACCGCCAGCTCACAACGCTCAGAGGTAGCCGAGTGCGCGGAAGATCCCCAGAGGTGTTTTACTGTCCGGAGGTGGCAGAAAACCAAGGCAGAAGCCCACGATGCGAGATCTGCTCCTTGTGATCCACCATTCTAGCTTCTCAGGCAGATCTCCTAAGTGGTTTCGCACCATAAGCCTGAGGCGTCTCGCCCCCGCAAGCCCAGAAAAAGTTGCTGCCGAATAAGAGAGGGAGAGCAAGAGCTAAGGCCTACTTAAGCCTGGCAAGACACTGATATTTCTAATACGTTAGAGAGAAGGAAGGGAACATCGCGGAGGGGGAACGCGCCAAAGGCAATTTAGACTCAGGTTAAAATGTCCATGTCCAAGCTCATGCCTTTTGTTACACGTGGAATTCGAATTTGCTAACGTTTTTTACCTGCTATTTAAGTATAAACAACTGTTGGAATTGAAAGCATTTTCCTTTTTGGAACGTTACTGTCCTTCCCAGGCCTCCAAATTAGGTTTTGAAATTACTGAAACCAAGGATTTCCCTCTCCTCCTTTCATTAGCTAAAGTGAAAGTGGGGTTTGAGATTTCTCAATTTTTCTCAAGTGCTACATGGCACCCCTTCTCTCATCTGGGGAGGCAATTAGGCGATAATTAAGGGACTCAACAGCTCTTTTTATCTTGTCCTCGGTGTGGAGTGGGGCGATCAAAGTAAAGGTTGTCCAAGTTCAAGCCCTGGTGAGGATGGAGTTCATACACAAGGGCTCAGGCAGGCCAGCCTCTGCTTGGACTGGTGGTGTTATTGTTGATGTCAATCCTAACAAGACTTACAAAGAAATAGGTGGACTGGAAAGTGAGCCTACTATCAAAGGAGATTAATGATTTTGTGATCTCAAGCAACTGTAGAAGTGTAAAGTTGCATTTAAAAGCTTCTTAGAAGGCAAACAAATCATCACCTTTAAGTTTTCTGGAATGATATTTTTAGAAACAATATATTTTAATAATAACTTCACACAACACAAAATAACAGCTAGTAAAATGTTCTGATAGTACAATGCTTCCCCTGCAGGAGTGAATTAACTGGCCTCCCCTGCCCCCTCCAAAGCTACCATGATGGTTAAGTTTTGTTTCTCTTTTAACGTAAAAAGGGTTCAGAATTCTCTGTTGTAGACAACTTAATTTTAACAGCCGCATCTGATATTTTATTCTCACTCAAATATTTCTCAGAGAAAGAAAAATGATATATTGGGAAAGAGGGAAAGGTAGTTATAATTAACAGTATTTGATTTCATTGCGGAAAGGCTCAAAGGAAACATAGAAGGGCTTAAGCCCATGTCAAAAATTTTAGTAAAAATTACTGGGAATAAAGAATCTTAAAAATCTCAATTATTGGGACATTAAATCAATTTATCTATCCACCTTTCTTGAATTTCTTTAAACTTTTTACTATATATAATAAAAATAAACAATTTTGTTTTAGATTATTTTCCTTTTTGTCACTTATATTCAGTGCCAGGCTTTGAAAAATATATTCAGAATAGCTATTTTGGAGTTAATTAAGGAAAATAACAAAAATCCTTTTTTTGTTAATATTTGATTTATTTAAAGTCCTTAACTGCAAATGATCAAGAACATACTCCACACCTTAAAATTTATTATTTTTGTTATTTAAATCAAAACATTTTAATTACAGTCACATTGATAAAAATTAACATTTTAATTTGTACTTTTAACCATCATTTAAAGCAATTTCAACTGTAAAGAAAAAAAATAAACCATGCAATAAATTAACATTGAGAAAGCAAAGACGAATAATAATGGAACCCGTCTGGCTATACTAACACCATGTCCAACTGTGAAAAGTGCATTAACACTGAATGAACAAGCACATGATGACAATAATTAAAATAACCACAATCAGTTGGATTTTGGAACCTTGGACGAAATTCTGAAATACGGCTCCCTATAACATCTTTCTTCCAACATTGTAATCTCCCCCCCACCCCCCGCTTTTTTCTGGAGAAAAAATATTCTTTAAATGGTATAGATATATAGATGCTAATTTTATACATGTTACATGACCTCAGAATGACATGACCATGGCACTCTGCAAAGCAAGGAGCAGAGTTACTGAGAATGGTTAATTCTTGAAGAACTGATTCCCAGGGCTATCTGTGGGTGGAGAGGACAAGGAGGGGGTGTCTTTGTAACTTCTTGGCCAAGCAACTCTTGAAGATTAGCATGTATACCACCGACCTATTACCACTTTGTGTTATGTAAATATATGGAGGATGTCTACATATCTGAGCATGTGCATAAATGTCATTAAAATATACTTATTTCAAGAACCTGCTATCCGAATGTATTAGAGAGTAAGCTGAAAAAACAAATGGTTCTGATGTTTATAATCTGTTTATGTTTTGCTGCATAATAGCAGTACTGTCTCTCAATATCTTTAAGAGCCCCTAGTGTTTACTTGTTTCTTCACCCTTTCAGTTCTTATGGTTAAGAGTATTGCCACAGACCTGTAAACTTGTGTGTGTGTGAGGTGGGGGGAGTCAGGTGAGGAGGGGAAAAAAGTACAAATACTTTACAAGCTTGACCATCTTTCTTTTTTTTAAATAAAATCTGCACACACTAGAATGTGTCTGGAGGGGAAAGAGGGAAGGGAGAGGGATAAGGAAGTGGGAGAATTTTATATATACACTTGTGGATCATTAAACTTTGCAGGGAAAAATTCTGTTGGCTTGGGGTTGGTTTTCTTCCTAATAATATACACAAGGCATTTTAATAACACAGTAACAGTCCTTTGCACTGGGAAAAAGATTGTGCACACACACACACACAAAAATAAAAATATTATCATTGGGATTTTATTATGCTGTTGTTGGCTTGGTGTGTGCCGTTTTATTTGCAGGGTTTTTTTTCCCCCTCTCCTGCTACAGGCATGGTCACGACAAACAAACCCCTAGTCTAGGAGAGCTAGGAAGTGTTTAGGACAGGTCTGGAATACACACCTTGGTAGTAGGCCGGCTCCAAAGCTGAGGGCTCGATGGGGCTCCTGGTGGCCACTGAGGCGCTGCCCAGAGGCAGGCTGGCGGGCAACGCGGCGCTGTAGGGTGAGTACTGAAGCGCCTGCTCGTAAGCCTTGAAGTCCAGCTTGTGCTGCTGATCCGAGGACATGAGGTTGTTGATGGAGAAGGGGTGGTTGAAGGAGTAATGAGGGTCCCCTTTCAGGTGTAGTTGAGACTCGTGGGGTGCCAGACCATGCACTGGGTGCGAGGGGGGCACAGATACCAGCGCCCCAGGCCCCGAGCTGATTGGGGGAGCAGCCGAGGAGGCTGGCGTCTTCAACTCCGAGGCGCCCCCTGTAGCTGTCGCCCCGCTGTGGTCCAGAGTCTGGGGGCTCGCGGCAGGCCCCGAAGCCGGTGCGCCCTCTAGCTGGCCCGCCTTACCGTGCACGCCCCGATGAAGGGGTGAGTCGCCGCTGCCATTGGCAGCGGCAGAGGGGTCCTTTCGGCTCTCAGGGCCGCCCTTGGCACCACCACTGCCCCCGCTCCCGCCCCCGGCTCCTGGCTGCTTCTCGCACTTGAAGCGCTTCTGGCGGCGCAAGTAACAGCCGTTTTCGAACATGTTACCAGAGTCCGGGTGCAGCGTCCAGTAGGAACCCTTGCCCGGCTTGTCCGGGGAGCGCGCCACTTTGACGAAGCAGTCGTTGAAGGAGAGCGAGTGGCGGATGGAGTTTTGCCAGCGCTGCTGGTTCTGCCGGTAATAGGGAAAGAGGTCCATGATCCACTGGTAGATCTCGCTCAGCGTGAGCATCTTGCTGGGGGCCTGCTGGATGGCCATGGTGATGAGGGAGATGTACGAGTAGGGTGGTTTGGCATGCGGGTAGCTGCGCTTGAAAGTCTTGGCGTCGCCACTGCCCCCAGCCCGGCTGCGGCCCAGGTTGGACGGCGCGTAAGCCATGGGGCTCATGCAGGGGTTCATGGCCGCGGCATAGGGGCCCAGGCCGTTCATGGAGGCCGCAGGCTGCCCACCCATGGCGCCCATGCCGCCAGGGCTCAGCGTCGTCCCCATGGCCGTCACTCCTGCCGCTGTCATGCTGTTCATTGCGCCCGCAGAGCCCCCAGGCATGCCAGCCACCGTGCCGGGGCTCAGGCCGGCGCCCAGGCCGGGGTTTGCGTATGACATGTTGAATGAAGCTGGGGTCATGTTGCCACTGGTAGTCATGGTGTTCATGGTCATGTAGGTGTTCATGGAATTCATGGAGCTCAAGCCCGAGTTCATGTTGCTGACTGGGACCGAGGTGTAGGCCTGGAGTGGAGAAAGTGAGTGAAGAGGCCCCAAAGGCAGGGTTAGCAGTGCACGAACCCCAAGACAAGAGGTGAGCAGCTCTGCAAAGCATAGTACATATCCACTACCCAGGGCAAACCGGCAGGCACTCTCCCCAGACCGAGCAAAGAGATGTCTTGCACGACAGGGAAGAATCCCAGTGTGGGAGGCAGTAAAGGCAAGCGCTCACAGAAAATGTCCCCAGGAAGATGTGTAATCATCGTACTGCCAGGCTCAGGGGCCAGCTTCTGGGGTCCCACCATCTCCTCCTCCCAGCCTCCACTCTAGACTGTCTCTGCAAAGTAAGTGCCCCATTTGGTTAAAAGGAGTTCAAACTCCAAAAACAGAATTAATCTGACCATCTGGTAATTCACTCCACCATAATTAAGGGTTCAGTAAGTGTGGCTGGCAACAGGGCACCAACACTGCACCCATCTCACCTAACTTGCCAGGCTAGCTGACCACATGGCAACCTCGGCTTTGCAGGGTGGCGATTCATTAAACTCTCCCTCATATATTAAAGCATCCATGGCCATATGACCATCCACTTCCCAACAACTGGCTTTACTGTCTTACCAGTTTTCACCAAATGATGACTTTTTTGTTATTATATTTAGAAGTAATATTTTCCATCTACCTGTAGCAAATGTAATATTAAGAGGGGAAGAAATGCAGAGGTTAAATAAATTTTGGTAAAAAATTTAAAATAGACCTACAATAGAAGGGGCAGGAAGGGTGGCATGATAATGTCAATGTACTACATCCATTTAGCATGACTTTATGTGTACAACTCTTTAAGCCATTCAAAAACTTCCACTAATTTCATTATGTTTTTCCAGCCCCCCCAATGTTTGAAAATTTTGCGACACAATTTGTTGAAATAATCATCTATTTTTTTTCACATATGGATATGTTGCTGCTGATCATTTCAAACCCTGGCTAATAGTCTCAAATATTTTAAAATTCTAACATCAAAGTCTACTTATTTTATACTTCCCAATTCTAAACTTTAACCTGTAAGGAAGTTCTTTTTCCATAGAGGGCTTAACTGACTAGCGGGTCAAGATAACTGCATCTGAATTAAACCTGAGAAAGAGTTTGAATTCCTTTTAAAACCATCAGTAGGAGAAAAGCCTTATCAATAGTAATGTTGGAACGCACCAGATATGTTAAAAACATAGAGTCCAGAAATATAAAAGCTCTCCTCTAATAATTTAATAAAATAACGATATCTTTGAATTCACTTCATCAGGAAATACAACTATTTTAAAACAAAAGGTGAACAAACAGATTTAACTAGGCACACACTCTGCTATGGTATGCAAATAAACTCGAGGTAAATTTGTGAAGATATAAATTTACAAATCTAAATAAATTAATTACCATGAAAATATTTCCCAATTCCATATTTTCCCGTCCAAGCCTTAAACTATTTTTCACTTTTTTTTCCTTTTGCTCTCCCCAAGACTGTCCAAGGCAGTTTCAATAAGCCTTTTCAATAACGGTAAACTTTTGGTGGGTAATCACCAGCTGTTTCCAGATAAATTTATTGGTGGTGGTCCTGCCTGTACCTGATTTTCCTCTCAGTCCCTTTGTGCACATTGTAAAATAAACGACATGAACGTGCCGCCTTGGGGACAATGAAGAGAAACAGGTTCTCCACCCGCTGTGCTGGAAGAAAAGTCAGCTCGCGCTAGCGCCACCCAGCGGTCCCAGAGAAGAATGAGCACACCTCCCCAAACAGGGCTTTTGAAGAAGTTTTAAAATTTTTCAGAATCGGCTCCTTATTAAGGCGTTCAACTCAGCGGCAGTGCTTTTTCATCAGAAGACATTCGTGAATTTATCCAAGGAAGAGGCGGCCCTTGTAGGCAAACTCTGGCTTTCTCAAGGTGGCCTCCAACTCGTGCCAGCGCCCGCCCGACAACCCGCGGCACCTCGGGCCCAGCTCCGGCTCGGGCTCTCCAAAGAAAGAACCTAGTACTTCCCAGAGCGGGTACTTTCAAAGCTCAGAATATCCTGAAATCCTTTCTCCCGCTCTGAGAACCGAGCGCCGAGCGCCGGGTCCCGGCCTCCCTCGCGGGGTACCGGCTCCGGCTCCGAGGCCAGGCCAAGGCCCCACCGGGTGGGCGGGCAGCGCTGGCACAGAGAAAGAACCCCCAGCCCGCCGGCCGGCCGCGCTGCCTGGTGTCCTCCCCGCCCGGCCTCCCAAAGCGCGGGCCCCCGGAGTGTCCCGCCTGCTGCCCGTCTCTCACCTCCTGTGTGTCCGCGTAGTAGCTGTTCCAGTCGCTGCTCTCATGCCCTTCCATCTTCACAGTTCCTAACATCCTGGAGCCACCCTGCCCGATGCAACCATACAGCCCTGTGCAAAGCGACAGGCGGCCGCGCGGCGCGGCGCGGCGCGGGGCGGGGGGCAGGGAGCCGAGCGGCTACAGTCACCCGAGCGCCCGCGCCGGCCCAACGCCACCCTAGCAAGGAGGAAGCCGGGCGCTGCGGGGCGCGGCGTGCGCGGTGGCGGCGGCGCGGCGGGCGGGGGCAGGAGGCGGCCGCGGAGCGCGGCGCCCGGGAGCGCCTCCGCGGGAAGTGAGCGGGCGGCCTCTGTGAGACGAGTGCAGTTGAGCTGATGTGGATCTTACGTCGCTCGAGTGCCCACCTCCTCGTCCTCTCCCCATTTGTCCGCTGCACAAAGACGCTCGCACCTACAAAGCCCGAGGTGCACCTGCGAGGCGGCCGCCCGCCAGTACAGCCGCCGCGCCTCCCGCCCAGCGGCGGCGCCTCCGCGCGCGCCCCCAGAGCCCCCTCCCACCAAGCCCCCTCCCCCAAACCCGGCCCTCACTTTGTTTGCAAAGCGGCGTAATTGGTTTAAGCCCGGAGGCTGGGGAAGAGGGAAGTGGGGTGGGGGTGGGGTGTAACCCCCTCTGGAAGAGGAAAAGAAGAAAATAGGCGGGGCAGGCGAGCTATCGAGGATTCTCGACGGGACCCGCTCGGCCGGAGAAGGGCTGGGGGCGGTGCCGTTGGAGCCCAGGCTCAAGGGGCAGTGCTGGCTAAATGACCCAGGGTCCCTCCTCAGGGGAACCTACTGCCTTTTGGATGCCAGGGCAGCACCTCTTCCTGCTCCCCTCCTGCTCTTCTACCTGCTTCCAGCCCTCACCCTCCTCATTACTGACCTAAAGTACAACTCCGGGAGACAGGAGATTACAGACATCCAACCCCCCACCCCTCCGGACCTCAGGCTTGAAAAAGGAAAAAGCCCCACTTTTGCCCCTTCACTAGAAACTCGGCCATCTGAGTCAGACGAGCCTAATGACGTTAGGCCGATCCGGGCTCCTGGCTAGCAGAACGGAGACGCTGCCACGAAACCCGTACCTGCGGCTAAGAGCAGGTGAGTCATAGCACCGTTTTATACCTTTATGACATAACTTTTGTTTTCCGCCTTTGTCCGCTCTACTCCCCTTGTCATCTGTAGCAATCATAAAGAGGAAGAAACTGAGAACAGATGTCTATGTGATAGGGCAGGCGGACCTGAGTCGGGCGACGTCCTCCCTCTGCCCAGCTCCTCCTCCCACCCCCCTCTCGCAGCCTCGGGGACTGAGCTGGAGGCGACTGTCCGGTTTCTGATAGGGAAAGGTCAGGGGGAGGGGAAATCTCCCCAAATTAGCGCGTTAGCAGGGAGAGCCTGGGCGCCGGTCCCGGAATGCAACCATTCTTCTAGAGAGGTGCCGAACTGAAACCAGCGGTGGTCTTCGGCAATGTCTGGTCCTCTCTTTGGCTAGGAGGGGCCAGGCTAGGACACTAGGAACTCGTTTAGTTCCTAAGCAGTCCTGGACATCGATGGGACAGCTCTATCTCAAGCAAAGTCTGTTGGCTCCTGTAAGGCCCTGGGTAGTGGACTACCCACAAGTCCCGAGGAGTACCAACTGAAGTGACTGGGTGATAGGCACTGAGATGGTGATAGGCTGCGTGAGTGTGTTTCTGAGCGCGTGTGTGTGTGTGTGTGTGTGTGTGTTTAGTGTGACCATGTGTTATTCTGAGTGTGTCCATACCCTCTGTAGAAGCACTAGGTTTCTTTAAGTACCAATGAAATAAAATCTTTCCAAAATGACTAAGAATCCACAAAATATTGTTTGGCAAAGTTTTAAAAATGTTACTAGTCTCATTTTGAGAACTGTGTTTCAACTTGTGTTCCAAAGAGATACCTTCCCTACCACCCACCTTTGTTCCTTTAAACCTTTCTTCCTTGAAATCTGGCGACAGAATCAGGTTAAATCCTTGAACCAAACAAATCTCTTACATCAGCAGGGGAGCAGGAGAGGGTGAAGATGTGCAGTTAAGAAAATTTTTTAAAAAGATAAAAAGCATTAGATTACAATTCCTTTTTTTAACAAAAAATGGAGGGGCATCACTTTGTAAGGAAAGAAATGAGTGAGATTAAATCCACCTGGAAAGCCTAAGAGCAGGAGCCCTCCCTACATGCAGCTTGCCCCTGTGACTGCAAGGCTGCCCCATCAATTTTTGTAAATTTATCTGCCAACGTGTGGATCTGTACATATTTCCCATCAGCATCTGGACCTTAGTTGAATTTGTAAAAAACAAGGATGCTTAGCTTCCTCTGCCTGATCCCAAGAGTAGGGGGCAGACGTTTTCAGTGCTAATGAGCTTCCTTGTTCATTACGCAGTGACACGCCAATACCCTCTTAGCTCTCCAGCAACCTGGAGCAGGACTAGGGTTTGGTTTTTTTTTCTATAAGTAGTGACAACTTCGTAAAGCTTTTATGATGCACAAGAAGCCGGTGCTTTAAGGGGGAGAAGGAAAAAAAACGCTGTTATCTTAAAGTGTTTCAATGAAAGGAATCAAATATTTTTCTTCATCCCATTTCCCAACCCCACTAGGCCTCATCTTAAAAAAAAAAAAAATATATCAACTTAAAAACATAAAGTCTCCTGTTCATAGTGGGATAGTCAAAGCGAGGTTTCTCCTGATCTTCCTCAAAGCCCAAGACCTGTGGTAAAGACCTAACTCTGCCAGCTTTAGAGCCAGAATCAAGATCGGGGGTTCCGAGGTCTGCGGCCAAGGAATTACAGTGATTACAGCGCCTCCTGTCGTGGGAAGGGAACGCTGAATCCCTCCGCTGGCGACCCTAGCGAACTTCACCAGGGGAGACTGCAAACTCGCATGCCTCCCTCGTCCAGATATTTTGTTTCACACATCTGAATGACTGCCCAAGGCCTAGAAGGAAAGGTGGCAGCTCGGTTAACTTCCAGCCTCTCTCATCTCAGTGGCGGTATTCCAAGCACCTAACAAATTTAGGAGGTGAGAGTTTAGTGTGCCCAGATGCCTGCCAGTCATTTCCCCAAGATTTTAAAGCAAATCGTCTGGGCCATGCTGGGTCTTTGATTTGGGAAATAAAAACAAATAAACAAATAAACGAAGCTGCTGCCTCCTGGTTGCTGACCAGTCGGCAGCCAGGTGGGGCAGCCAGGTGGCATGCCTGACTGCTGCAGCCTGCTGGTTTCCAACTTCTTCTCTCAAATAGGCCCTGTCTGGACGCTTTGCAGAAAACTCCGCCGAGCTTTCTGAATACCTAGACCTGTTTTCAGCCTTGGGGAGCCACGAGGGCAGCCACGTGGTGGCTCCTGGGGAGTCCGGGGCCAAATTCGTATGGGCGAGAACGGGTCCGCGAGAGCCTGGGGTAGCCCAGGCAGAGAAGCCGAGGCTGTCGAGACAGTGGGGTGCGCGGGTACACCGGGTGCCCCAGGGGAAGCGGCTCCGCCCTCCCGGAAGCTGCGCCGTCTACGCCCTTGGGGTCGGCTCCTTGCGTTGTAGCGCAGTGGGAGCGGGCTGCACACGGTCTAGCAGCAAACCTCTGCTACCTCCGCTTCCCTTTCCCAGCATGACCCGGCCGTTTCCACAAATCTTCGCCAGGGCAGGGAGAAGCTGAGTGACGACGGTGAGAGGCCGACGAAAGGCCTGAGGCAAGCGCTTCGGATTCAGGCGGCTCCCTGGGGGCGGCACGGGGTCCTTCCCGTTTAGCTGGACAGCGGGGTAGGCAGAAAGCAGGACCCGGGGCGGTGGGGCTTTGCGATGGCCCCTGGAGCCCTTCGAGGACGTTTTGCTCGGATGTTCACGAGTCTGTCCCTTTTCCCCACTGACGCTCTCCCCGACGGGGTTTGTGGGCAGGTCTTGGCCACAATGGGCCCAGCCACGCTCGGGGCAGGTTGCTCAGATCTCCTCCGCAGGCCCTCACTCCCCACCCAGTTAATAAACTTAAATACTTCGCCTTCGGGGTGAATCACATGCAATGAAACTAAGCCCTGTTGCCCTCATGTGATTTACAGCCTACCGGACTGGGATCCTGGGTCAGTTTAAGACTGAGGAAGGCCTGGGACCCTGGAAGCAACCATTTGCCTTCGCGTGCGCCAGGCCTAAGCGAACCAAGGTTTGTGGCGGGCCTGGGGAAGGGGCCCGGGCTCTGCGAGAGGGCGGACCCCAGCGCCGGTCTTCAGCCTCCCGCCTACACCCGCGGTAGGCGCGGTGCTGCAGGCCTTCGGGCCCCACTGCTGCCCCGACCAGGAAGAGGGGCAGGGGGCAGGAGTGAAGCACAGAGCTCCTGCTCCTTCATTACTTCGCTGCCTCCCCTTCCCTCACCCCTTTCCTTTCCTTCCTCATACTTGCCTTTCTCTGGCTTTCCTTCTACCATTAAATCGTTAATGAAGAAAGTAATTCACAACTCACAAGGCGTCGGACCCTCAACAAGTAGGGGCTCTGGGACCATAACAACCCTGTCTTTGCGGTTCCATGCAGAGAAATTTAAGGTCCCCAGCCTCACCCCTGGCCAGTGTTAGTGTGTGTGGACCAACATATAGACACATGTAAGGCTTCGACACTACTGAAAAAAATTAATGTAACATTTTAATCCATATTCCTTACCACTGGGTTTGCTCCTTCCCCTACTGCTCCTGAAGCTGCCTGGGGCTCCGGGCTAGCATGCCCGCAGCCGGATATCGGAGCCGGAGTTGCTCCCCACCCCTGGCCTCACCCTTAGGCGACAAAACCGTCTCTGGCCGTGAAAGAGCATCACCTTGCCAAAATCAACTTGAATTTTCATGTATTCCAATGAGAAAGATTGGGAAGGGCGACGTACCCTCCTGGGCAGTCATTAGTCTTTGATGCTCCCTCGATGCTCAGGTAGTAGACATGTTGCTCCTGCCCAGGCCTGTGTCCTTGCATCCCTCAAGCATCACCAGCTAGCTGTGCTCCCCGAGTTACCGACTGCTTTATTCACATCGGTCAGTGCCAGCTCGAGCAAGTGCCCCGTCCCAGCTAGTCTCTCCTCACCACCCCTGTGCATCCCTGGAGCCCTATCTCTGCTCATTAGTGCCCCTACGTTCCTCTGGCTACTTGAAAACCGCTGTGTTTGGGGTCCTGGGCAGAGAATGAAAATGTATACTTCAGATGCACAGTTGTAAAATTAGAGGAAATCACGACAAATTTGAGGTCTGAGAGCAGGAAGGGTCTCGAGTAACTGAGGCCTACTGTGTGTCACAGATCCTTTGAGATCCCAATGTTTCGCCCACTTGGCTGGTTGGGGTGGGATGAGGGGTTGGGGAGAGCTAGGAGGCTGGAAGCTTGGGTCAGGGTAGGTCGGAACCTCAGTTTCTCTCCCCATAGAACCTTGTGCTGATGGGAAGCTGTGATGGAAACTGAGGGCACCAGAAAACTCAGAGACTGTCATCTCTTGACTCGAGGTGGCCAGCTTAAACTTTAATCCATCCTGAAGAGTCTACTGGTATTTAGTTTCTTAGGCACTGTGACCACCACCCCCCTCAAATCCATCCCTACTCCCCCAGCACACCCAAGGTGCTTTCCCACAGCCCCTTGAATGACCTGGTGGTTTAACTTCGGCTATTCCAATGTGATTACCCTCAAATTTACATAGTTCTATTTAACAAAGATTCTGTAACAATAAAAAAATCATATCCAACATACAGAAAAAGAGGTGAAAATGCATTCTAGCCAGACTGTTCTTCATTGTACTGGTTTCCTGATTTGCACCTAATTTTAAAATTGTTCTTTGGACTGACTAAAGACTAATTTTATTGGCATGGCTGCAAGGCGGTTACATTCATTATTTAAAATTAAAATTTGATTTGAGGACACTGTTCAGAATGGCTTCTGGGACTTGCAGCAGCTATTCCAGAACTAATATCAGAAGAAAGTATTGTTTTAAAAATTGTGCATTTGTTTGAAGTTGTCTCCTTTTTCTTGTCCACAGAGCAAAACCAATACCTAGCTCACATTGTGGTAAGTTTGCTTCTAAACAGAAACACTAGGAAGAGAAGCCTCTGTGCCAGCATTTCCTTTTGCTGGGTTGCTAGCAAGATTTGCAGGAACTTTGACCACATTCTGCATGCTGCAGTCCTGGTTACCTACTATAAATGGGCCAAAGTAAGAAATGCAGCTGCCAACACTGGCCGTTGTCTGTGGTGGCAAGTCTGGCACAGGCTCCCTGTGTCTGTCAGGAGGACTTTGCAGACCTTTCCAACCAAATGAGCTCTTCTCTTTTTAGGTCCATACCTTGCTCCAGATTCCTGCCAGGCTCTTATCACTCACTCCCCTAAAGCAAACTCCATTTGTGTCTTTCTCATTTTTTGTCCTCCTCGTTGGATTAGAAGCTCTCTAAGGGTGGGGACCATAGTGGTTCCTGCTGCCGGAGCAGAGCTTGGAGCATAGTAAATTTTCAATAAAGATTTGTTGACTCAATCAATGAACTAAATACCCCAATTCAGACACTAGACAGGCTGGTGTCAGGTGGGAAAAGATGCTGAAGTCTAAAAAAAAAGAAAACATATCCACCCACTCCAAAGTCTCCAAGTGAGTGTACAACCAGAGACGTGCCTCAGCCCAGTGGGTTTGTGAAATGAATGGACCCACAGAGGAATGAATGAATGGATTGACAGAGATTCTGATAGAATGGCCAGGGTCTCAGAGCTCTGGAATCCCTGGGCTACCGGGCCCACTGGGCATGGCTCTTCCCCTGGTATCCATGATTGATTTTAAGCAAAATTATCAGCATGACATGATCAAATCAGAAACGCCCTCCCCTCACTGGTACCTGGACTTGGCAAAATCAGGGGCCACTTGCTCATCTAGGGACATCAACATGTGGCCCAAAGCAACTATGTCATTCCCCCAACCTCCCCTCACTATGAAAAGGCAGCAACCTGCATCTTTCAACAGCAGATATTGATTAAAAGTTAAAAGTTAAAGAAACCCCATCAATTTTCCATTAGGCAAAATGTTTTACTCAGTGCTCTAAAGGAATTGTCCGTGTTTAAATAATATGTTTAAATTGGCAAACAAACGAAGCCGAGCCCATGCAGTGAGACGGAAAAGCCTTTCGGTAGAACTCTGTTAGTCCGGGGTTATGCTCTAGGGCTTCCAGGGAACTGACAGACGTGCTGCCCTCCCACTCCGAAGCTGGGGGGCACCTGGGGCGTGGGCTGGGCGGGGTCTTCGTGGTGAGAGTTACTGATACCCTCCTGGGTGCTTCGTTCTCAGCGCTCCCTGGTGTTGGCAGCGCAGTTGAAATCATCAGGCATTTACCTTAGTTGCCTCTCTGTCTTTAGGATCCCATGCATTTTATTCCACATGCCTTACCTGTGTGATGTAATGATTTTCTTAAAGGGCCTGCTTTGTTGTTGCAAGGTATAGAGACTCCTCCTGTCAACCTGTCCTCCTGAAGTTGTATTTGCCGTGAAAGCATGCGTGGGAGTCCTTGAAAGAGGAAGCATGTGTACCTCCTTTTCTGGGCTGCTGTCACTTAGGAAGCCACCTGGCAGCACGGTTTCCCAGCCACATCTGGGGTCCTTGATGTCCCGTTCCCCTATGCACCACCAGCATCGATGGTGTGTGGCTCTGCCACGGTTCAGATGCTGCTCAAGATCTGTGCCTCAAACTCCCAGCTTTCAGATCATACTTACTTCCCACACCAGCCCCATTCACTGTGGCCTGAGGGTCCATGGCCTGGGAGAGGGACTCAGAATTCTGGCTGAGCTCAACCACCTTGTAGACTCAGGGTTCCTGTAGACCCGGTGTGGGTTTGTTGTTGTTGTTTTCAAATGCTTTCAGTAATACAGTCAGCTGGGTGGACCTCACTCTCCTCATGCCACCAGCCTCCTCCTGCCAAATACCTTCCATTGTGAATCGCTGGTTGCCTCTGACCTCCTTGTGACCCGCCCCTCACACCCCTCCAAAAGAAGTGGTTTCAATAAATAAAGTGTGCAGTGCTCTGGTTTAAAGTCAGTTTACACTGGGGCAGAAGCTTCTAAGACACCTGCAGGTGCTGGAAGGAGAATAAACCAAGCATTATCCCAAGAGATGGGAGACAGAGGAAGCCAGGACTAGAGAGGATATGAAGAGATGGGGACAGGGTGTTGGAGAGGGTGGGGAGCTTGGCTGTGGTCCAACCAACCTTGAATTTTCTGGGGCACTCAGGAAGACTCTTTGGGCCTCAGTTTTCTTCTATTCCAAACAAGGAGCTTGGACTTCTAGTTCTGGTCATTGTGAGTTATAGGAACAAAGCCTGGAGTGGCTGATGTGATAGGGGAACCAGGACCTGTGTTAATCTAGGAAGGGTCAGTGATGGGGATGAGGGGGTGACTCAGCACTGGGAATGGAAAAGTGTCTCTCCAGGAGGGGCAGAAGAACAGGCACCAAGAAAGAGTTCCCTCCCTGTTGTTCTAGTTTTGTGGTCTATGGTTCATGGTAAATTTGGGGCAAAGCCTTTCCTTTTTTTAATTCCCAGCATCTCCAAAGACAGTAAGCCACAGGAGAGAGAGCAGAGCCTGCCTTCTAATTTCCAATCCCGGGAAAAATCTCCTCAGCTAATAGGAGGCACAGAGCTGGGCACACTCCCCTAGGCAGGGCTGGCTTCTTCTCTGAGGCTGAGGGTGTCTCTCATTACAAAAGCTCCAACCTGGCTTGTCCGTGCAATTGAGGGGGACAACAGGGTTTACCGTCTTAAGAGCATGGGATTTGGAATCCCATCTGGATTCTAATCCATAGTCTAATCTGAGACTTGCTCTCTCTGAGACTGTTCTTTCAACTTTAAAAGAGGTATAGTAGTGCATACCTCACACTAATTGTGTGCAGAGCAAATGCGCTAAATGGTAACAAAAATAAAGAGCCTTCACAGTGCTCTGGGAGCCTGAGCAATGTAGGATGATGAACACCTAGCAGCAGGTACTGTGGTTCTGCAGCCCCCTCACCCCTCCCCTTGACAAGTCTTCTGTAAGTGGTCACCAGCCCGGCTCCCTGGAAATCCCCGTCCTTCCTGACTACCGATCTCCAGGAAAGGGGAGCTCCCATGTGGGGAGCGCGATCCTGGGGTCTAGTCCCAAGGCTTCTCAGCATCCATTGCAACCCTGCCTAGAATTCCCTCCCAGTCTTGGACCGGACCCACGGAGCTGCTCTTGGGGGAGTCCACGATGCAGAAGGACAGTGACACCTGACCAGGATGCACGGATACTGCATCAGGCACAGGTTAAGGCTCTTCCCGGGGAATAGGCTCAAGGATCCTGAGAGGTCCCCTTCCTCCTGCTCCCTAGGCAACAGGGACCCCTCGCAGAACAGCAAGACAAATTGCTCTTCCCTGGTCACTGGGTAAGAGAAGGGAGATCAACACTCTAGGAGCCCGTGTGTGGCTCCCTAGAGCCCCCAAGATGTTCCTCTGGGCCCAGGTGCACTAGGCAGACCTGCATCATCTCCCTGGCTATGGTGACTTCAGTCAGGCAAGACCTGGAGCCTGGGTGCAGGAAGCATCCCTGTATGAGAGTTGAAAGAAGTGCTTTGGGCTTCTGGGAGACCCTCAGCACCTGAAATTGGGGGAAGCTGATGTAAGAGATCAGGACCCTAAATTTACCCAGATATTCTCTCCCTTCTTCCTCAAATCCCCTTCTCAAGGACAGAGTTAGAAGAAACCACATAGGGCTCATTTGGAGAAGTGTCACTTAAGTCATATTCTAAAACCCCCCCAAACCTAAGATATTACCACAAGGAAGCTTTAGTTGCTGCCTTTTAGATTTATTTAATATAGATTCCCTAAAAAAAGTTTCTTCGCTGGAGTCTAAGTCCATCTGAAATGAAGCAAGCATGCTGGGCTTATGGTGGATCTTTTAAATATGAAAGACCCTAAATATGCAAGAAAGCTTAGAGGGCTGCCAAGACTTCATTGGGGCTAACAATATACTATATGAAACCCACGAAAGGGTTTCTTCAGATATAGATTCATCTGCTGAGGTGAGGAGAAGATTCATAAGTTGATTAACCCCTCCTACTGAGGAGGACTGGAAGAGCTGGACTTTTGGGGTGAATCTCTGGGCTCAGTAAACAAGGACCCACAAATTTCAGACAGGGCTTCGATGGGCTAAGACGGTTCTGTGTACAAGGCTCTGATAGGTTTTTGAATTCTGCTTTACTTAGTAAGCAGAACCAGGTGGATTAAAAAAAACTGTGGCCTTCACTGGAGAACACATCTTCAAAGCTTATTAGTTTTCCAGGGACCAGTATTGGGGGAGGTGCATTTGGGGGAAGTGGACTGGCAAGCAGAAGTCTCAGGCAGCAGGCGATCTCTGGCTAAATGCAGCTTCTGTTTTTACAGCTTACTTAGGGAGAGCTGTTAGTTTTTCTAAGGATAAACCAGGCATTGGTTGTCTAAGCTCAATGTTTAGGCTACAAAGCACATCCAACAGTCTTACATGTCTACCTCTAGAAAAGGAATGGTTCTGACCTCGAACTCAGCAAAATCTCTAGTGCATTACCATATTTGGGGGAACACCTAAGCAAATCCCTTTGAAAGTGTGAAGTGTAACTGGAATGCTAAATACCAGCCCCTGCCTCCAAGAAAAATAAACCCTTACTTCTCAGCCAGGTATACCTGCTTTGGACCTGGCTTGTGTTATTTGTATCTTTTCTTTTCAGATGGATAGTTTTATTCACAGACTTTTCTTTCAGTTCACTGCTTACCCTTTAAAAAAAAAATCTTACCTTAAATATCCTGAGATCACGCCGGGTGGCCAGACTTCTGAGGCACCCTAGGGAAGGGTGAAGGCTCATTTCTCAGTGTCCTTTCCTGAACTCTGTAATCTCAAATGTTAGAATCACATTGGATTTTAAGGGCCAAGGGAAGTCTGGCATATGTTAATCAGGTCACCATGGGGAAAATAGGGTGAGCAGGCTGTGGGGGTGAACAATGCCACGGGAGGACCTTAAGGCAGGAAAGCTGTCTCGGTGCATTAGTTTCTATGGATTAAAGCAGTACAGGCAAATTGGGTAGTGGACTTTGCTGGTTATTCTCTGCTATGCTTCTGAGTTCCTTTCTCTGCCCTGCTGTTGTCTTCCCCAAGGGCCAGTCTCTATGGACTTCCAACTGGGTTTGGCCAATGTGGAGAATAGAGCAGTCGGTGTACTTATCCCTCCTGCTTTCTCCCCACATCACTGTGGCTTTGTCCTTTAATGTCTCTCTGATTCTACAGCTTCTATCAGTTGGCTCCTCTTTCCAGCTGCAGCTCTCACCAGGCTTTGCTAACACCTCCTTCTCACCCTTGCCCCTTCAGATCAAGGGTGGTAATGCCTTCCTGTTGTTGCTGGACCTTGAATGTTAGTTCTCTTTAGCCCAACCTATACCCAGGTAAATAGTTCTCTCAATTCTCTCTGCCCCCACACCACCCCATCAAACCTTTTTGACCATGCCAATCTGTTTCCTGTGGGGACCTAATTGATGAGGAAAGGAATGAAGACTCATGGAAGGAACACATGATATCTTTGATTCTTTCCAGTATCATCCTCATACTGTATCTCACTGAAAGGCTCTACTCCTTCCCTGTCACCATATTGGAGTGCAGCTGTGAAGGCCCCAGGCTTTCTGTGGTGGCTGCTTTCCACAGGCAAGGCTCCTTTCTGGTCTAGCAGGGGAGCAAACTCTGGGCATGTTTGCTTTCTATTTGACACTTTAATTTGCTAATTTGCATTTGATATCACTGTTAAAGTAATTTATGTCTAAACCAAATATTGATAGTATCCAGGTTGTTTTAAAATCTTTGATTAACTGATCTTTACAACAAACCACAGGCTGAGACTTTTGCTGTTGGTGAATTGTATTAACATAACCAGACTCTGAAGTAGGTCCAGTGATCCATGGCCTCATGGGAAATGTTCATGTACATTCCCTAAGTCCTGAACATCTTTGGCTTCACATCTCTGTAATGATAAGCCTGTGTTCTGGCAACCACTCAGTATTGACTAATGCTAAATCAGTGACATTATTTAGGTGAGCATTCTCCATGGGCCAGTGAGCATTCTCCATGGGCCAGGCATTGTGCTAGACACTGCAAATACTAAATTTAAGACAAGATTCTCACCTTCCAATGATCGAAACAATGCCTCAATATCATTTGTTAAATTTGCATATCTCTATGATTAGAAAAAGTTAACAAAAGTGGAATTTCTAGGACAAAAGTCATGCAAGTGTTTAAAGTTTTTGAGACATTTTATTACATGACATCTAGCAAAATGGCAACAAAAATCTGTAAGTGATCCTATTTCCTCACTCTCATGCATGTATTCTATTACTGACCTTGTAATTTGGCAAAAATTGCATACATTGTTTTAATTTGCATTTCTGAGACTACTACTGAAGTTGAGTATTTTTATATTTCTATTGGCCATAAATACTTCTTCTGGGAACTGCCTGTTCATGTCTTCCTTAGTCAATTAAAAATTTTGACTGCTTGCCTATTTCTTATCCAAAGAATATTAATTCCATGCCTGCCATAAATGTAAGTTTTACACCAGGTTTTCATTTGCATTATAATTTTATTTTTAAATGCATAGTTGTTTAAAAAAATACTCATTAATATTTTTATTTATAGTTTCTGCCTTTTATGGTTTAATGCTTACAAGTCTTTCTACATCTGCTACTCTTATGTACAGCAAAATCTTTCATTCAGTTGGAATTTGTTTATTTTTGAAAAGATTTTATTTATTTATTTTTAGAGAGAGTGGAAGAGAGGGAGAAAGGAAGAGAGAAAAACATCAATACCAGAGAAAAACATTGAACCCACAACCTAGGTATGTGTCCTGACTGGGAATGGAACCCACTACCTTTTGGTGTACAGAACAATACTCCAGTCAAGCCACATAGCCAAGGCTAGTTACCATTTTTTATTATAAAAAATATTAATGAACACTATTTATTTACCATTTAACTTGTTTCCTGGCTATATTATAGACATTTTTCAAGGTTACACTAATTTTTACATATTTCTAGTTTAGGCCTGTATTTTATTTTTGTTCAGTATGCAGGATGGTACCAAGAACAATTAGTCACTTCCTAAGCACTTTGGTTATGTGCACATTATATTAATTAGCACAGAAAAGTAATTTACTTACTGTCTGAAGGGGTTACTCCCACACTTAGAGTGAAGCTTAGAGTAGGGGGAAGTGATGTGATTGCCATGAACCTCAGGGATGGCAGGCTTTTCCCTCTAGAATGCTTTTCATTTTGAGGGCATTCAGCAATTATTTTGAACTGTTTATGTTAAAAAGTAAAGCAACAAACCTTCGAGGTAAGAGTATTATCTCTATTTCACAAAACAGGTAACAAAAACACAGAGAGGGAAGCAACTTGCCCAAGTGACAAAGCTAGGTGTGCCTATCTGGTCTGTTGCCTCTAGAGCAGGAGCTTCCCTCAGGGAGGCCAAGAATGTCTGGGTGCATCCAGGTGCACAGCTGGGCTGCTCTGAGGCCCAGCACCAGGGGCAGTATAGATCATTCCTTTATCTTGAACTCCTGGGAAGCCCCCTTCCAGTATCTGAAACCTCATGGAGGAGATTGTTTTCTTTCACTTTCCTGATCTCATTTGCCTGAGTATTTGGAGAGAGAAAGAGAGGTTGGTAGAGAGTAGAGGGATATAAAATAAACATTTGAGGGTTGCTAAGGGCCAGGCACTGAGCAGAGAACTATCATCTACATTATTTCATCTAACTGGTCTTTATTTTTGTCCTTTGGTGAAACATAACACAGGAAAACAAACAAAACAGAAAACAATGGTTTATAATAAAGAAAAAACTCAAGCAGCCATTACCAAGGTTAAAAAATAGAATAGCCTAGCACCCCAAGATTCCTGTACTGTCCACCTACTCATCATTACTTTCTCCTCTCCCAAGATGACTATTTTAACTTATCATTATTACTTTCTTGTGTTTATTTGTAATATATTGACTGAGCACACATCCATAAGCACCATACTTTTTGCTGACTTGGGTTTTAAACTTTATGTGAATGGAATGGTATAGTATGTACTCCTCTGCATCTTTCTTCATAGCTCAACCTTGTATTTGTGAGAGATTCATCTGTGTTGTTACCCACAGAGAAGTTTGGTCATTTCCTTAATGCATACTATTGCATTTTATACCACAGTCATTTTATGCATCTTATTTTGGTGGACATTTAGGTTATTCATTTTAGCTATTGTGAATTAAACTGTTATGAATATTGGCGTACATGTTTCTTGATAAACATAGGAATGCATTTCTATTGGTAATGTAATTGCTGGGTCATAGAGTGCATATTCACCTTTATTAGATAATGCCAATTATTGCTTCGTATAACCTTTCTTCTCTTGGACATCAAGAAACTTTGAATAAGGTCAAACCCTGTGTTTTAATATGAACTCTCCTAAATCTCATGCCCTTGATTTCAAGATTCTTTTTGAGTTGGGCTACAGGTGGATAGCATGGAAAATCCCCCACCCTCAAATGTACCCTTAACTGGCATATAATGCAGACATATACATTTTTTTAAAGAAAATCTTTAAATATCATGGTCCAGCATTATTCTTTTAAATATAGGAGGAACGAGAGTGCCGATCTAGCAGACTTCAGGCCAGGAGGCTCTTTGGGAGCACGGTCTTCACGTCGACGGGAGGAGTGAGGCCACTCAGCCTGGGTTTGGGCGCAAGAGTTCAAGACGCTCTGGAGCTGGTTCTGCCAGGCAGCACTAGGGGACCCCAGGGCCAGGGCAGAGGGCGGGGGCGGAGGAGGGCGCCCGGCTCGTTGCTGGGCAACCGAGCGCGCTCATCTTCCCCCGAGAACCTCACGAGCCCACCCGGCCGCTATACCGGCAATAAGCCGGTTGGATACTCAGCCAGGAGGCAGCAGTGCCAACCTTCCTGCCACCTGAACGCGAGCAGAGGCGTCCCCAGAGGCAGGTGAGAGAAGGATGTGGACTGGGGCGCGGGTGGCCTCGTCTTGGGGGGTTGTGGAAAGGGGAGGTTGTGATATTTGGGCGGAGCTATGGCCTCCTAGGTTGCGCCTCTCTAATCCGCTCTAATCTTCGGGAAAATCCGAGCAGAAAATGAGCTGGGGTTGGAGAAGGGATGGAACTGTAGAGCACGTTTTGAGGCGAAACTGGAAACAGAGAAATCCTGGGTGAAGGGAAAAATAGGACGATTTGATGGCCAGGCTGTGGTGAAAGAAACAGGGGTTTGTAAGGCAAGAGAGGGGTAGGAATCAGAGGGGCTGTGGGGAGGGTGGAAAGTCGCAGTGGAGGGAATTTAATTTCCAACTCCCTGATTTTTTCTGCAATCCCTTGAAAGGAGCTGGTTGTTTTAGGCAAACATTAAACATCATTAGGTGACCTCCCCTTTCAGCACTGAGATCAATGTGTCTAATTTTCGAATAGGGAGCTGTTTCCTGAGTGTGGCCCTAAAACTCTGTGGTGGGCAGTGGGACGCTGTAGGCTCAATGCAAGGATTATTTCACATTGAAGGCCATAGATCCACAATGAAACTATTGCTGATGATCATTGAAGGAGTTTAAAGGAGTTCCACAGCTCCTTTATTTTTAGAGTGCAAATATAAAAGTTTAACAATTTGTTTTTTCCTACTAACAACTTTACAGAGATATAGTTTACATTCGATAACCTGTGCAAAATGTACGATTTGTATGGTACAGGTGTATAATTTGATGTTTTGACAGATGTATACAAGTTTGAAACAGTTACTGTTTCATTCCCCTGTCCCCTTTACTATCCACCATTGCTCTCACCCCTCCTACCAACTACTAACTGATCTGCTGTGTGACACTATAGAAAACGTAGTATGTTCTAGAAGTTTATATAAATGGGAACATACAACATATACTTTTATATGTGTCTGGCTTCCTTTACACAGCATAATTTGCCGGAATCTTTGCCTTGATTACTGTAGACTTTTAGTAAGTTTTGAAATTGAGTAGTGTAAGTTTTTAGCTTTTAAGAATCACAGCTGTTAAAGTCATTTGAATTTGTGTATGCATTTTACAATTATCTTATACTTTGTATAAAAAAGCCTGCTGGAATTTTGACTGGGATTGCATGAGATCTATAGATCTATTTGGAGGAAATTGCTATTTTAATTGAGTCTTCTAATTTATAAACATGGTTTGTGAATTTTTGTAGGTCTTTTAATTTTTCTTAGCAGTGTTTTATAATTTTCAGTGTGTAGATTTTGGACACCTTTTGTTAGATTAATTTCTAACTATTTTATTGGGGGGCATTATTTTCCAATTGTTTGCTGGTAGTATATAAAAATATAGTTGATTTTTTGTGTTAACTTTTTATTGTACAACCTTGATAATTTACTCATAGCACTAGTGATTGTTTTGTAGATTCATTGAAATTTTAACCAAAAAATTATGTCATCTACAAAAGGGATGGTTTTCCTTTCAGCCTTTATTCTTTTTATTTCTCTTCCTCGCTATATTGTAATGGCTTAGTAAAATGGCCTCCAGTAAAATGTTGAATACATGTGGTAAGAGTCAAGGCATTTTTCCTATTTTTCAGTTTAGGGGGAAAGCAAAAATGTGATGTCAGCTGTAAGGGTTTTTTTGTGTGTGTAAATTCTCTTAATCAGATTGAGGATGTACGTTGATCCAGCCGTGTTCCCTATGATTCATAGTTTGCCTAGAATTATTTATTTATTTACATTATAAATGGATATTGGATTTTATTAAATGATTTTCCACTGTCTATTGAAATGATCATTTTTATCCTTTTATATTCTGTTAATATTATGAATTATATTGATTTTCAAATTTTAAATATGTTTTTCAACCCTGGGAAAACTCTATATAATCAGGATATATTATCCTTATTAAAAATATAGTTTTGGTTTTGATATACTAATATTTTATTAAAGATTTTTGCATCTATGTTCATGAGGGTTATTGGTATATATTTTCCTTTTTATTTTAAAATACCTTTGTCAGGTTTGGTATTATGCTTATGTAAGTCTCAGAAAACGAGTTTCTTCTTCCTCTATTTTCTGAAAACATTTGTATAAGATCAGTGTTCTTTCTTTCTTGAGTGTTTTAGAGGAACATCTGGGCCTGGAGGTTTCTTTGTTGTAAAATTTTTGCCAATAAATAAGTTTATTTAACATAAGGCTATTCACAATATCTGCTTTTTATGTTAATTCTGATGTTTCAATTTTCAGAGATTTGCCCATTTTATCTAAATTGTTGAATTTGTTGGCACAAAGTTATTATAGTTTCATTATTCTTTACTATCTTTAGGGGCTGTAATGAAAACCTTTATTACTGACATTGGTGATTCTGTTCTCTCTCTTTTACTCTTAAACAGTCTAGCTAGGGGTTTTAAATATTTTGTTGATACTTTTGAAAGAATCAGCTCTTGGCTCTGTTAATTTTCTCAATTATTTTTTTTTTATTTTGATTGATCTATATCCTCATACTCATATCTTTCTATTTAGTTTGTGTATCCTTTACTCCTCTTTTTCTAGATTCTTAAGGTAGAATCTTAGGCTATTGATTTTAGACCTTTCTTTTAGAGTTAAGCATTTAAGTTATACTTTTCCTTCTAAGCACTGCTTTAGCTGTACCCCCACATTCTATGTTGTATTTTCATTATTATTTAGTTTAAAATATTTTCTAAGATTTAATATTTTTGTATCCCTTTTTATAATCCATTAACTTTTTAGTTACTCCTTTTTGTATTACTTTAAAAAATCATTCCTCTAGGGCCCTGGCCAGACTCCTCATCTGGTTAATGCATCGTGCTGATACACCAAGGTTGTGGATTCAATCTCTGGTCAGGGCACATACAAGAAGCAACCAATGAATGCATGAAAGGGTGGAACAACAAATCAATCTCTCTCTCTCTCTCTCTCTCTCTCTCTCTCTCTCTCTCTCTCTCTCTCTCTCTCTCTCTCTCTCTCCCCCTCTCCCTTACCCCCAACCTCACCTCTCTCTCCTCCTCCTCTTTCTTTCTAAAATCAATCCATAAAATAAAAAATCTTTCTCTAGGAATTATAATATACATCCTTAAAATTTCACAGCCTGGAGTTAATATTGAACTAGTTTACATAAAGTGCAAATACTTAAAACCATTTTTGGTTGTTGTTATGCATAACATTTGTGTATACAAACACTCCACAAGGAAGTGTAATTTTTCATACAATTTTTAAAAACAAGATAAAAATGCCTTCTAAACTTACCCAGATAGTAGCCATTTCTAATCTTCACTCATTTCTGAAGATTTGGTTTTCATCCGGTACAATTTCTTTTCAGCCTGAAGAACTTTATTTAGCCTTTCTTGTAGTTCTAATCTGTTGGTAAGTAATTCTCTTTTCCTGTATCTGAATGTTGTGAGGGATAAAGAAGCCAGTGACTCTCAAACCAGTAGGAGATAATTAACAGATGAATCATGGAAAAGGGGTGAGGAAATGACATTCTGCAGCTCCTCACACATATCTCTGGGATCAAAAGGAGGAAGATTATCATTACCACACACAGAGAAATGGGAAAGTGTAGCTAGATAACTTTGCAAATAAATTGGAAATAGATCTATAACTAGATTAACCTTAGTTAATCACACCCTGAGTTAAGTAGCTAATGGCATTAGATTGTGAACCCAGATTAACCATTAATAGAGAAATGGGGGAGAAGAAGAGGAGAGGGGGAGCTAATTGCATTAGGGAGGGGGAGCTAATCGTGTTACTATGAAACCAGTTTACTTTGTCTACTTTGCACATGCGCATGCCCCTGGCTGGCTGTGCACCAGACTCTGCAGATTCATGAATAAATGCCTTGCTTTGCTGCTGAAGTCCTGTGTCCCTGTGTTTTATTGTGAGCATTTCTCACAATTTGTCTTTATTTTGCCTTTATTTTTAAAGACTATGCTTATTAGATACATAATTCTGGTTGACAGGTTTTTATATTATTATTATTATTATTATTATTGTCTTTTAGCATGTTACAAATCTTGTTTTACTGTCTTTTGGTCTCAGTGGTATTTGATGGGAAGTCCACAGTCATTTTGGTTATATCTTGGACAGTGTGAATGTTTTCCCTTTAAGTAATGTGTTGTTGTTCTCTCTGTTTTCAGTATTTTATCTTTGTCTTTGGTTTCCAGTAGTTTTCATGTTTTTTGTTTTGTTTTGTTTTCACTTTATCCTACTTGGAATGTAATGAACTTCTTGAATCTATAAATGTAAGTATTTCTCCCAGTTTGGGATGTTCTCAGACATCACTTCTTCAAATATTTTTCCACCCAATTTTCCTTTGTCCTTTTGGGATATGGACTATCCATATGTTAAAGATTGTGATACTGTCTTACAGGTCTCTGAGGCTTTTTTTTTTTTTTTTTTAACTTTTTTCTCTCTTTTAAGTATTTGATAATATTTGCTGATTTATCTTCCAGTTCACTGACTCTTTCCTCTCACATCTTCATTTTTTTAGTCAAATTTTTATTGAAAATAATAATATTTTCCAGATGTAATATTTCCATTTCTATTTTTCTGTTAAGATTTTTCCATCTTTTTAGTCACTTTTTAGTATATTTACTTTATTTCATGAAGCATAGTCATAATAGCAGCCTTAAAGTCCTTGTTTATTAATTACAACATCTGGGTCATCTCTGGACTGGCATCTGTTAATTATCTTTGGGTCATATTTTCTTAGATCATTTTATGTAAAGTATTTTTTGGTTATATCCTGGACTTTGTGAATGTTTTGTTGTGTAGATTCTTGGTTCTGTTATATTCCTCTGAAGAATGTTGACTTTTTTTCTTTGTTTAGCAAGCAATTCACCAGGTTCAAGTCATTGTAAACCCTATCTTACTCTCTGCAGTTGGGGGTTATGTTCCCCTAAATCTTATTTCAGTTCTTTAAACCCTTGCTGTTTTGCTTTGAGTTTGTCCCAGATATGCATGGTTCAGAGGTCAGTCTAGACTTGTGTGGTGTTTAGACATAGAATTGGGAAACTACTTTCTCTGGCTCTCCTCTGGGATTTCTCTCTCACTCTTCTGTGGTGGTTGCTGCCTGGGAGCTTTTCTCTGATTCTTCTGGCCAGAATGATAAATGGCTTTTATTGAAATTTCTTTGGGCTTCTGAATAGTTTAGAAAAAAATTATGTTCTGAGCTTGAAGACGTCTTCTCTATATCATTTTAAACTAACATAATATGTGCTATTTTCTATTAGTATTATTGATATTATTAGGATCAAAGGTGGTAAAATCAGTATTATAGAAAGTGTAGAAAAAGTAGAAAAAAATACTGTTACCCAATTTTCTTAGCAAAATTGTTAAAATCTTTGTATATTTCCTTTTAGGCTTTTTCATAAATTGTAATCAGTGCATGAAGAGATCTTGTTCCCCCCAGTGATATTTCAAAAGCAAATGTTTTTTTTTCAGAATATTTTTATTTTTATTGCAGTGCTGCTGATTTTACTAGATGAGATAGATTGTCCTTGCACTTAATATTTCCTTTGGACCTTTAGTGACATGCTTTAGAAGTTGATGTTCGTGTGAAGTTTAGGAGGTGAGTTGAGATGCTATTTGGCTGTGGAGCCAAGAGAACCTAAATCTTGTCCTTAGTGGACTGAGGTGCCCATGACCATATAGTAGAGGAGGTCAAGGTGAAGTCATCCATATAATCAGTTGGCTTTGGTTCCATTCCCAATGTATGACTCTGGTAATACTTTTCCAGTGTATTACTCTGTAAACTAGGCTGAACATATGAAGAACTCATTTCCCTGTGTGAAGTATTCATGTAGCTTACAGCCAAGTCATCTGGTGGTCTGCTCTATTTATTTCTATGTTAGTTAGAGTCTAAAATAGAGTTTGGGATCTTCTGTTCTAATAGGAGGAGCAGCCACACCTGCAAGAACCAGAGAGCAACCTGTTCCAGAGCCTAGAGCATTTACACAGGTAGCCCTTCCTGGACATTTAGCAATTTTTGGCCAGTGAGTTTCCTCCTCATGTCTGACCAGACTTTGTGTGACAGGAGAGAAACCTGGCTCTTGGCCTTTCTGACTTACCTCACTCCTCAAGTAGCCAGAACCTCTTGGGATAGCAGGAAGGAAAAGGCATTGAGTTCCAATAATTAGGAAAAAAGACAGTGAAATTATTGCTCACATTGCAAAGATTTCAAGCATGCTCTGTCCCATTTTAAAGTACAGCATAAACTTAATCAACCTGGATTGTGAGCAGCAGGCTTGATATCTTATGTAGATAAATACTTTCTCCTTTCAGGGTGGCTACATTATTTGTCCTTGAGTATCTCCAAACCAGACCTAATCTTTTTTTTTTTTCATAAATTATTACCCAGCAAAAGAGAACATGTTATTTTTCCTAGGAGATTGGATGTTTAAAAATGATTTTACATGTTTTACAGTGTTGAGAGGTAGATGGGGACTGTAAAGGCACCACCCTCTTTGATGAACCAGCCCATCAGAGGGATACCACCTATTTTGAAAATATAATAAAAGTTCCTGTTAAACTTAGAAGTTCTATTTCCTATTGGTTTATTTTTACATATAAAGAACAACTTTCCTGTGAAGAACTTGAGAGAATGTGCTGAGAAATGTTGAACAATGAACACTTGTTAAACTTCAAGAGCAAACCGCAAGCCTGGGAGAGGTTTGGAAGGGAATACAAAGCAGGAACTAAGAAACAAAAGGGAAGTACAGTTGGGAAAGTCAAGTCAAATTCTCATCAGGTATTAATGTGTTTCTGGTCTGTGTTCTGTTCCTGGTACCACCTTTTAGTCTTTTATAGGAAGAAATGCAGATGGTGTCAGTATGGGCCTGTTACCACCTGTGCAGACAATAATAGCCAAAACACTGTTTGGAGGGTTACACAGAATTTTTTTTAAATTAAGGAAACTTCCTTAAAGACTCTAGAAATCATGTCTAATGTTCATATACTATAGCCTGGAAAAGAGGCAAATGGTTATTATTTTCACTTTTTAATAAGAAATCTTGTTACAGATGGAATTGAATTGTTATGGTCTGGTCAGTGGTGGAGCTGTGTAAGGAAAGAAGGCCCACTGATTCCCAGATGAGAGCTCTATCATGTTGGAGGGTCTTGGATTTGAGAACCTGCAGTGGATATTTTGGATATTAAAAGTAATATGACTAAGTATAAGGCTAAATAGGATGTTTTCTTCCTATTTCACATACTACATGACAAGTGAAGATATTTAATTGTAAAAATAACTATTTTAGGAATTTGTATAGAGAAATTGAACCAAGAAATGTGGATAGGTGCTAAGCAAAGAAATGTAAAGTAAAACAAGAAAATATTTTTCACATCTAAATCGTAAGTTCATTGTATTTTGAAGCATGGCATAAAGTGAAATGTTATTTCCTTCCCTACCCCCCATACTATGGACAACCATTTACCTCAGCACAATTTGTTAGTACTTCTGCATTTATCACCAATTTAATGCTGTCTTTATAATATAAGCCATACTATTCTTAATTCTTTTGCTTATTCAGTCTATATGTTGATTCTAGCAGTAGTGTTTCCATTTTTTATTCTTGTATCTGTGTAAGTTTTAATTATCTTGTTGGGTGAGTGCTTTGTCATTTTCCTTTTCAAAAATTTGGCTAATCTACCCTGTTTATTATTTCAAATGAAATTCAGAATTACTTTTCAAAGTTCAAAATATTATTTTTAGATTTTGATTATGAGAGCATTAAACTAATAAAGTATTTTGGGAAGATGGATATAATTTAAATATTTGGTCCCCTCACTAAGGAACTTTAACTGTCTCTGTATTTTATTATTATTTTTAAATCCTCACCCAAGGCTATTTTTAAAAATTGATTTTAGAGAGATAGAAACATTGATGTGATAGAGAAACATGACTGGTTGCCTCTTGTATGCACCCCAAATGGTGATCAAACCCTCAACCTATGCACCCTGATCAGGAATCGAACCCACAACCTTTTGGTGTACAGAATAAGGCTCCAACCAACTGAGCCATCCGGCCAGGGCTCTTTATTTGGTTGAGTTTTTCTTTTATATCCTTCAGTAAAATTAAAAATATTTATTCATGCAGCCTACCTTGTGGCTGCTGTAGCTCAGGTGACACACTGAGGGAAGCAGTGGATAGGTTAAGGGATGGAGATATGGAGAAGTAGCTGGAGAAGAAAGTGAAAAGTGCTGTCCTGCCAGGATTACTTGAGGTTTTCTGTGCCTTTGTGTACTGTGGTCTCTAAACTATGGGAGTGGAACACTATAGTCTAAAGAAATGTTACAATAAATCCAATAGGGGTTTCAGAAACGCCCACTTAAAAAAAAGCTTTTACAAGAGACTTTACAAGTTTTTCATGGTTCCTGTGAAAAGGTCAGTGGTTGGTTTTAAAATGATATGAATTCATACTACCCATTGGTGTGTCAGGGAGCACAGTGAGCATTCCACATGATAAGCTATTTTTGAGTTGGAATTTTGTCAACAGAACTCTTGTGTTATTTGTTAATATATTGTTATTTCACAGGAAGAATTAGTCAAGATGTCCGCGATTTCGAAGCACTTTGGACTGAACTACAAAGAAGAATCGTACATCTTTAAAGAGCTCGAGAAGGTTCGCCAGGAGACCAGAAAGGATTTTCTCCGATTCAAGCAGAAGTTGGCCTCCAAGCCGGCTGTGGATGAAGTCCCAGTCTGCAGCCTCCAGGACCCTGGCCCGGCCCGGTCTGGGGAGAAGGGGAGAGTTTCCTGCGCTGGACCCCAGGAGTCATCAGGGCCCCCTCATGCTAAAGGCCCTGCTACCTCCGCTGCGACCCCACTGCAGCGGGCGCTCCTAGGTGCAACCTGCCCCCCGGGCTGGAGCGAGGGCGCTTCTCCGGGGAAGACCCAGTCGTTTCACCCCCAGGACTTCTACTTGCGGAGCTCCGCGTTCCTCCGGCACCGGCTCCTGAAGAAGCTGCCGGTCATTGCCACCAGAGCCGGAACGTCCAGACCGCTGGTCCTGATGCCGCCGCCTGCGCCCAGGAGAAAGCCCGCGACGCGCAGGGGCTGGAGGAGCACGAGGCCCTCAGTTGCCAAGCCCGTCCTCGACCCGGCCCGGGGGCGCGACGCGAAGCAGGAGCCGGCTCCCAGCTCAGAGGCCCCCACGGCCAAAGAGAGGAAGAGCAGCTTGATTTCCAGTGAGGAGGGCGAGGCGGAGGCCGCCACCCGGCGGAGGAGAGTGAGGATTCGCACCGACTGCGGGAGCGAGGGCGCGGCCGGATCCCTTTCCAAAACAGACGAGGAGACTGTGCAGCGGAGCGACAGGCCGGAGGCCGCACTCCAGGCTCCGCTGCCCGCGCGCGTGGTCCCGACGTCCATAGAGGAGATCATCGCCTCGCTGCAGTCCGAGGCGCAGCTGGCCTCCGACCAGACTATCAGAGACCTCATACAGAGTGTCCTCGGCCAGAACTACGACATTAAGATGGAAGTAGGTTAAAGAGGAGAGTGATAGTTCTCCTGGGTCAATGCAGCCTTAGGATATATACATAAAATATTACGGTGCATACGGTGTGTTATAAGCTAGACAGGCTAGGCGGAACACTGGAGTGTTATTCTAGATCTTTGAATTTTGAATTGGAATTTTTGAATTTTTCATCGAAGGAGGGTATCCTCTTTTCAAAGGGAAAGAAATTGAAATGTTATTTCAAAAACTGGTTCAATGAACATGAACTGTAGATCCGTGTAATACATCACTGGTAACGTTTCCTTTCAAAGCCTTTGTGGTTATTTAGTATTGAAATAAGACAACAGATGTTTTATATGAAAAACATCTTTTTCTGTTACACTTTAGCATTTTTAGCAGTGAATTTATATCCTAAGAAGATAAATGTATTACTATTAAGACATTGAATTTATAAGAGTTCTGTAATATTTTCAGTGAAAATCATTCTCTTAATTTTTTAAATGGAATTAAATGGGATGACATTGGTTCACAAAACCATACAGGTTTTAAATGTACAACTAAACAACCCATCATCTACATACTGCATCATCTGCCCATCGCCCAAAGCAGAGTCTCTTTACATCCTCATTTATCCCCTTTGCCCACCTCCATCTATTCCATCTATGCCCACTTGCCTTTTCCTCTGGCTAGCACCACATTGTTGTCTGTGTCTCTGTGTTTTATGTATGTGTATGTTTTGTGTGTGTGTGTGTGTGTGTATATATATATATATATATATATATATATATATATATGTCATTTTTTGCCCAATCCCTTCACCTTCTTTCATCAAGTCCCCCAAGAACCCTACCCTCTTGACAGCTGTGAGTCTATTCCATGTACCATGCCTCTGTTACTATTTTGTTCATCTCTTTATTTTGCTCATTGGACTCCACATATAAGTGAGATTATGTGGTACAGTATTTGTTTTTCTCTGACTGGCTTATTTCATTTAGCATAAAACTTTCCAGGTCCACCCATGCTGTCACAAAAAGTAAGATTTCCTTCTTTTTTATGGCCAAGTAGTATTCCATTGTGTAAATGTACCTAAGCTTTTTTATCCACTCATCTACTGATGGGCACTTCAGCTATTTCCAGATCTTGGCTATTGCAAATAATGCTGCAATGAACATAAGGGTGCATATATTCTTCCAAATTAGTGTTTCTGGTTTCTTCATATATATTCCCAGAAGTGGGATTGCTGGGTCAAAAGGCAGTTACATTTTTTATTTTTTTTAGGTAACTCCATACTGCTTTCCACAGTGACTACACCAGCCTGCATTCCCACCCATAGTGCATGAGGGTTCTCTATTCTTCACATCTTTGCCAGCAGTGATTGTTTGTTGATTTATTGATGATAGCTGTTCTGGCAGGTGTGAAGTGATATCTCATTGTGCTTTTACTTTGCATTTCTCTGCTAATTATTGATGTTGAGTATTTTTTCATATGTGTATTGGCCATCTGTATGTCCTCCTTGGAGAAATGTCTATTTAGATCCTTTGCCCATTTCCAAATTGTGTTGTCTTCTTGCCGTTAAGTTGTATAAGTTCTTTAAATATTTGGAATATAGCCCCTTATCAGGTGTATCATTGGCAAATATGTTCTCCCATTCACATCAATGTTTCTCTATGTCTTTCCTCCTTCCCTTCTCTCTAAACCCTCTCTCCCGTCCTCTCAAAAGTAATGAATAAATGTCCTTGGGTGACATTTTAGTTTGATGTAGTTCCATTTTGTTTATTTTTTCCTTTGTTTACCTTGCCTGAGGATGTATGTTAGCAAAAATATTGCTATCAGAAATGTCTGAAATTTTATTACCTACATTTTCTTCTAGAATTTTTATGGTTTCATGACTTAACATTTAAGTCTTTAATTTATTTTGAGTTGATGCTTGTGCATGGTGTAAAGTAGTGGGCTAGTTTCATTTTTTTTTTTTTTTTTGCATATATCTGTCCAAATTCCCAACACCATTTATTGAAAAATTGTTTTTTACCTTATTGTATGTTCTTGCCTCCTTTGTCAAATATTAACTGACCATAATGGCATCAGTTTATTTTTGTGCTCTCTGTTCTGTTGCATTGATCTGTATGCCTGTTCTTGTGCCAATACCAGGCTGTTTTGATTACTATGGCCTTGTAGTATAATTTGATATCTGGTAGTGTAATACCTCCAACTTTATTCAGGATCTTTTGTGGTTCCATAAAAATTTTTGGAATATTTGTTCTATATCTGTGACATATGCCATTGGCATTTTCATAGGAATTCTGTTGAATCTGTAGATTGCTTTGCATAGTATGGATATTTTAATGATGTTAATTTTTCCTAACCATGAACATGGTATATGCTTGCACTTATTTGTACCTTCCTCAGTTTCTTTCTTCAGTATCTTACCATTTTCTGAATACAGGTTTTTTGCCACTTAGGTTACATTTATTCCTAGGTAGCTTATTTTTTGCTGTTGTTGTTGCAGTAGTAAATGGGATCATTACATTTTTTTTCTTTCTGATATGATTGCAATCCTTTTGAATTCATTAAGACTTTATTTTGTTTCCTAACATGTGGTCTGTCTTTGAGAATGTTCTATGTGCACTTAAGAATATATACTCTGCTGCTTTGGCATGAATTGTTCTGTAAATATCAATTAAATCCATTCAATCCAGTGTTGCTGTTGCCTTGTTGATTTTCTGTCTGGAACATATATTCATTGATGATAGTGGGGTGTTAAAATCCCCTGCTATGACTGTATTGCTGTTGCTCTCTCCCTTAATGTTTCTTTATATATTTAGGTGCTCCTGTGTTTGATGACTATATGTTTAAAACATTATATCCTCTTGCTGGATCAATCTCTTTAGTACCATGTAATGACCTTTGTCTCTTATGGTCTTTGTTTTGAAGTTTATTCTTTCTAATGTATTGCTACTCCAGCTTTTCTTTCATTTCTGTTTGCATGGAATATTTTTTCCATCCCTTCATTTTCAGTCTGTGTGTAAATCTTTTGTTCTGAGGTGGGCCTCTTGTAGACAGCTTGGGTCCTATTTCCTCATCCATTCAGCTCCCTGTGTCGTTTGGAGCATTTAATTTGTTTACAGTAAGGGTTATTATTGATAGGTACTTATTGCCATTTTATTCTTTATACCTATGTTTCTTTCTCTCTCTATTTCTTTCTTTGTTATTCTTCTTAAAGCAGGCTTTTTAACATTACTAGCCATACTGGTTTGGTGTTAATGAACTCCTTTCTTTTTCTTTTTTTGATCTGAGAAGCTCTCTATATTACCTTCAATATTAAAAGATAGCCTTGCTGGGTGAAGTAGTCTTGGTTGTAGGTCCTTGCTTTTCATGACTTTGAATATTTCTTGCCAATCCTTCTAGGCTGAAGTGTTTCTATTGAGAAATCAGCCTACAGCATTATGGGAGTGGCCTTATAGGTAACTGTCTCTCTTTTACTGTTTTTAACATTCTCTCTTTGTTTAAATTTTACCATTTAAATTATGATGTATCTTGATGTGGACCTCTTTAGGTTCATCTTGATTGGGACTCTCTGTGCTTCCTGAATTTGTGTGACATTTTCCTTCATGAGGTAAGGGAAGTTTTCAGCTATTATTTCTTCAAATAGTTTCTTGATCCTTTGCTCATTCTCTTCCTTCTTGTACCCCTATAATTCAGGAATTGTTACTTGATGTTGTCCCAGAGGTCCCTTAGACTTTTTAAAATTAAAAAAAAAATTTTTTTTTGATGCTCTGCTTGGGTACTTACTGTCCTTTAAATGGCTGATTTGATCCTTCACTTCATCTAACCTGCTGTCACTGTATTCTTCATTTTAGATATTGTATTTTTCATTTATGACTGATTCTTTTATATGGTTTCTATGTTCTTTTTAATGCTTACTATCTCTTTAAGTTCTCACTGAGATCATCTATTCTTCCTCTATGGTTCTTGAGCATCCTTATAACCATTGGTTTAAACTCCGCATCTGGTATCTTGGTTGCTCCCATTTCATTTAATTATTTTTCTTGGGATTTTTCTTGTTCTTTCATTAGGGGCATATTTCTTTTCCCCTACATTTTGTCTCTATGTAGTAGGTAGAGCTGCTCTGACTCCCAAACTTGTTATGATGGCTTTGTGATGTCGGTGTCTTGTTGGGCTCAGTGACATAATCTTTCAGATCACCTGAGTGCAGTGCTCCAGAAATGTTTCCTGTGGGTTATGTGCCCTCTCCTGTTGTAGTGGAGTCTTTTTAAAGCTATTATTATTATTTTTACCCTCACCTGAGGACATTTTTTCATTGATTTTAGAGAGAGAGAGGAAGGGAGAGAGTGATTAGAGAGAAGGGAAAGGGGAGAGACAGAGATGGAGAGAAACATCGATGTGAGAGAGAAACATCTATTGGTTGCCTTTTGTACACGCCCCAACTGGGGACTGAACCTATAACCCAGGCATGTGTCCTGACCGGGAATCAAACCTGTATTGTTTGGTCTACAGGACAATGCCTAGCCAACTGGGCCACATCATCCAGGGCTGTAGTTAAGTCTTGAATGCTGTTGGCACTTTCATGGGTGGAGTTAACCCTTCAGGCTGGCTGACTATAAGGATAAATCTCAATCACCATATATGAGTTGCTGTGCGGGGGCTGCCCGCCTCCAGTCAGAGTTGCTCCCAGCATAGTCTGTTGCCTTCCAGAATCCCCCTTTGGGTGTGCCACTTGTGTGGCTAGTTGGGTTAAGCTCTGGTCTGGTCTGAAGCCCACCACTGGTTGTGTTGGTTCTGTGTCCACTTGAGTGGGGTTCAGGTACTGTTTGATGTCAGACATTGTGTGTAACCCCCCCTTGGGCTAACCTGTCTGTAGCTCCCATGCTATTTATTGTTTGTGGCTGCATCTCTTGAACCTGGGTATGCATAGCAGGGGCTAGTCTGTGTATAAGGTTGAGTTCCTCAAGCTTAGAACTGAGGGAAGATCTCTAAAAGAATTGAGGCTCCCTGAGGTCTGCTTTCACCTGTCACTTACTCCACCTCCCTCTGAGGTTTTCTGGTGTTCCTCCAGAGGCTTCTGAAGAAAGACTATGGAGTGGACCCTGGCTTGCCTCAACCCACAGACCCTTCCACAGGTGTAAGCTTGGTAGAGCTGGGCAACTTTGCCAGAGTCTCCAATTCCAGCTCCCCCAGGAGGAGCACTCTGCAGGTTCAGGTTGGGTACAGCCAGCTGTTCCCTCTACAGGAGCAAGCTCGGCAACATAGAACCATCAGGGCTCAGGAAGACAGATCCAGAGTCTCCCATTGGGGTGGTCCTGACCAAGCCCACAGGAATGGCCCAACCATTTTGTCCAGGTCCCAGACAATAGCCCCCAAGAGAGACATACTCTGAATGTCCCAATTTTGAGCAGCACTCCCTCCCACCCCCACCGAGCTGAGCTCAGCAAGGTAGGGACCCCAGCTGCTGGAAAGACAGATAAAAAGAGTCTCCTGTTGGAGGAACAGTGCATGCCAAGCTTGCAGGGGAGAAAGGAGTGGTCCCCTAGGCCCCCGCAATGTAGCCATACAGCCCAGCTCCTGCCCATCTGATTCCTGGTTAAAAGTCTCCCTGGAAGACATGCTCCAAAACTTCTAGCTCTGTGTGGCACTCTGATCCACCTTCATGGTGGAACTCAGTAGGGTAGGGTCACAGGGAGTGGAAAGGCAGGCCAAGTGACTCAAGAGGCTGGGATGAGGGTCTTGCTGGCTATGCACTTGAGGTAGGGAAGAATGGTTTCCTTTCCAAAGCTACACAGTTCAGTCTCTTCCTGAGTCTCCACAAAGAACTTTACCAGAAAAAGAGCTTCCCAAAGGTCCTGCTGCATTCAGCCAGCGGACTCCTTTGCAGGACTCAAGCATGGGAGAGTGGTGTTGCCAGCAGCTGGAGGACCTGGCACTCTTCTCCCCAGGCTGTTGCTGTAAGAATAAGAGTGTTCCACCCAGGGAAGGTGGCATCTGGGTTTCTCTCCCAGGCAGATTGAATCCCCACTGATTTTAGCCACCAGATGCTATGCGAACTCCTTTTCCCATCTCTGTTGCTTTGAGTTGGGGGTTCCTACATGGGGTTGAGACCCATGTACCTGAGGTGAGGGATTTTTTCAGCCGAGATATCTCTCCTGCTTCTCAGCTGCCACACATTGGTGGGTGCACGGGCCAGCCCTTTCTGCATCTCCATCCTTCTTACCAGTTTATGTGTGGCTTCTTCTGTAAGTCCTTGGTTATAATATTTTAGTTCAGCTAGACTTCAGATGATTATTCAGGTTGATTGCTCTATGATTTAACCTTAAATCTAGTTTGGCGCTAGGAGCAGGCAAGTGTAGTTTCTGCCTGTTCTGCAGCCATTTGGAATCCTCTCCTAAAATGTTTTAAAAATTTTACTTTCTAGGCCTTCCCAATTATAGAGATTATAAGTGATTCTTGTGTGCCAAGCACTGTGGGACACAGTTTATGTGCATTTTTGTCCAAACAACTTCTCAGGTGGACACTGGTAAGAGCCCCATTTCACACAGGAGGCTTTTTAGCAACTAATGCATGGCAGAGGTGGGATTCCACCCCAGGCATTCTCCACACCAGATACTGGACTGGAATCATGGCAGGACTGTCCATTTGTTGATTGTGATGTATCTCTGGCAGGGAGCAAAACTAGATAGGCTCATAGTTTAACATTTTTGCTTATTATCTAGATTTTGCTCTGGCAGGAACATTCAAAACAAAAATAATAAGGGAATCTAGGTTCGCCACTGAAAGTGGGAAGTGTGGTGGGGGAGAGAAAGAGCAAAAAAGGAGAGTCATTTTTGAGAATGGAAATGAGAATGACAGTAGGAGGGAAGATACTTTACTATTCTTGGCTGCAGCTCCAAACCTCTTGTTAGTATACAGAATACTGCTGTCACATTGTCTTTAAAATAGTTTCAGGTTCAGCATACACTCTTGGCTGTGATTTAAAGAATGTGATCATAAATCCCCTTAGGGAAACAAAAACATGTAAGAACAAGACTTCCCAGTGTTGTCTTTGACCTATGTTTATCAGCAGAGTAGGACAAATGTTTTCCATTAAGATCCATACCTCCCTACCGGTTATTGAGTGAGATCAGTGTGATTGCTTGGGCCATTCCAACAATGGGTATTTCTAATTATGTTTTCTATGAGTCTAATAGAAAAATGAATCAGGGATATGAACTAGAAGCCTTAAGAGAGAACAAAGGCCTCAGTGCCTGCCCCTGTGAGAAGGAACTCTCTGACAGAGTCAAAGTACTTGATGTGAAGAGGGGCAGTATTAGATACTGGCTTAGAGGTCCTATACAGTTGGGAAAAGTTACACTTTCAGAACAAGGGTCCTTGAGAGAAAATATATTTTGAAAGGTTCAAATAGAATAGAATACAAGAAGGGACAGTATCAAATGGCAAATGAACACTGGTCAGAGAATTCTATTTTCTGTTATTCCATTCCTCTTGTGTATTCTCTTTTTGTTACTTCAATTACCTAAATTATTTTATGTAGGAGAATGACCAGTATGAAATGCTTCAGTCCTATCTCTGCCTTCCATTCTATTTTTAGTGGTCTAGATTTTTAATTTATTTTTTAAATTTAATATTAATTTTAATTAAATATTTTATTGTATTTTTCCCATTATCATTTAGTCCCCTTATACCCCCATCCTGCCTCCACAATAACCGCACCATTGTCCATGTCCATGAATCCTTTTTCCTTTTTGCTCAATTCTCTACCCACCCCACCAGCAGTTGCTATCCTGCTCTCTATCTATGAATCTGTCTATATTTTGATTAGTTCAGTTTGTTCATTAGATTCCACATATGAATAAAATTGTGTAGTTTCCCTGGCTGGCTTATTTCACTTAGCATAATGTTCTCCAGGTCCATCCCTACTGTCACAAAGGGTAAATTTTTTTCTTTTTTTACAAGCAAGTAGTATTCCATTGTGTAAATGTCCCATAGTTGTTTTACCCACTCATCTACTGATGGACACTTGGGCTCCTTCCATATCTTGGTGATCGTAAGTAATGCTGCAGTTAACACAGGGATGCTTATGTTCTTTCAAATTAGTGTTTTGGGTTTCTTTATGTATTCCAGAAGTAGGATTGCTGGGTGAAAAGGTAGACCCATTTTTCATTTTTTGACATATCTCCATACTGCTTTCCGCAGTGGCTAGTGCTGCCTAGATTTTATTATATTTTTTAAGTATATTTTATTGATCATGTTGTTACAATAGTTCCAATTTTTTTCTCCTTTGCTCCCCTCTGCCCAGTACCCCCCTTTCCCCAGCAATCCCACCCTCCTTAGTTCATGTCCATGGGTCGTGCATATAAGTTCTTTGGCTTCACCCTTTTTATATTATTCATAAGTTCCCCTATCTCTTTTGTACCAACCAATTATGCTTCTTAATCCTTGCACCATTTCCCCATTTCTTCCTCTTCTCCCTCCCAGCTGATAACCCTCCAAATGATCCCCATACCTATGATTCTGTTCCTATTCTGGTTTGCTTAGTTGGATTTTGTTTTTATTTTTTAGATTCAGTTGTTGATAGTTGTGAGTTTGTTGTCATTTTAGTGTTCATAGTTTTGATCTTCTTTTTCTTAAATAAGTTTATTTAACATTTCGTATAATAATGGCTTGGTGATGAAAATGAACTCTTTTAGCTTTACTTTGTCTGGGAAGCACTTCATCTGCCCCTCCATTCTAAATGACAGCTTTGGTGGATAGAGTAATCTTGGTTGATATTTCAAACTCCCTTCTCCTGGCCCCAACAATTCCAGAAGATGACGATTTGCATAATTTTGAATAAAAGTGATTCCAGAAGGTTTTATTAGGCTGAGAAGGGAACAATGGGGAATTTGTTGAAATGGCTGTGGCTGGGTAGGTGAGACATAGCAACAAAAATGTAAGTATAAATGTGGTCTCAGTTACGATTTAAAAATTCTTAAGATCAGAGTAGGGAAATTTGTTTTAGACATTTGGAGTTTATATAAACAACATTCTCTCCAGGATAAGCAAGGAAAGTGGTTCTTCATTTTAGACATGTTAACTTGGAGCCACACAGCAATTGCTAGAGGGAAAAGGCAAAGGATAAGACATTCTCTGCAGAGTGTGTTATCTCTGTTTAGAACTTGAGAAAGGGCACTCTAGACCTAGGGTTCAGAGTTCTATAAATAATTATATTAACCAACAGGTGCACAGAATACCTGATGATTAAATTTAGCTATCGAACATCTGAACCAGGGTTACTCAATCTTGGCCCTATTGACATTTTGGGTTGGATAATTCTTCATTGTGAGTGGCTGTTTAGAAGTATTCATGGCCTCTACCCACTAGATGCTAATAGCACAATCCCCCTGTCCCCTTCCCCCTGAAGTCATAATAATAAAATATCTCTAGATGTTGCCAAATGAGACCCTGGGGAAAAAAGCAAAATCACTTCCCCCATCCCCTCAACTCAGTTGAGAACTACTGGCTTAAATAGTATGTATACACTATAGCAGAAGCATTAGAAATGTTATAAAGTCTTATGTTTGTTTTACTGAGTTCAATATCATCACTCACAAAATACATTATAAATATATTAAGATTAGAGTTCAGAGGCTGCCTTCTGGTTCTTAAATGAGGCTGGAGGAGCCAGTCCATCTTTGCTTCTTTTATGTGTAGTTATTTTTGTCATACAACTCAAACAAAAATGGCTTAACATGAACTAGATAAGAGGGGATTCAGCTCGTGACCCCAACGCTGGGAAAAGCAGCCACCACATTGCCTCCAATGGTGAGGCCCAGAGGGCGGGAGGACGGATCCTGGTCTCCCAGTGGAGAACGATGGCAGGAATTCATCTTGGACCCCTGCCTCCACACAAAGCGCCACAGCACCGCGAAATAGGTTGCAGATTGCCACTGGTCGCTGGGTAGTGACGACAAAGTGCCACAGCACAATGGAAAAAGGTTGCGATCGCTGCCTGTCCTATCGCTGGGTTGTAATGAGTACACAGGCTCTGCCCCCTATAGCCTGCTCAAGAAGCAAAGCAAAACACAAATCTGTCAAAATGAGGTAGACAACTATAGAAATCCCGGTGACACAGCTCACTAGGCAACAGATGAAGAATCTGACAAAGGAACAAATAAGAAACCTGTCAGAGGCTCAGTTCAGAGCTATTGTTATAAGGTGGCTTACAGAATTAACAAAGATTTGGAACAAGACGAGAAAGGACTGAAAGCCACGCATACTAAAAAGAACAAAAACAAATATGAGACAAGTGGTGAGGAAATAAAATCCAGAGATCAAATCAACAAACTGGAACATAGGGAAGGAACAATCAGTGCAGAAAGAGGATACAGAAAGCAAGGAAAGTGAGAAGAGGATCAGAAACCTCTGGAACAGTTATAAGAGATTGAACATATGGATTTTAGGATTGCCAGAGGGCGAAGAAGAAGAACTAGAAATTGAAAAATTAAGTGAAAATATAATAAAGCAGAACTTCCCAAACTTGGGGAAGGAAATAAGACTTACAGGTCCAGGAAGCACAGAGAGTTCCAGGAAAACTGGACCCAGGGAGAACCACTCCAAGACACATTATAATCAAATTGTCAAAAATTAAAGATAAAGAGAGAATCTTAAAAGCAGCAAGAGAGAAAAAAAGAATCATGTACAAAGGGGTCCCAATTAGACTATCAGCTGACTTCTCAAGGGAGATCCTGCAGGCAAGAAGAGACTGGCAAGAAATATTCAAAGTAATGAAAATCCAAAACCTACAGCCACGAATACTCTACCCAGTAAAATTGTCATTCAGAATAGAAGGGCAGAGAAAGTGCTTCCAGGACAAAATAAAACTGAAAGAATTCATTAGATCCAAACCACTATTATATGAGATGTTAAAGGGACTGGTTTAGAAGAAGGAGGATCAAAACTATGAACATTAAAATGAAAACTGCATCACAACAACCAACAACAGAAGCTAGGGAATCTAAACAAAGGCAAACTAAATAGTCAACAAGAGTGGAAAAAGAACTATAGGTATGGGGAACATATTGGGGGGAGGTCAGCAGGGAGGGGTAAGGGAGCAAGGGAAGGAGATGGTACAGGAGTTAGGAAGCATTGTAGGAGGGAATGGAGTAGATAGGAAGATGTTGAGAAGAACTATATGCACAACCAATGGACATGAACTAAAAGAGGGGGACAACTGGAAGGAGGGGGGCTGCCAGGTGGAGGGGATCAGAGGGAAGGGAAATTGGGACAACTGTAACAGTATAATCAATAAAACATTTAAAAATAAATAAATTATTTAATAAAAAAAAGAAAATGTTTTATTTACTTATTCTACTTCTACTTCAGGGAACACGAAATGAATGTATTTTTTTCCTATTCTTATTACTAAGTACAACTAAGTACTAACCCTGGACATTATATATGACATATGTGAGAAGACTCCCAAAGTTTGAGAGAAGGAGACAGACTGGCTTGGGACTTCAGGATCCAACAAATTACATTGTGGTGTGTTCTCAAGGTATCTTTCTGCTACACATTCTCAGACTTGGAGCTAGAGATGCTGGCAATGTAGAATGCCAATGGGTACAGACAGAAAAGCTTCAACAAAAGCCTGGTTGTTTTAGACAAAGAATTAAGAAAGGGCAGCCTAGCAAAACAAGACTTTTAGGCAATAACTGTGCTACTCTAGCAAAACACTGCAGAAAAACCTATGGCCCATCCCCATCCCCACCAGGTGAGGCTGGGTGGGAAGCCTGGACTTTTAATATTACAGGGTTGTAACAGGTACCCCAAATCCTCTCCCTGGGTAACAATCTGTGGTGGAATCAGTGGAGAGTCAAGACTTTCAACACTGCCTGACTGTAAAGATGCTATCCTCCCTCTCTCCCTCATGTGCCCCTGGAGGCCACCTGGGAAATAGTAATAAGACATTTCTATCCCTCCCAACTAGAATTGTGTCTGTAGAGGCCTCACGGGAGCCATAACTCCTACTCATTCCCAGCAATAACATCCTTCGTGTCAACAGAGACCAAGCTGGGAACCTGGACTACTACTCCTACCTGGCAGTGATGAGGCAGCCTGTGTCCTGTCCTGACTGCCCCATGAAAGCAGTGTCAAAAGAAGCCAGCTAAAGCAGAAAATATAAATAATATTTTATAACATACTTCCCAAAATATTCATGTCTCAATGGAATATCACTTGACATACTAAGAACCAGGAACATCTTGACTTGAAAGAAAAAAGATAATAGATACTAATATTGAGAAGACAGAGATGTTAGAATTATATGACAAAGATTTTAAAGTGGCCTCCAAAAATGCTTCAATAGCAATTATGAACACACTTGAAACAATGAAAGAATTGAAAGTCCTTGCAGAGAAATATAACATCTCAGTAAAGAAATAGAAGATATAAGGAGGAACCAAGGAAGTATTTTAGAACAGAAAAATATAATAACTAGACTAAAATTTTGATGATGGCTCAATCACTGAATGGAAAGGAAAGAGGAAAGAATCACTGAACTTGAAAGTAGAACAATACAACTTAATTTGAACAAAGGAAGATAATAGAATGAAAAAAGAAAAGATTAGAGCCTCAGGGACCTGTAGGACTATAACAAAAGATGTTCATGGCATCAAACTCTTGGAAACTGAGTGAATCACAAAGCAAAGATACCCCAAATAATTCATACCAAAACATAATAGTCAAACTGAAAATTAAAGAAAAAGAAGAAAATATTAAAAGTAGTGAGAGAGAAACAAGGAAAAACAATTTGAATGACAGTGAATTTTTCATGAGACACCATAGAGACCAGAAAGAATGGGCACAACATTTTTCAAGTGCTGAAAGGAAGGCACTGTCCACCTACATTTCTATTCACTAGCAGTTTTACCCTAAAAGAATGCTGAAAGGATGTTCCCTGAACACAAAGGAAGTAAGTGGAAAAAGGACTCATGGAACCACCAGGAAGGGAGAATACAATAAACAACAAAAATTATGGCTAAATACAATAGATGTTCCTTTTCCTCTTCAGCTTTCTAAATTTGATGGTTGAGACTGAAATGAACACTGCTGTGTAGTTCTAAATGTATGCAGAGGAAATGTTTACAACAGCTATGAATAGGTGGTAAAACAGAAGTAAAAGGAGGTAAGGTTTCTATGCTTCACTCCAATTAGAAAAAGACAATACCAGTATACTGTGATAAGTTATCTGTATAAAATATAATACCTTAAGAGCAATGAATTAAAAAGCTATACAAAGAGATTCACAAAAAAAAATGATAGAAAAATCAAATAGAATTCTATACACTATTAAGTAACATTGGAAGAGAGGTAAAAGTAAAAAGAAAAACAAAACACAGAATCAGAAGAAAACAAAACAAAAAAACAGAACGAAAAGAAAACAAAAAATAAAGCGACAATGTCAAACTCTAACATATCAATAACTACATTAAATATAATTGGTTCAGATACATCAACTGAAAGACAAAGATTGGCAAGTACATTTGCAAGTATATATTATCTACAAAAAACTCATTTCCATACAATGATACAGACACTTTAAAGTTAAAGGATGAGAAACATGTCATGTATACATTAATTAAAAGAAAGGAGGGGTGGCTATATTCATTTCATACAAAGTACACTTCATAAGAAAGAAAACTACCAGAGACATAGAGGGCATTACAAAATGATAAAAGGGTCAGTCCACCAAAAGACAAAACAATCCCAAATGTGTATGAACCAAATAATAGAGCTAGAAATATGTGAAGCAAAAACTGAAAAGATATAGACAAATGTACAATTATAGTTGAAGACTTCAACATCCTTCTTTCAACAATTAGTAGCAAAACTAGACAAAAATTCCCCAAAGATACAGAAGAACTCAATAACACCACCAACTATCTAATCTACATTTATAAAACACTGCACCCAACAATATCAGAATACACATTTTTGTTAATTGTCTATGGAACATACCACTAAAACCACATTTGAACCATAAAAATGCACCCCAATACATTTAAAAGAAATCATGCAGAGTGTGTTCTCTGACCATAATGGACTCAAACTAGAAATCAATCATAGGATGATAATAGAAAAATCTCCAAATACTTGGAAACTAAACAATACCATTCTAAATAGTCCGTGGATCAACAAAAATGTCTCAGGGAACTGAAAAAAAACAAAAGACATTGAGCTAAATTAAAATAAAAATACAACATGTCAAAATTTGTGGGATAAAGTAGTGAATTTATCATAGAGAAATGGAAACTTATATTTAAATAAAAATGTGAGATGAATGTTCATAGTGGGTTGTATTAGTTAACTAAAAACTAGAAACAACCCAGATGTCCTTCAACGGACAAATGGATATATTACTCAGCAATAAGAAGAGATGAAGTATTAGTACCTGCAAAAACTTGGATGAATCTTCAGAAAATTATGCTGAGACAAAAAAAACCCACTTTGTTATATACTATATAATTCTATTTGTACAACATATTTTTTCCCATTCTTTTATTGTTGTTCTATTACAGCTGTCTCATCTTTCCCCCACTGACAATGTTTTTAAAAGTGGCAAAATTATGGGAATGGAAAACGGGTTTGCATCTGCCAGGGGTTAGAAATGGGCTTGTTGTAGGGGATGGTGGGGGCAATGGTGTTGTAGCTTTAGAAAGGCACATGAGAAATCCTGTGGTGATGGAAATATTTTGTCTTGACTGTATCACTGTCAGCATCCTGGTTGTGGTTTTGTATTACAGTTCTGTACAATATTACCCCTGGGGAAAGCTGGGGAAAGGGAAATGGGATATCTCTGTATTATTTGTTACAAGTGAATATGGATCTATAATTATGTCAAAATAAAAACATTAAAATGTTATCAGATTCTTCAACATAAGAAACAAATGTTCTCTTCTAAGCCCTCCTTAGAGCCCAAACAGTAACCAATACTTACTGATTTTTATCCTACACTTATCTTAATTCTTTATTACAAATGTGTACATACATATGTATATGTTTTTTCTTTATAAAAATAACAATACACATTCTGCAACATATATCAATGAGATATGTTAATATGTATAGCTTCTAATATATTCTTTTAAATAGTTGCATATTATTCCACAGTGTTGTACTTATTTATTTTTTAAATATATTTTATTGATTATGCTGTTAGAGTTGTCCCATTTTTTCCCCTTTGCCCTTCTCCACTTGGTAACCCCATTCCCTTCAGCAGTTCCCCTCCTTAGTTCATGTCCATGGGTCACCCATATAATTTTTTTGGCTTCTCCATTTCCTATACTGTTCTTAAAATCCCCTTGTCTACTTTGTACCTACCAATTTGTGCTTAATCCCTGTACCTTTCCTCCCTTTTTTTTCCTTCCCCCTCTCAACTGGTAAACCTCCAAATGATCTCCATACCTATGATTCTGTTCCTGTTCTGCTTGTTTGCTTAGTTTGCTATTTGGATTCAGTTATTGATAGTTGTGAATTTATTGCCATTTTAAAATTCATTTTTTTGATTTTTTTTCTTATATAATTCCCTTTTGTCATTTCATATAATAATGACTTGGTGATGATGAACTCCTTTAGTTTTACCTTGCCTGGGAAGCACTTTGTCTGCCCTTCAATTCTAAATGATAGCTTTGCTGGATACAGTAATCTAGGTTGTAGGTCCTTGTTTTTCATCACTTTGAATACTTCTTGCCCGTCCCTTCTAGCCTGCAAAATTTCTTTTGAGAAATCAGCTGACAGTCTTATGAGAATTCTTTTGTAGGTAATTGTATGTTTTTCTCACTGCTTTTAAGATTTTCTCTTTATCTTTAACCTTTGGCATTGTAGTTATGATGTGCCTTGGTGTGGTCCTCTTCATGTCCAACTTGTTTGGGACTCTCTGTGCTTCCTGGACTTGTATTGTCTATTTCCTTCACCAAATTAGGGAATTTTTCTTTCATTATTTTTTCAAATAAGTTTTCAATTTCTTGGTATTCCTCTTCTCCCCCTGGCCACTCCTATGACTTGTATATTGATATATTTAAAGATGTCCCAAAGGTTCCTAAGCCTCTCATCATTTTTAAAAATTCTTTTTTCTTCCTGCTATTCTCATTGAATGTTTTTTCTTCCTTGTGTTTCAAATCATTGATTTGATTTTCAGCTTCATCCCCTCCACTGTTGGTTCCCTGTAGAATTTTCTTTATTTCACTTAATGCAACCTTCCTTTCTGCCTGGGTCATTTTTATATTGTTGAAGTGTCCATTGAGTTCCTGGAGCATCCTGATAACCAGTGTTTTGAGCTGTGTGTCTGATAGGTTGCTTATCTCCATTTCATTTAGTTCTTTTTCTGGAGTTCTGTTTTTCATTTGGACCATATTTCTTTGTCTCCTCATTTTGGCAGCCTCCCTGTGTTTGCCTCTGTGTGTTAGGTAGAGTTGCCTTGACTCCTGTCTTAGTGCACCTGTTAAATTATATGGGTCAGATCCTTAAGTGGGGCAACCCCTGTCACTGCTCTGTTGCTCTGTGTGTGGGAGGGATCACAGAGGGGACAATGCAACTATCTGGCCTCTGGAGTTTTGCCTGTGAGGAAGCTGTCTTCCCACTCTCACTTCACTTTTTCCCCATATTCCACAGGTGCCCTTCCAGCTGTTGCCCTGGTGCTGAATCCCAGACAGGGTGAGTCTGCATGAGTCCTAAGTCTGTTGCGGGCCATTTAGGAAAACCCTGTTTCTTCTGCTGCCCCAACCCCTACTGCTTTTTACAGCCAGAAGTTATGGGGACTTATCTTCCTGGCACTGGGACCCTGGACTATGTGATTTGGCCTGGGGCTGGTATCCCTTGCTCCCAAGGTATCCCTTCTGTTTTTTGTCCACCATATGTTGGTGTGGGACTGCCCATTCCCATCTCCACACCTCTCTGCCCTTCCTGTCTGTCTGGATGATGTGGCTTCTTTAAATCCTTGGTTGTTGGACTTCAACACAGCCTGAGTTTTTGACAATACTGGGTCATATTTGTTTTGTAGTGTAGCTCTATTTTTTGCTATAGTTGTTCATGGAGGCAAGGCATGTTTACCTATGCCTCCATCTTGACCAGAAGTCCCCTTAGTATTGTATTAATACATTTTCTTGGCTCTTTGCTTTTCAAATTTTATCTTTCCCTACCGCAAGAACAAATTTTTGCTCATTGGAGGTATAAATCAGGGGACCTATCATGATCAGGGCAAAGAAAAGCAATCTGCATTGTTTAAATGACACCAGTACAATTGGGAGAGACTAATTTGGGCAATTTTTTTTCCTATTCAAAATGACAGGTACATTTATTACACTTTTATTACACACACTCCTTTGTATGGTATCAATACTTTAAGCTAGCAAGAAGTTTCTTAATTTAAAGTTTATTTTCTGTGAAGTTGTAAAATCTTTCAGATAATATTTGGATGATTTTAAAAACTACAAAATGCTTATGTATTTAATTTTCATTCATTTTTAAACATGAAAAATAAAATATTTATATTAGTTGTTGAAGAAAAATTTGTATTTCTTTTGCCAGTTTTATTGTAGTAATGATGTTTAAACAAGCTAGAAGTTGTTTATTCAAAAACTTATTTCATGAAGATTTTCCTTCAGGATTGAAATACAGAGTTAATTGAACAATGAAATGCTAATTTATTGTAAAAATTCAGATGTACTTTTTCTGATTCTTAGTACAGACACTGACCAAAAATAAGTTTTGCCTTTTGTCCACTTGTATAATAAAGTTCCTTAATTTAGACTATAAAGGACAAATACATTTGAATCATGAAAGTGATCCATTTTCACATATATCAGGGTATAAACACACATGAAATAAAGTGAAGAATTTTTAAATGTTGACAAAATAATTTTTTTTTCTGGTTATTTCAAGTATAGCTATTTGAATGAGATAAAAACATTTTCCTTTGTGGATTTTTAATACATAACTCAATTATAATTTTGATTTTCTAATGTAGTCCTTATTAATGCTTATGAACTTTAAGGATTGATTTTAGAACTTAGAATCCTTTTCAGGGGAAGTTGAGGTGGGCACTAGGTGTTAAACTGCATATTTAAAATCCAGCACTAATTGCCACCTTAACATCGTAGACTTTTAATCTACTTTAAAGGTAATTTGGTGATATTTTCAAGTCATAATTTTATTTACTTTGTGTAAAACAAGAGGAAGGACTTTGTACAATTTAAAAGTTTTTTAAAAATGTAATGTTGATATCAGGGCTTAGAATAATATGGCTACCTTGACAGCAGATTGAACTAACTAAATATCCTTGTTCAGTTTCATGTTGTTGACTCACTGTACATGGGAAGCCTTTCTTTTTTTATTGAAAAGTACAGTATTTGGTTGTGACTTAAGTCCATTATTCTGTAGTTGTAAACAGCCTGAAGCTAGGCAGGTGTGTTTTTTTTACAATGCTTGTTTTAAAGCATAATAAGTAAACATGTGGGTTTTAATAAGGATAGGTAAATAAAGAGTTTTGACAGTAAAATCAAAATCTTGAGAACTAGCCAACCACAGTCATGTTTAAGCATCTCTCATAGCAAACAAAAGCAGTATGATAGACTGTGCAGCACATTATTGAATTCATCTTGATATATATTTCATCTTGGGAGAAATATTATTATTTTTCAAGTACCTGGTTTCCTTCATTCACTACAAAGTGTGCTAAACTGTGGTCTCACCATATTGGAGAAGGATGGCTTGATAAAATCAGCCATGTTTATTGTTGCTTTTTTAAAGCATAGTAGGAAAAAATTCTTAGTCTGTTACATTGAAACTAAAAATAATACATTTTCATTCCATAAAATTTATGTGTTACTTTGTTTTCTTATCTTATGGAGAAGAACTTTTGGAGTCCTGGTGATAAATTTTTCCATAGTGTTCCCTTACCTTTATTTTTAATTAAAATAGTGTCTGGAGCTGGAAGGTAATCTAATTACCTTTGTATTTGAGATAACAAAACTGAGACCCAATGAGAGAGCATGAAATTTGAAGGCCATACAGCTAATTAGATAGTTGGGACCAGAACCTGTTTAGTTCTTTGGACAGCCCAACAAGAATTGTTCTTATTCTTGTTACATCATGTGGATGGCACTTCTTTCTCTCTGCTTCCACCTTCCCTTCTTTTTTCCCTCACTGTCTGACTTCTCCCCTCTCGTATCCCTGTGACGACTCTGCATTAGTGTGAGGATCACCACACTCTCCTCTCTTGGGATGACCACCCGTAGCTTCTTGCTGCTGGCTTCTGAACCCAGCACACTTAAGCCTGGGGGAGGTCAGCAGGAAGCAAGGATTTACTGCTCACAGAGCCCTGTGGTGGTGGTAGAGGTGGGGGGGTGTGGGATGGGACTCGGACTGGGCACATAAGACACTGTATATTGTGTCATAAAGTCAAAGAGCATATGTGAGACAAATTACAGGTAGTAATGACAGAAGTTTCTGGTTTTATGATAACTAACTACTGCATTCAGTCAAGTGCCATTGATCTGCCAATGTGTCTAAACAACCATCTCTCATGTGAAATAAAGACAGAGTAACCTACCAACCCAGTTGTACTTTATTTCATTAGCTTTATTTTATTTTGAAATCTTAGAGTCATTATCAAAGAAGAAATGCCTACAAATACTTTTTCATTTTAGCCCAATTGGCTTAGGTTATGAGTCCCCATTCTTTTGAGGAAGAAGGTCTACTTTTAACATACTTTATATCTCGTTATCTGTGGTGGGTTGGGTGTTGTTGAGATTTCTCGACTTGAGAGAATGGAGTGTTGGGTCAGTGACCTTACCAGGAATTCCCAAAAGCCAGGAGGGAGAGCCATTGTTTTAGACATTATCTAAGTAAGGCTATAGGATTGCTGTGATCACGTGGTTAACTATTAATCAGCATACTGGTCATCAGATTTTACCAGTTTTGATAAGTTAAATCTCCTGCACCCTTTTCCCCCTTTTCCCCCTTTTCCCACCATTTAAATTGGTAGTCTGTCTTCTCTTTACATCTCATAGATAATATAATAAATGAAATTCCTGTCCTTTGCTTGGCTTACTATAAATTTATTAGGCACACAGGAGGAGATTATAATAAAGCCAGACCTCATCATTTCAGCTAGATTTCCCCTGAAGAACATTTCCAGTCTCAGGCTCTTCATCTCTTAATCATTGGCAGTAGGGTTCTGAAGAAATGAAAGACTGAGACAGCTGAGACACTTTTCATTGTTCTGATTTCATTATACTGTTGAGACCTGCCTAGATGTACAGTCTTTGGCAATCAGTTATTACTCTGAAAAGTGATTATTAAACTGTTCACTGAATTATGGTTTTTTATGCATGGCTCTGTTCTACTGCTTTTTAGGGTTAAGTGAAAAAGCTTATTCAATATCCATTTACAGTGGAATCTTTGAAAATGCTAAGTGGAATGCATAATTCATATATGCTGTCACAAGTACAATGCCAAATCACTTTAGCCAAGTATCAAGTAACAAGGAAATGGGAGTAAGTGGCAGTCCTAATAGAACTAGTTCTGGGAAGCTAATGGGTGTCGATAATCAGAAAACCCCAAATGATAGTGACTTATACAACATGCAGATTTATTTCTTTCTTGTACAAGGTCATGTAAACCAGAATGTAGGACTGATACAGTGTTTGACAGAGTTAGGAATCCAGTATCCTGCCGTCTTCTTGCTTCATTGACTGTGACCCTCATTACAAAGGTCATCTCAAGATCCAGTATAGCTGCTCTGACCATCATATTGCATTCCAGCTAGCAGGAAGGTTTTGAATAAGAAAACTGTGTGTCTGAAGTTGCCTACCACTTCTGGGTATATTTTATTAGCCAAAAGTTGACTACATCTAGCTACAAAAGAGGAAAAAATGAAGCCACTCTTCTGGGCAACTGTGTGCCAAGGTTCACATTCTGTTATTATGGAAGAAGGTAGAAGAGACATTGGGGCAGTTTTTGGCATAGTCTCTATGGGTCATGTACCTTCTGTGGAGACTTTTGTGGTTCAAAGAGTTATTCCCTCTTCCAACAAATGTTTACTGAGTACCTACAAAGTTTAGCATTGTATTAGGCCTGAATAATTGAAAAAATTTATGTGCCACAATTTTGGTGTTAAGAAGTTAGATCACATAACAAGAGAACTAGCAGATAATGGAAGATGGTGGTGAAAGCCCTGAGATTGCAGTTTAATGATATTGATAGGGATCCTTGATTTGTAACTTATTCGTTATTTAAAGTTATTGGTGCTGTTGGGGACCCGTGACTTGTAGAGATCCCCTGGTGTCACAGATGAAATGAAGACTTCCCAGGCAGCTTGTGTTAGGGGTGAGAAGGCCGGCAAATGTCTGAGAGACAAAAGCTGCAATTGCCTTCCTCCAAGGTCTTTTACTGAGTGCAGTGAGCTTAAGGGCAGTGTTGATTACAGAAAACAGATATTGTTCAGGGATAACAATTGAAGGAACATGAGATCTCCCTCAGGTCAGGGTGTGTTGGACACAAAGACTTCAGCTGGCCATAAGATAGGGAGGGTGAGTTCATTTTGAGTTAAAGTTAAAACCTTTGCTGCTGGTATGATAAAGTGGTCAAGAGAGGTAAAAGAACAGGGAAAGCTTCAAAGGACATAAATCATTTTCTCATGGCCCAATTTCCCACCGGGGTTCACTGGGTATAGCACTGAGACACGTATGCACCCATCTTTCCCAGTTTTCCGGTCAGGTCTTACAGGCTTCATTTCCTTTGCCTGGCCTGCATGGGGCTCCAAGTCTCGATACTTCCCCAGGGGGACCCTGACAGGGTGCCTCAGTTTTCTCATCTGTGAAGTATAGTCAATAATACTAACCTTATAATATTGTGGGAGTAAACTGATCTTATGTAAAACAACACATGTTAAATACCTGCGTTTTTTAAAGGTTCTTAGTACATGATTCACATTGCCTTTCAGTAAAGTTGAATCACCTGCGTTCCCACAAACAGTGACTACTAGTTTGTTTCCCTATATTCTCATCAGCATTGTGCATTACTGCCAATTTGAATCTGCCAATTTGAAAGGCCAATAGCTTTCCAGTACAGTAGTCCCTCTCTATATCGTTGTTCACTTATCGTGGCCTCACTGTATCACAGGATTAAAAAAATATATTTAATTATTTATCACGGATTTTTCTCTATATCGTGGGATTTTGCAGTACTGTATATGTATGTTGTTCAAGTTACGGAGGTTTAAGAGTGTAGAATATGTTTAAGAACATAAGTAGTGTTATAAAAGTGTGGGGAAGGTTAATAAGGGACTGGGAATGGTTTATAAGTGTGTGGGAAGGGTTTATAAAGCCTTAAAATATATATAAATACTAAAATAAATGTAAGGTTCCTACTTCATGGATTTTCACCTATCGTGGGGTGGGGGGATTCTAGAACATAATACCCGCGATAAGTGAGGGAATACTGTACTTTTCAGTTGTGAAAACCTTTCTTCAAATGAAATATTAAGTGCATATTCAGTATCCCAAACATTTAATAGTGTAACAGCAATGTCTCTATTGCGAACAAGAGACTTGGACCCAGTTACTTACTGGATTCAGGCTCCTACCAGCACACTATTTGACCTTTAAAATATTCATCTATTCATTCAGTTTTTTAAAAAATAAGTTAAACTGTAGTTGGCATATAATTTATTAATGTCAGGTATACAATATAGTGATTCAAAATTTATATACCTTATAATGTGATCACCACACTAAATCTAGTAATCATCTGTCACTGTGCAAAGTTATCACAATATTATTGACTTATAGTCCCTCTTCACCTTTTCACTCATCCTCCACTCCCTTCCCTCTGTAACGATTTGTTTATTATCTATGAGTTTGTTTTTATTTTGTTTGTTTGTTTTAGATTCCACATAGAAGTGAAATCATGCAGTACTTATGTTTGGCTTATTTCACTCAGCATGATACCCTCTAGGTCCATCCATGTTGCAAGTGGCAAGATTTCATTCTTTTTTTATGACTAACGTTCCAATTTGTGTGTATATATGTGTATGTGTACAGATACATATGTATATCTATCACATCCATTTATTCATTCATTTACTGATGAAGACTTAGGTTGCTTCCATATCTTGGCTATTGTAAATAATTACACAATGCACATAGGGGTGTATATGTCTTTTTGAATTAGTGTTTTCATTTTCTTCAGATGAATACCCAGAAGTGGAATTGCTTGGTCACATGGTAGTTCTGTTTTTAGTTTTTGAGGAACCTCCATACTGTTTTCCACAGGGGCTACACTAGTTTACATCTCCACCCAATATTGCATGAGGGTTTCCTTTTCTCCACATTCTCACCAACACCTGTTACTTGACTCTTTGATAATATCCATTCTTACAGGCATAAGGTATTTACTCAGTTTTACTAGGTGCCTATTATGTTTGGCACTATACAAAACACTGGGAAACAGCAATGGACAAATGAGGTCCCTGCTTTCTTGGGGCTTACATTTTAGAGAGAGGAGGCAGAGAGTAAACAAATCAGTTAAGTCTCTCAGGTGGTAATAAGTAACAAAAAAGAATAATGCAGGATATGAGAGATAAAGCACAAGGAGGTGGAGAGATGTTTAAATCAGGTGGTCAGGAAAGGACTGTAAGAGAACATGGCTTTGATCAGAGGTCTGAAGGAGGTAAGGGAGTAAGCTCTGCAGTTCATGTACGGAGGAAGATATCAATCATTTTAGGTAGAGGGAAGAGATGCTGCACCTCCAAAGCAGGAATGTTCCTTTTGAGTTTGAGGAACAACAAGGTGGGGGCTTTGGCTGGAGGGCATGGTAGGGCATAAAGTCAGAGCACCAGATCAGCTGGCACAGTGGTTCTCAGTACTATCAGACCCAGCCCTCCCATCTTATTGCATATATAATACTTTGCATATATTTTGCCCTGTTACTATCCTGAAATAAAATGAATAATTATTATCTACCCACCCATGGAATGTTAAAAATTAATATAGTGCCCTATTTATAACATAAAGGAAAAATAAGAGTGATATATAATTTATAGTTGTAAGTGACTACACTGGAAGAAGTTGTTAGCTGCTTTTATCTACTGATAATAAATGTGTTTTGGGTAGGAATGTAAGCAACTGTAAATATAAGAATGACCAGAAAATGAAAAAACAGTGCAGGCGGGACTAGAATACATACCAGGATTGAATGATAGCAGACTAGATGTATGTGTATATTTAAAAAAAAAGGAAAATTGAGGTGAAGTAGAGCTGTATGCTATGACCAATTGAAGACTTCTGAAATAGAGAAAATTAGGTAGGCCTCTTTATAAGTGTAGTTTCAGAATAAATTCCTGTGGCATGGGGCAAAGTGACGAATTACCATATTTTTCACTCCATAAGATGCACTTTTTTTTCCCCCAAAGTGGGGGGAAATTTCTGTGCATCTTATGAAATGAATATTCCGTCACAGACCGTGATGTGTATTACCTGACCTGTTAGCAGTGGTGACATCTGTTAGAAGAGGAAGTCGTGGGCCCACGCGAAACCCCTGGGGATGCTTAAATGTCCCATTTTACTGCTGAATCTCAGGACGTCTGGTCAGTTGCTGTCCACCTCTGCCCATCACCTGGGACCTGGGAGAGTGCAGAGAGCCACCTGACACTCCCAGCTATAATGGCTGACCTGTAGAATCAGCTGAGGCTAATAATGGGTCTGAGGCACAGTGCCAATTGCCAATTGTCTTTGACACTGGGTGGGGTCTGTGTGAGTAGAACTGCCTCCAATCACCAATCACTGTGTCTTAAGCTCTGCCAATCACGAGAGGCAGATGGATGGAGCTTAAGTAACATGTTCTTGGCTGGCTACTGGCTCCGATAGATGCTACAGCTGTCTCATCTCCCTCCATACTGTTTCCAGTGCACACCAGATTTCTGTGTGAGGAGGCCAGCAGTAACTGGGTGAGCAGCCATAAATGCTGAAGTTTGTAGAATATAAAGGGAGTTATGGTGGGGTCACTATTCTAGTAGTAACACAGGCACTGAGCGGGTAAAGGGGTATCTCTAGTTGGAACAGGCACTGGGGGTAGTCCGCCAGAACCTGTAACTAAGATAGTGATACTCTCAGTGACTGTTACAACTAGTGATACCTCTTAACTCCCTAAATGCCTGTTACTAAAGGCCCCAATAAATTCTGACTCTAGTGATAATGAGTTCTTGGGGTTCCCAGAAAACTAGAAGAGTACTTGAATCTTAAAGTCTCTCCTCATTTGTTAATGAGTGATGATAGTTCCTAATATCACTGTTGACTGCTGTTCACTTTACAAGGTTGAAATATTACTGTTATATTTTATTAAATATTTTAGTACACCATTTGGTTCAGAATCTTTTTTTTCTTGCTTTCCTCTTAACCTAGGTGCATCTTATGGTCAGGTGCATCTTATAGTGCGAAAAATGTGGTATATATCTTTAAAAAGCCCCATGTTTTCAAACTTGAAATTTCTGTATCAGGACACGTTCAGTCTCTGGAACTTACAAGGACCTAGGAAACCATATCCATTGATAAATGATGAGACTACACAATGGACTGGGAAAAAAAAGAAAGTAATACAAGAAAACGTAGAGACGTAGACCTCTGTGGACAGTTCGAAAATAAAACAAAACAACACATCATTCAAAATTAAATAACTTCAGTGTGTAATTTTCATAAAAAACTTATCATTGTGCTAAAAGTATTTAAAATTATATAGATTGACAATAGCATATATTTAAAACTTAAAAAATTAATTAAATATTCATTATTCCTGTTTTGTATGCCTCTGCCAAGTTAATTACATTTGGTTCTAAGTTTACAAAATGAGCTTCATGTATTCTCTGTATTTATATGCAACTTCCACCAGTGCAGAATGAAACTGTTGCTTTAGTGAATAAAGTACTTCTAGCAGAGTTGCCTCTACTAGTAGTATTCTAAAATGGTAAGAAAATCTTTTTTAAGTTCCCAGTAAAACAAAATACAATCTTCCTTCAGTTTACACAGTAGTTGCATTCCTGGAAAATATAGTGTGGGCTAAATAAAGACAATATTTTATGTTTAAATATATAACATGAAGTTAGATTCTGTCTCTGTTCTAAAATGTTTTTTTCTTTCCCATGAAAGCCTTTGCAGACATTTGATATTTATGCAGGATGTGGGGCATTTCTTTGTTTTGTGGAACTGTTCTGTGAACTGCAGCATGTCTAACATATCTGTGGTCTTTCCTTGCCCACTAAATGCCAGTAGCAGTTTCCCATTGTAAGAGCCAAAAATGTTGCCCCACTCCTCAGGTAATGTATAAATGCTCCCTAGGGGGCAGTATCCTCTCTGCTGAAGATCACTGAGGGTAGTCTTGTAAGCCATGGTAAGAATTTTGGATTTCATTCTGAGTGACACTGGGGGACATCGGAAGGTTTTCAGCAAAGGCATGACGTTATCTGAGCTTGTTTTAAAATGATCATCTGACTACTGTGTGGACAGCAGAGTATACAGGGAGGAATGGCAGAGAAAGGAAGACCAGTTAGGTGCCTAACTGCAATAACTCAGGTGAGAGAGATGGTGGTTAGGGCCAAATTTGGTGATGGTGAAAGGGAGGTGAGAAATGGCCTGGCTTAGCATAAATTTTGAACGTTGCTTATAGTTTGAATGTGTGGAGAGAGAAAGGTCAAGGATGACTCCATGATTTTTGATGGGTGAAGTTAACTAGTAGAACATAGGTTTGGTTATGTTGTTGTTGTTGTTGTTTTAATTTTGAAGACCAAAGGTGAGCCAGGTTGTGGGGTTGATTTAGGACCTGTTAAGTTTGAGGTGCCTAAAATACTTCCAGAAAGAGATGTCCAGTAGGGAGTTAGTTATAATTCTAGGGTTTGAGGGGGATTAGGGATGGAAAGATTGGATTGGGAATCATTAGAAAGTAGATGGTATTTGAAATTATTAAACTGGAAGAGATGGCTGAGGAGTAGAATGTAGCTGAACTAAAAGCCTGTGGGTGCGCCATTGTTTAGAGGCAGAGCGAAGAGGAGGAATGATCAAAAGAAACTGAGAAGGAAAGCCAGGTGTGGGAGGAAAACCAGGAGAAGGTGTATGGTGTCTTGGAAATAAAGTGAAGAAAGTATTTCCAGAAGTATGCAATAACTGTCAAATTCTGCAAAGTCAGGTAAGGTGAAGACTGTAAGGTTTAATGAGAACATTATAACTATTAACATTTAACTATACACACATACTTATCTTAAAGCTTTTATTGATTTTGTGAATGGAATGTATTTTCTATTTATAGTTTATTTATTTCCATATTGGTTTTAATATATTGATCATGTATCTCATAACCTCTCTGAACTCTCACGTTTATTTTAATAATTTTCCTGTAGAATTTCTTGTTTAATGAAAGTGGTGGTAATGAGCACCCCTGCTTTATTCCTGACTTTATGAAATAAAGCCTTGGTTCTTAGTGTCACCACTAAGTATGATTTTTACTATAGCTTTTTGATAGATACTTTTTATTAATTTCACTTCCTTTCTCAGCTTGCTACTAATTTTTATGAATGAGTGTTGAATTTTTTTTTCTGCTTCTATCAAAATAATCGTACTTTTCCTCAATCTGTTATTATCATATATTAGTCCATCTGAATTATCTTTGCATTCTGGGAAAAACATTCTTGGTTATGTTACAGTATGTTTTTATACACTGAGAATTTCTATTAGGGTTTTTTGCATTTGTTTTCATACATGAGGTTGGTGTACACCATTTTTCTTATACTGTTTTTGTCCATTTTTGGTATCAAGATTGTACTGGCTGCATAAGTTGGGTTTTTCTATATTTTTTTCCATTCTCTAAAAACAGTTTGTATAAGAGGGGGATTATTTGTTCTTTGGAAGTTTAGTGATTTTCACCTATAATATTGTCTGGGCTTGTGTCTTGGATAAAGAGATTTTTACAAATCATCTCAGTTTCTTTAATGATTATGAATTTATTCAGGCTTTAAATTCCCTTTCACCCCTCTCCCATCAATTTTGTGACATGCACTTCTAGAAAATAACTTTAATTTAACTTTGCCCACATTTATTGGCATGAAGTTATTCACAGATTATTCTTATTCTGTAGCTATGGAGTCCATCTCAGAATATAGTGGGTTTGGATTTCAGTCTCCAAACACAGATGCTCAAGAAATACATTTATTTCTCTAGAACTCAATTTAATCTTAATAAGGAGTTTCGTTCCATTCTGTGAGGACCATCGCTGAAATATGTACAGCATTCCTTGAAGTCATGTGCCGTTCCGACCTCTGCTGAGACATTTATACTTTCATTCTGGTGGTCCACTTAGATAGACCTCATTGGGAAAGAGTTCCAGGCATGCAGTGTTTTGATCTCCACTTGTCCAATAAGAATGGATCTTGGGCCTGGGAACCTCATTCCTGGGAGATAGAGTCCTCACAGCTCTTGCTGGGCTTGCAACCTTGTGTGGGAATGCCTTTTCTCATTGAGACTCAATGTATTCTTCTTTGTCCTGTGTAAGTGTCTGTCTTATGGCACCTGACCAGCCCCACTAATATATATGTCCCCTACAGCGATGGGACAGGTCCTTTTGTTCTGCAGCACAAGAGTGGTATATGAAAGTCAATGATTTTGCTATTGGGAGGGAGCTCCTGGCCATGGCAAACTGATGGCTGAGATGAAAGCTGATCTTGCTCTGTCTCTTTATGCAACATTTTTCCATCAGTGCTTGACTGTATTGTGTTTTCTCTGGCAACTCTAATACCATGATGTAGTGGGCAGAAGTGTTTGGATTGCCCCTGATGGTAGGCAACAGGTGTCATTTGGTGGACAGATCTTCCCTCCATCGTCTGTCCATTCGGGTCTCTGCTGAATTGACCCTTATTGCCACATCTAAAGCTCTTTCAGTTTCCCCAGCTTTCCCCTCTGTGTTTGCAACTCTTGGGCATACAGAAGTCATTTTGCTGTTCTCAAGCCATCGCGGGGGCCTGGTGAACTCTGAGAGATTATGTAATACTCCATCTGCCTGGATGGAGACTCCCACTCGGCCGGTTCTTCTCTGGGATCTTATTGCTTCTTGGCTCCTCCCTAGCACATGTTCTCAGATCTTGTTTCTTCCAGGCTTAGCCCTGGGGTGCTGGGTATGAGCCCGTGTCCCAGGGACCCAGCAGCATCTGTGTTTTCATCACTTCCCCGCTGACTTTGGCTGGCCCAGGAATTCACTTGTTTTCTAGCTGCAGAGAGAAGAGATATTACTGAAATAAACTCATCTTGTTTTCTCTCAAATTGATAGTCATAATCCCATGTTCTTTTATTCCACAAGGTCCCCAGATTTTTGGAACCAAGGAAAGAGTCTTGTTTTTACTTTCTGTTATGCAATAACACCTTTTACCTGAGATTTTGGGCCCAGAATGTCCAAGTTGGTTAAAGGGAGAGTATTAGATATGTGGGTTGGAGGGAAACATCAGTGGACATGTCAAAACTATCTCTTCAGAACCTTCATTGGAAAGGTAAAGAGAATCTCAGAGAAGTAAGTGATTTGCCAAGGCCACGTACAGTTAGTGGTGGAGCAGAGAGACCAAACTCTAAATGCCCTAACTACTACCTTTCTGTTCTTTGATGTAACATGTTATCTAACAGTTATTTGAAAATATATGAATTTTAGGTTCTACAACCTAATACATAATTAACCTAGATTTTTAAATACATTGTAACTGCAATCATGAGGGTACTTAGCAAATGAATCATTTTAGATGCTGAATTTTCTTTCCTTTTTTCTTTTGGACAACAATTTTTAATCGGTGACTCCAGAAGATGATGGGTATTTCACTTAATTGATAATGAAAGGGTATAGAAACACTTACTGATACATAAGATTAGTTAAGAAACTGGACAAGATGGCAGCATAGGTAAACAAGGCTCGCCTCCTCGCACAACCACATCAAAATTACAACTAAACTACATAACAACCATCATTCAGAACTGTCAGAAATCAAGCTGAATGTAAGTCCTACAACTACAGAATTAAAGAAGAAACCACATCGAGACTGTTAGAAGGGGTGGAGACACAGAACAAGCTGGTCCCACATCCACGTGTGGTGGATAAAAATCAGAGGGATATTGCAGGAGTGAGGGGTCCCAGCCACACACCAGGCCCCTCAACCCAGGATTCCAGTGTCAGGAAGGTAAGCGATAACGTCTGGCTGTAAAACCAGAGGGGACTGAGGCTGTGAAAGACAAACTGCTAGAGTCCCAGGCAGTTCCTCTGAAAGGGCCCACGCGTAGATTTACTTGGACTCATTCTCTTTGAGCTCCAGCACAGCAACAGCAGCGTGAAAGGCATGAGAGACATAAGGGGAAGAAATGAATTGTCTGGCATTGAATTTTCTTAATAATTATGCGTTCAGTTCTTTGAGGACAAATATGCCCCTTTTAATGCTTACTTTTTCAGTAGAAACATTGTCTAAAATCTGTTATGCTTTTTCCCTGTGTAAAAGCAGGTGGGACTTATTCGTCCTTGCGTTCATATCACCCAGCTCGGGTAAGTCCTAGCAGAGGTGCTAAGTTGATTGTTTGCTTGAGGATAGAGGGCACCATTTTGGATGTTGGTTCTGTGTACTGTGCTATAATATAGCGACGCTCAAAGGTCTCACTGGACGAATGAAGTGTTTGCCTCACACCCTATATAAAATAGATGTACTTTGACTTCTTTTGTTTTCTTTTCATATTTTTTGTTTCCTCCTTCCCACTAGGCTGATTGACAGTCTCAGCTTTGCAGTCAGTATTTAAGTACACTGCAGTAAGTAGTCCTCTTCTACAGCTCTCTTCCTAATATCTTGTTTCTATTCTGCCCTAGGTTTCGAAAGTAGATTAATAAGCCTGGTAATATTGTTTGTAAAGCAAGAGTAAATAGCCTTTGAGGGAGGGCCTCAGCAGCTTTCCTATGGGAAAGTGTGTGAGCTTCCTCTCTCTGCAGGGCCTTTGCTGACATCTCTTTTGCCTGCTCTAAGGCCTTTTTGGCTCACATCCTGCTCCCGTCTAACAGATCTGTGAGGTTGCAGGATGTCTGCACAGTGAGTATATGAGGAATAGCTGCTTTCTTTTCTTTTTTTCATTGATTCAGAGATACTGCAAAACGATTTTGCATTTGAATAGCCATATTCTTAGCATAGAACTATTAACTAGATATGTTGCAAATCAGATTTAAAAAAAAAAACAACCGGTAAAACCACAGAATACCTTTGGGCAATTTGATCATTTAAGATGCAAACTATACCTTGACCTTGGGGGCTTTTTGAACCACAGCTGTCAGTTTAAACAAAACTCAAAACCTAATTAAACTTTTGTTGGATACCATGCTAGTTTGAGAACTGGTTAGACAGCTTTTAAAACTTAATGACGTACTTCTTCCCCAGAAAACTAATAAAAGTACCGATACTTAATGCATATATTCTTTAAGGCAAACCATAAGGTCTTAGTTTGATCACTTTTTGGAAAATGGAGAACAATTTTCCACACACAGATTAATTGTAATGTTTGTAAATTTCCTTCACTTGTTACATTGTAAATTGAGGTGAAGCTATTTTTTTTACAGACTCCTCTCTTTCCCTCCTTTTCCCATTCCTATTTCCTCTTTTCTCCTCTCATTCTTTCCTCTCTCTCCCCTTCCCAATACAATTTACAAGTTCTTAGTTTCTTGTCAGTATGTATTTGAATATTTAAGCAAACATAGTCCACATTTTCAATATTCACTTGGCTCTCAGAAGAAATTGAATGTTTATTTTTTTCATCCATGATTCCCTTTTGGGTCATTTATGAAAACACTAAATTTTCCTTTCATAAACATTTACAAAGTGCCTTCAAGGTGCCGAATATTAGAAATATATTATTGTATATATTATGTACCTAGGTTCCATATTTATATATAATCACACATATGGAACATTTCTGCATGTGAGTTGTTTCATATGACTCAGGTATAGAGTGCAAGGTTGGGGTCAAGCAGGGGTGGGGCAGAGACTGGAAGGAGATGAGGCTGAAGAGGCAGGCAGTGGCCTGCTTGTGGCCACAGGAAGGGGGTTAGGGTTGATTCTGATGGCATTGGGATACAATGAATGTTCTAGAAAGATGATTCTGGCAGCAGTGCCAACATGGACCAGTGGGAGGCAAGAGTCAGGAGACTGAAGCCTTAATCCAGAGAGAAATGAAGAGTGCCTGAGTTTAGGCAGGGCGGGTGGCTGGACAGCAGGGAACAAATGAAACAGAGAACGAGAGAAATTGAGTGACAAGTTCCAAATGTGGTGGTGGTGGTGGTGATGACAGCAAGCTATTAGTTTGAACCATATGAAACTGCTGTTTTTATAAGTTAAAAAAAAGATCAGATCAGCAATTTCATATAGTTCAACTTCTGTAACGGAACCTCTGGGCTGCTCCGATTGAAACAGAACCCACAGGCTGTTTAGTTAGGGGCCCGGTTGCCCACCGCCAGAATTACAACTCTCAGTACTAGAGTTTAGTGAAAAGAAAAAGAACTGTTTATTTAACAGTTAAATAGATTTAGATTATTTGCGGATTTCTGCTGTTGAGTCTTATGTTCTTTAAAATACCCACAAACACATAGTTCTGCCTCCCTCTAGCAAACCTGGCCAGCCTTAGAAAAGTCGGAAACACCATTTCCCTACTTCCTAGGTAGAATTCAACTTTACCAGTAGCTGCCAATCACTCAAATCTGATTGGGGAGGTCCTTTCTGCAGTGTGGCGCCCTCCAGCTTTTACTGCAGAACCGCCTGGATTCTCAGCCTCCTTGTAAACTGCCTTCTTCCTGCAAACCGCATGGATCTCCTCTCCTTCTCAAAACCACATGGTGAGAGCCCTTCCTAAAGCAGCCTGGAGAGCCCCCTCCTCCAAACCACATGGAGGGATCGTTCGAGAGCGAGCAAGAGAGCCCGAGCCAAAATGTCCACAGTTGCTTATATATCCCTGACTGCATCCTCTGACGCAGCGGGTGTTGCAACCAGTTCTGACCATTCACAGAACCCTCCGCAGGCTCTGTAAGCTCCTTCCATACCATCCAACGGTTCAAGACTCCTCCCATCTTCTTGGGCCTTGGAAGTATCAAAGCCATTTTGCATAACAAAGACACTAGCAACTAGCCCCAGGCATGCAAAGATGCCTTAAAAGCTGCTTCCTTTTCTCCATCCCCCAGCTGCAAACTCTGGGGTTTGTTTTTGGAAACCCCTGTTTCTGTAACACTTCATCCATTTCAGCAGGTTGAGGGGTGATGGTGGGGAGCTGATTAGAGAATAATTTGCAGTAAGATTGGCTGTAAGAGGTTATATAGGATTTTCTTTGAAAGGATGTTTATATGCTAAGGGTAAAAACCTAGAGGAGGAGGAGAGAGCTTGAAGGTAAAAGAAGAAATGGATTAACTGCTGTGTTTTATTTTTTTGTTTTAATTTAATTTTTATCTTGGCGTGAGAAATGCATCAACACAGTTGAAAAAGTCACGTAGTACTACTGGGCTTACAACAACAGTTTCTTGTCAAATCTTGTCATACCTCCCATTCCAACCTCCCACAGAGAACTATTTTTCAAACTGTTAGCTATTTCATCATATATATCTTTATATTTTAAAATCATATTTGAATGCTGCTAGTTTCTGATTTTTCTGCATATTAGATTGCACCTATTGGTTTCTCTTCCTTTCTTGAATATGTGCTTTTTTCCTAGAGTTGATGATTGCAAAGTTTTTTTTCCTCTCAAATACTTGGTTTTCTATTTATACATCACTAATTTATCCCTAAGCTCTTTGATACAACTATAAATGCCCCCTGGACATGTTCAGACACATCAGATAATCTCTTGTGTTCTTTTCAAAGACATTCATCTTGGAGTTCTTTGATTTCCTGGTAGAATCAGGTTTCATTGCTTTCTGGGTCACTACTTAGCTGTGGCCCTGGCATTGGCCTTCATCATCTGCTGTTTGGACCCCCAAATTTCCTCTTTCTTGATTTACCAACTACTAGAAAAGGATACATGGTGTGAGAAACGCTCACAATCAAACACTGGGACACAGGACTTGACCTGCAAAGTGAAGTGTTTATTCACGAGTCTGCAGAGTCCGGCACACAGCCTGCCAGGGACATGCGTGAGTAAAGTAGACAAAATAAACTGGTTTTATACTAATGCGATTAGCTTCCCCTCCCCTCTCCTCCCCCATTTCTCCATTACTGCTTAATCTGGGTTCACAATCTAATGCAATTAGCTACTTAACTCAGGGTGTGATTAACTAAGGGTAATCTAGTTATAGGTCTATCTCCAACTTATTTGCAAAGTTATCTAGCTACATCTTCCCATTTCTCTGTGTTTGGTGATGAGAATCTTCCTTCCTTTGATCCCAGAGATATGTGTGAGGAGCTGCAGAATGTTATTTTCTCACCCCTTTTCCAGGAGTCATCTGTTAATTATCTCCTACTGGTTTGAGAGTCACTGGCTTTTTTTATCCCTAACAATGGAAAGTACTTTTTTTTTTTTTTTTTTAAGATCTCACTTCTGAAAATTTCATTATTTTACCTTCACTTAAAAAATAGTTTGGCTGGTCATAGAATTCTAGGATAGAAATCATTTTACTCAGAATTTTGGAAGCATTGTTCCATCATCTTCTGACATTTGTGGTTGCAAGTGAGAAATTCAGTGATATTCTCATTTTTGTTTCTTTTTAATGACCTTTTCCCTGCTCTAAATACTTATTACCCTAAGTTTTCTGGAACTTCACAATGCCATAATTTGACACGGTCCCTTATTCATTAAATTGTGGTGGTCCCCCAGTAGCCCTTTCTTTCTATTTTTAAACAATTTATTTAAACTAAGAAAAAAAAAAGCAGTTAACATTTTTTTTTTACCCCCCAACACTTGCCTCTGGCAGCTACCAATCTTTTCTCTGTATTTATTAACTTAGTTTTTGTTTTGCTTTTTAGATTCTACATACAAGAGAGATCAAATGATATTTGTCTTTCTCTCTTTACCTTATTTCACTTAGCATAATGATCTTGAGATTCATCCATATTGTCCCAAATAGCAAGATTTCATTCTTTCTAAGGCTGAATATATGTGTATGTATATGTATATATCTCACAATTTCTTATACATTCATTTGTGCATAGACACAGTTTGTTTACATAGCTTGACTATGGTGAATAATGCTGTAATGAACATGGGGTGTATATATCTTTTTGAGTTAGTGTTTATGTTTGTTAGTTTTTTTTATAAATATCCAGAAGTAGAATTGATGGATTATATAGTCGTTCTATCTATAACTTTTTGAGGAACCTCCATATTGTTTTTCTTAGTGGCTTCATCAATTTACATTTCCAAAAACAGTGCACAAAGGTTCCCTTTTCTTCACATCCTTGCCACTTCTTGTTATTTTTGTCTTTCTCATAATAACCATTCTAACAGATGTGAGGTGATATCTCACTGTGGTTTTGATTTGCATTTCTCTAATGATATGGGTGTTGAGTATTTTTTTGTGTGCCTGTTGGCCATCTGTATATCTTCTTTGGAAAAATGTGTATTCAGATCTTCTGCTCATGTTTTTTGTTTTTATTTTTTATAGTTAAAATATTTCATTACACTTGACATACCATATTATAGTTTAAGGTGTACAACATAGTGATTAGACATTTACATAACTTATGAAGTGATCACCCTGATAAGTCTTAATATCTATCTGACACCATGCGTAGTTATTACAGTATTATTGACTATTATGCAATATAATGCTGTAGTTTACATCCTATACTGCTTTTATAATGGGCAATTTGTAATCTTAATCCTTTTCCTCTTTTCACTTATCTCCACTACTTCTGCCCATTTTTTAATTTTTTTTTTTTTTTTTTTTGCTATTGGAGTGTAAGAGTTCTTTATGTATTTTTGATATTAGCCCCTTATCAGACATACATGATTTGAAAATATTCTCATCCATTCAGTAGGTTACCTTTTCATTTTGTTGAGGATTTCATTTGCTGTTCAGAAACTTTTTTAGTAAAATGTAGTTACATATTTATTTTGTATTTGTTGCTTTTGGTGTTAGATTAAAAAAATCATCAGCAACACCTGCCAAGGAACTTACCACCTATGTTTTCTTCTAGGAGTTTTTGGTTTCAAGTCTTATGTTCAAGACTTTAATCCATTTTGAGTTAATGTCCATAAATGGTGTGTGACAGTAGTTTAGTTTTATTATTTTATATGTGAGTGTCCAGTTTTCCCAACCCCATTTATTGAAGAGTCTGCCTTTTCTCCATTGTATGTTCTTGGCTCCTTTGTTGTAAATTAATTGACCATATATGCATGGATTTATTTATATTGTGTTCCACCGATCTATGTGTCTGCTTTTATGCCAATAGCATTCTGTTTTAATTACTATAGCTTTGTAGTACAGTTTGAAGTCAGGGAGCCTCATGTCTCCAGCTTGGTTTGTCTTTAATCAAGACTGCTTTGACTATTCAGAGTTTTTTGTAGTTCTATACAAATTTAAGGATTATTTGTTCTATTTTTTTGAAAAACGTGTTTAGAATTTTCATAGGTATTGCACTGATTCTGTAGATTGCTTTGTGTATGTATGGGAATTTTTACAATATTCTTCAGATCTATTACCATGGATATATTTTCATATATTTATTGGAGTATATTTTTTGTTTGTGTCTTTTTCAATTTCTTTTATTAATGTTTTTTTTTTTTAGTTTTCAATATACAGGTATTTCACCTCTTTGTTTAAATTTATGTCTAGGTATTTTATTCTTTTTGATGCAATTGTAAATAGGATCATTTTCTTTATTTCTCTTTCTGATAGTTCATTATTTGTGCATAGAAATGATGCAGATTTTTGCATGTTGATTTTGTATCTTCCAACTTTATTGAATTAGTTTGTTACTTCAAACAGTTTTTTGATGGAGTCATCAGTGTTTTTGTATATATCATATTATGTCATCTGCAAATAGTGACAGTTTTACTTCCTCTTTAAATATAAATGCTTTTTATTCTTATTTATTGACTAATTGTTCTGACAAGGACTTTCAATACTATATTGAACAAAAGTGATGAGAATGTGCATTCTTGTCTTATTTCTGATCTTAGGATAAAGGCTTCCAGCTTTTTATCATTGACTACAATGTTAGCTGTGGGCTTGTCATATATGGCCTTTATTATGTTGAGATATGTTCCCATTGTACCTACTTTATTGAGAGATTTTATCATAAATGGATGCTGAAAAACTCCTAGAACAAAGAGACGACAATCAGGGGGCAAATGAGAGGGAAATATATAAAAATAAGAGCATCACTCCAGAAGACCAACATCTCAATAATAGGAGTTCCATAAAGAGATTTAAAACAAAAGAGAATTTCCTAGCAAGTATTATGCTACGTGAAATAAGCCAGGTGGGGAAAGACAAATGCCATATGATCTCACTTATAAGTGGAACGTAATGAACAAAACAAACAAATGAGAAAAATAGAACCGGTGACATAGAAATAAGGAACAAACTGACAGTGACCAGAAGAAAGAGAGGAGGGAGAGAAGCGGGGAAAGAAGAGGAAGGGTATAGTCAAGAAACAGGTGTAAAGGACCCATGGACATGAACCTCAGGGTGGGGACTGGCTGTGGGAGTTGGGGAATGAGCAGGACAGGGGAGAGCAATGAGGAAAAAATTTGGACAACTATAATTGAACAACAAAAAAATAAAACATAAAGAAAGAAAGAAAGATCAAGAGTTACTAGAATACATTCAAAGTGCTAAAAGAATTTTTTAAAAACCTTTAATACCCTACCTGGCAAAGTTTCATTCAGAGTCCAAGGGCATATAAAGAGCTTTCCAGACAAGCAGAAGCTGAAGAAATTCATTACCACTAAACCAATCTTACAGGGAATGTTTAGAAGGACTTCTTTAAGCTGAAAAGAAAGGGCACTAATTAGTAACAAGGAAACATATGAAAGAATGAATCTCACTGGAAAAATAAATATATAGTAAAGGTAGTAGATTAATCATTTATAAAGCTAGTATGAAGGTTAAAAACAAAAATAGTAAAAATAACTATGATTACAATAATAAGTTAAGGGATACACAAGATAAAACAATGTAAAATGTGATATTAAAAATAAAACATAGGGTAGAGTAAAAATATTGAGCATTAGAATAGTAAGTTGTTATAACTTAATGTAGACTATTATAGATATAAGTTGTTATATATAAGCCTTATATCAAAAATAAAACAAAAACACACAAAAGATAGAAAGAAAAATGTAAGTATACCACTAAAGAATGTCATCAAACTACAAAGGAAGAGAGCAAGAGACAAAAAGAACAAAGAAGAACTTGCTTTGTATTCAAATATTCATTCCTGCTAGCATATTTTATTTTCAACACTTTCCATCTTCTGCTTCGGTGTGGGAGAATTTGGGGCTCTATGGAAGGAGATCCAGGAAAGCAGTTTTCAGTCCCACTTATACCCCCACTTTTGGAGATTGATACTTCCAATTTCTACATCTTTGTGAGGTCTTATAATAGGATTTATTTTACTTCTGGGCTTTCATTTTTGTAAAATGTGGTTACATATAGAGAGTTCTTTTTTTTTTTTTCAGATTTAATGTGTTTTATTGATTAAAATATTACATTTGTGCCAATTTCCCTTCCCTCTGCTCCCCTCCACCCGGTGGCCCCCCTCCCTCCAGTTGTCCCCCCCTTTTAGATTATGTCCATTAGTTGTGCATACAGTTCCTCCCAACCTCTCTCCGTCTATTCCATTCCCTCCTACCTTGATCCCCAATTCCTATATCATCTCCCTCCCTTTCCCCATTCCCCCTCCCTGTTGACCTCCCCCCAATATGCTTCCCGTACCCACAGTTCCTTTTCCACTCTCGTTGCCTATTTAGTTTGCCTTTGTTTCATCTCCCTAGCTTCTGTTTTTTTAAACCAGTCCCTTTAACATCTCATATAACAGTGGTTTGGATCTAATGAACTCTTTCAGTTTTATTTTGTCCTGGAAACACTTTCTCTGTCCTTCTATTCTGAATGACAATTTCGCTGGATAGAGTATTCGTGGTTGTAGGTTTTGGATTTTCATTACTTTGAATATTTCTTGCCAGTCTCTTCTTGCCTGTAGGGTCTCCCTTGAGAAGTCAGCTGATAGTCTAATTGGGACCCCTTTGTACATAATTCTTTTCTTCTCTCTTGCTGCTTTTAAGATTCTCTCTTTATCTTTAATTTTTGACATTTTGATTATAATGTGTCTTGGAGTGGTTCTCCCTGGGTCCAGTCTCTTGGGAACTCTCCTTGCTTCCTGGACCTGCAAGTCTATTCCCTTCCCCAAGTCTGGGAAGTTCTCCTTTATTATATTTTCACTCAATTTTTCAAGTTCTAGTTCATCTTCCTCATTCTCTGGCAAACCAATGATTCTTATGTTGGGCCTTTTATAGCTGTCCCAGAGGTTTCTGATCCTCTCATTGTTGCTTCCCATTTCCTCTCGCTGCATTGGTTGACTGCTTGTTCCTTCTCCATATTCCAGTTTGTTGAAATGAACTCTGGATTTTTTTTTCTCACCATCTATCTCGCATGCGGTTTTGTTCCTTTCGTTATGAAAGTTTTTCGTTTCTTTCTTATTTTTTTCCTGCTCTTTTGTGAATTCTGTAAGCCACCTGATAACAATGGCCCAGAACTGAGCCTCTGACAGGTTTCTTATCTGTTCATCTGTCAGGTTCTCTATCTGTTGCCTGGTGAGCTGTGCCACCGGGATTTCTATAGTTGTCTACCTCATTTTGACAGATGCGTTTTGTTTTCTTGGGCCGGCTCTAGGGGGCAGTGCCTGTGTACTCGTCACGACCCAGCGACCGGCACCTGTCCGCGACCTATTTCGCAGCCCTGTGGCGCTCTCTGTGGGGGCGGGGGTCCAAGATGGATTCACACAGTTATTCAGCTAGGAGACCGGGATCCGTCCTCCCGCCCCCCTGGGCCTCACTGTTCAAGGCGATGCGGCGGCCGCTCTCCCCAGCGCCGGAGTCGCGCACCGCCAGGGGCTTGACCGCAGCCGGGATTCCTCGCAGCCCCGCCGCTGTCCAGGTGCGACCGCAAACAGCACTGCCCTCTTTAACTCTTACCTGCCCAAATGGCACCGCTGGTTTATAACTTCATATGTTGGACTTCCGTGTAGTTTTATTTTCTGGAATTTCTAGTTATCCTTTGTTTTGAAGTAGTTGTATTCCTCTCTAGTTGTAGAGGGAGACCTAGCGTGTCCGTCTAAGCCTCCATCTTGGCCGGAAGTCCATATAGAGAGTTCTTGATAAAATAGTGAGAAAATATAAGACATTCTTATGTCAGTTTATCAATGTTTGTTGTTTTTACTGTGCATTTTATTTATTTGTTTATATACTGGCAACTTATATCTGTTAACAATAGTGAAACACAAGAATAAATGACAGTCTTGTAGAATACATTCTGAGGTCCATACTATCAAATCATGTCCAAAGTAAACTTCCATTAATATATTTGTTCCCAACTAGAATAATATTTATTTAAAGCAATATCTTTTTACACTTAGAACATGTTTAAGGTAATTCTTTCTTTAAATGCTTTTTAGACATTCTGTTTTTATTGAGATGATATTAAACATAACTTTAAGAAAACAGAAGTTGTAACTGACAGAATTGTCACTCAGTGAGTAAAGTAGCTCAGGAATAAATAACTTTTCTCCTTTTTATTTTAGACTCATGAATTTAAGAGAAAATATATAGTTGGAATGCAGATAAAAGTTAAATTAGTTTATATAATAGTACTCTCAGAAACATAGGTAAATCAGGTACTTTTGTCATGAAAAATGTTTTCTAATCCACAGGGAATGATGCTAGATTTACAATTGACTATAATTTCCTAAATATAACCTGGAGATTATACTTTTACATTTATCAATTTATTACTTAAGTAATTTCTAAATTCATACTAAGTGTATGATTTCATCATTCTGTGGATGGGCTTGAGAATCTTATGAGTGAGTTATTTTGGCTGCCTTACAGCCACTGACCCCCATTCCTCCCCCCAACCCCCATCTGTTAAACCACTTGCTTGTCTAGTGTAGCAGGCCCAGAGGTTTTAACATAAAGACTGGAAAAGCAAGAATCATAGCCAAATATCACTCTTTAACTTTGATACTGTAAAGATAATATTTGTGATAAAACATAAATTGATAATTATTTTTATCTAAATAGAAAAGCTGAATAGAAGAAGAAAACTAAAAAAGACAGGAAAGTACAAAATGGATAGTGTTTCATATTAATTGTTCTATTTTCACTTTAATCTGTATTTTAAGTTATTTCCAGGAGTTTTAAAATAAAGCCTTGTGTTTTAATTTCTATATTGCTACTTCACTACCATGTTATTAATGAGTAATGATACCTTGAATTTGTGAGAATGAAAAACCAATCAGGTCTAATCTTTCCTTCCAGAACTAATTTTGTGTCAGTTTGAGGTAATCTTCCTTTCCCTTGAACTTTTTGCTATATTCATAATGAAGGCATGTGATATTTCTGCTTGATATTTTTCTTCTCCTAATAGCTCCTTCCAGGTTTATTCAGCATGACTCAGCATCATGAAGGGGCCTCAAATACTTTGAACAATAACTAACAAAAGATAAATAAGACTGTGGATTCTCAGGAAATGCAAAGACAAACATTAATTCGATACATCACTACTCAATATTCCGTTCATGGGCACTTTTGACAAAATCACTCCTCTTTAGAGTCCAGAGTTCAAGGCTGCACATCTTCAGACTCTTAACCACCTTTCTAAATTTTAGTTCGTTGGTTTTATTAAATCTGTAAAGTTGGCATAATAATAACGACTACCACTTAAGCTTGCTGTGAGAACTAAATGAAATAATCTCTGTAAAGTATTCACCAGTGCCTGGCAAGTGTCAAAACTTTGTGGGTAGGCTGGATTTTTTGGAAACAACCAAATGTCACTTAAAACAATCTTTTTTTATTTTTTATTTTAATTTTTTAATTTATATTTTTATTGTTTTTCTGTTACAGTTGTCCCACTTTTTCCCTCATTGCTACCCTCCCACCCAGTCCACCTCTTCTCCCATGGCCCATCCTGACCCCGTTGTCCATGTTCATGGGTTATTTATATTAGTTCCTTTGCTAAACCCTTCCCCTACTTACCCTCTTCCCTCCCTTGTCCCTCCCCCCTGATAACTGTTACTCTGTTTCTTGTTCAGTTTTGTTCATTTATTTGTGTTGTTCATTAGTCTCCTGTATTGGGTGATAGCATATGGTATTTTTCTTTCATTGTCTGGCTTATTTCACTAAGCATAATTCTCTCTAGTTCCATCCATGTTGTCGCAAATGGCAGGAGTTCCTTCTTTCTTTCTGCTGCATAGTATTCCATTGTGTAAATGTACCACAGTTTTTAGTTCACTCATCTACAGATGGGCACTTAGGTTGTTTCCAGCACTTGGCTATTGTAAACAGCTCCGCTATGAACATAGGGGTGCGTAAGTTCTTTTGAATTAGGGTTTCAGGATTCTTTGGGTATAATCCTAGCAGTGGAATGGCTGGTTCAAAAGGCAGTTCCATTTTTCATTTTTTGATGATATTCCATACTGTTTTCCATAGTGGCTGCACCAGTCTGCATTCCCACCAACAGTGCACTAGGGTTCCCGTTTCTCCACATCCTCGCCAGCACTTGTTGTTTGTTGATTTGTTGATGATGGCCATTCTGACTGGTGTGAGGTGGTATCTCATTGTGGTTTTTATTTGCATCTCTCTGATGGCTAGTGATGTTGAGCATTTTTTCATATGCCTCTGGACCCTCTGTATAGCCTCCTTGGAGAAATGTTTGTTTAGGTTGTTTGCCCATTTTTTAATTGGGTTGTCTGTCTTCTTTGTGTTGAGATGTGTAAGTTCTTTATATATTTTGGATATCAATCCCTTATCTCATGTATCATTGGTAAATATGTTTTCCCATATGGTTGGTTCCCTTTTCATCTTGCTGACGTTTTTTTTTGTTGAGCAGAAATTCTTTAGTTTGATGTAGTCCCATTTGTTTATTCTTTCCTTTATTTCCCTTGCCTTAGGAAATGTATCTGTGAAAATATTGTTACGTGGGATATCTGAAATTTTCCTGCCTATGTTTTCCTCCAGGATTTTTAGTGTCACGTCTTACATTTAAGTCTTTGATCCATCTTGAGTTTATTCTGGTGTGTGGCATAAGTTGGTGGTCTAGTTTCATTTTTTTGCACATCACTGCCCAGTTCTCCCAGCACCATTTGTTGAAGAGGCTCTTCTCATTCCATTTTACATTGCTTCCCCCTTTGACAAATATTAGTTAACCATAGAGGCCTGGGTTTATTTCTGGGCTCTCTATTCTGTTCCACTGATCTATATGTCTGTTCTTATGCCAGTACCAGGCTGTTTTGATTACAGTGGCCTTGTAGTATAGTTTGATATCAGGTATTGTGAGTCCTCCTATTGAGTTCTTCTGTCTCAAGATTGCCAAAGCTATTTGGGGTCTTTTTTGGTTCCATATAAATTTTCGAAGTACTTGTTCTAGGTCTGTGAAATACGTTGCTGGTATTTTAATAGGGATTGCACTGAATCTATAAATTGCTTTGGTTAGTATGCACATTTTAATGATTGATGTTGATTCTTCCCATCCATGAACATGCTATATCCTTCCATTTATTTGTATCTTCCTTAATTTCTTTCTTCAGTGTTATGTAGTTTTCTGAGTACAGGTCTTTTGTCTTTTTGGTTAAGTTTATTCCTAGGTACTTTATTTTTCTTGTTGCTATGGTAAATGGAACTTTTCTTTTAGTTTCTATCTCTGCAATTTTATTGTTGGTATATAGAAATGTCTTCAATTTATGAATATTGACTTTGTACCCTGCTATTTTGCCAAATTCACTTACTAGGTCAAATAGTTTTTTGGTGGAGTCTGTAGGGTTTTCTATGTACGCTGCTATCATGTGATCTGCAAATAGTGACAGTTTTACTTCTTCTTTTCCAATTTGGATGCCTTTTATTTCTTGTCTGATTGCTGTGGCTAGAACTTCCAAGATCATGTTGAATAGGAGTGGAGAGAGTGGACATCCTTGTCTTGTTCCTGATCTCAGGGGGAATGCTTTCAGTTTTTGTCCATTGAATATGATGTTGGCTTTGGGTTTCTTGTATATAGCCTTTATTCTGTTGAGGTATGCTCCCTCTGTTCCAAGTTTGCTGAGTGTTTTCATCATAAATGCGTGTTGTACTTTATCAAATGACTTTTCAGCATCTATTGATATGACCATGTGGTTTTTGTCTCTCATTTTGTTTATGTGGTGTATTATGTTTCCTGATGTGCGAATATTAAACTTTCCTTGTATCCCTGGGATGAATCCCACTTGATCATAATGTATGATCTTTTTAATGTGTTGGTGGATTCAGTTTGCCAATATTCTGTTGAGGATTTTAGCATCTATATTCATCAGTGATTCTGGCCTGTAGTTTTCTTTCTTTGTTGTGTCTTGACCTGCTTTTGGAATTAGGGTAATACTGGCTTCATAGAAAGAGTTTAGGAGTCTTCCCTCTTCTTGGATTTTTTGGAATAGTTTGAGAAGAGTAGGTGTTAGTTCTTCCCAAAATGTTTTTTAAAATTCACCTGTGAAGCCATTTGGTCCAGGGCTTTTGTGCACTGGGAGTTTTTTGATTACTGTTTCAATTTCACTCCTTGTTATCAGTCTGTTCAGGCTTTCTGCTTCTTCTTGATTTAATTTTGGAAGATTGTATGTTTCTAGAAATTTGTCCATTTCATCTAGGTTGTCAAGTTTCTTGCCATATAGTTGTTTTTAGTAATTTCTTACAATCCTTTGTATTTCTGTGATATTGGTCGTGATATCTCCTTTTTTCATTTCTGATTTTGTTTATTTGGGTCCTCTCTCTTTTTTTCTTGATGAGCCTAGCTAAAGGCTTGTCGATTTTGTTTATTTTTTCAAAGAACCAGCTCCTACTTTTGTTGATCTTTTGAATTGTTTTGTTTAGTCTCTATGTCATTTAATTCTGCTCTGATTTTGATGATTTCCTTCCTTCTTCTCGTTCTGGGCTTTGTTTTTTGTTGTTCTAGTTCTTGTAGCTGTAAGGTTAGATTTTTTATTTGGGATTCTTCTATCCTTTTTAGGTAGGCCTGTATTGTTATGACCTTTTCTCTCAGGACTGCTTTCGCTGTATCCCATAGGTTTTGGGCTGTTGTGTGTTCATTATCATTTGTTTCCAGAAACTTTTTGATTTCTTCCTTGATGTCATTGTTAACCCATTCAATATTTAATAGCATGTTATTCATTCTCCATGAGTTTGAATGCTTCTGGGTTTTTTCCTTGAGGTTGATTTCTAGTTTCAGGGCATTGTGATCTGAGAAGATGCTTGATATAATTTCAATTATTTTGAATTTTTTGAGGCTTGTTTTGTATCCTACCATGTGGTCTATCTTTGAAAATGTCCCATGTGCATTTGAAAAGAATGTATATTTTGCTTCTCTGGGATGAAAAGTTCTATGTATATCAATTAAGTCCATTTTGTCTAGAGTGTTGTTCAATATCTCAATATCTTTAGTGTTCCTTTGCTTCAAAGATCTGCCCATTGTTGACAATGGGGTATTAAAGTCCCCTACTATGAGTGTGTTGCTGTTGATATATTTTTTGTAGTCTTCCAATATTTTTCTTATATATTTTGGTGCACCTGTGTTGGGTGCATATATGTTTATGAGGGTTATATTTTTTTGATGGATTGTTTCCTTAAGTATTATAAAATGTCCTTTTTTGTCTCTTTTTATGACCTTTGCTGTGAAATCTGTTTTGTCTGATATAAGTATTGCTACTCCAGCTTTTTTTCATGTCCGTTTGCTTGGAATATTTTTTTCCATCCCTTCACTTTCAGTTTGTGTAAATCTTTTGTTTTGAAGTGTGTCTCTTGTAGACAGCATATATGTGGGTCATGTTTCTGTATCCCATCTGCTACCTAATGTCTTTTGATTGGAGCATTTAATCCATTTACATTTAAGGTTATTATTGATAGGTATTTATTCATTTCCCTTTGTTCCTGTGTTCCTCTCCCGCTCTCTTTTTCTTCTTTTTCTTATAGCATTCCCTTTAGTATCTCTTGCAAAGCTGGTTTGGTAGATATGTATTCTTTTAGTCTTCCTTTGTCTGGGAAACTTCTTATTTCACCTTCCATTTTGAAGGAGAGCCTTGCTGGGTAGACTATTCTTGGTTGTAGGCCTTTGTTTTTCATTGCTTGGAATATATTTTGCCATTCCCTTCTGGGTTGTAGTGTTTCTGTTGAGAAATCAGTTGATAGCCTTATTGGAGCTCCCTTGTATGTTATTTGCGGTTTTTCTCTTGCTGCTTTTAGGATTCTCTCTCTTTGTCTTTGAATGTTGCCATTTTAATTATGATGTGCCTTGGAGTAGGCCTTTTTGGATTCATTTTCATTGGGACCCTCTGTGCTTCCTGGACTTGCATGACTTTTTCTCTAATCAAGTTAGGAAAATTTTCTGTTATTACTTTTTCAATCAGGTTTTATGTACCTTTCTCTTCTTCTTCTCCTTCTTTTATCCCTATGATTCAAATGTTGTTTTGTCTCATGTTGTCCTGCAGTTCTCTTAAAGCCTCTTCACTCTTTTTAAGTCTTTTTTCATCTTGTTGTATTGTTTGGAATTTTTTTCTATGTTGTCCTCTAACTCACTGATCTGGTCCTCTGCTTTGTTTAGCCTGCTTTTGATTGATTCTGCTGCATTCTTCAGTTCAGAAATTGTATTCTTCATTTATTCCTGTTTCTTGTTGATAGTTTCTATGTCCTTTTTTTATGCTGGTGCAGTTTTCAGTAAGTTCCTTATAGCTTCTCTGGAGCTCTTTATAGCTCCCCTGGAGATTGTTATAATTTTTTTTGAGTTTGTCGAGTTCATTGAACTTCCTCATTACTATTGTTTTAAATTACATGTCTGATAGCTTGCTTGCTTCTATGTTGTCTATCCTTCCTTCTGGGAATTCCTCTTTTTGGTGGAGTGTTGTTTCTGTTTGGTGGGATATTATTCCGCCTCCCCATTTTGGGCACTGGTCTTGTTTCTGCTTCTTAGATTGATCTAATTTTATTTTCTGCCTTTATGGTGTGAACTTCTTGTATACAGTTGTTGAGCTGCTGTCTCCAGTTGACCCCACTTGAAGGGGACCAGTCTGCTTAAGTGATTTCTCCTGTAGCACTTGGATGCTTCTGTACTGGGACGTAGTCCACTGCTCTCCCAGCGTTTTCTCAAGAGCCAGCAGCCAAAACTTATTATAAAGTGTCTCTAGTTCATTTTACTGTCCTTTGTCCTCAGCCAGAGTTGAGTGCCTTCCCTCGTGAAGGCCAGGGGCGAGTGGACCCATTGTGCACCGGGGCAGGTGGGTCCGAGGCAGACTGGTTGCTCTCCTGTTTCTGTGGAGGGGGAGGCTGCTACTTGCTGGCGGGCGGGTTTGTTCTGGACCTATTGGGTGGGTGGTGAATTGGTTTCACACCCACTGGTGCATGCCTGGGTGGCACCTGGGCACAGTGGCCTGTGCATTAGTTTGGCGCCTATTGAGGCGGGCCAGAGGTTCCTGGGTGCGGTGGCAGTGGTGTGCACCTGCGTGAGGTGTTGGGCGCGCTAGCGTTGCACCCACTGGGTCGCGCACCCGGGCGACACCCATGTGCATGGTCGATGTGTTTGTTTGGTGCCAGTTGGAGCTGGCCAGGGTGCTTGCATGCGCACATGCACATGCGCGTGGTGGCCTGCATGATAGCTCCATGCCTGCTGAGCCGTGCCCAGGGATTTTGGTTTTTCCCCCGTAGGGGCGGGGCCCTGGACACCTGTGCTTGGTGGAGGTGGGCGTCTGTGAGCTGCAGCCGCCCACTGTTCTTGCTCCCGCTTGGGCATGTGCGAGTAGTGCCTGGGCAAGTGGCCGGCGTGTTGGTTTGGCGCCTGTTGGGGCGGGCCAGGGGTGCCTGTTATGGTGACCTGCATGCCCAGTGGCTTGATTTTGCACCTGTTGGGGCGGGGCCGCAGACACCTGAGCACGGAGGAGGTGGGCATCTGTGCCTGACGGCTGGCACGTTGATTTTGTCCCTGTTGGGGTAGGCCCGAGGGGCACCTGGACGTGGCGGCCAGCGACTTGGTTGCGCGCCTGGGCCAGTGGACGGGGGGCACCTCCCTGTGCGCACTCGCGCATCCCAGGGGGAGGGTTGGGGAGTGGGCAAGTACACTTCTGCGCCTGTGCGCCTCAAGAACCTTGTCCCACCCCCAACCTCTCCTCCCCTCTCTGCAGAATACAAGAGAAAAAGAAAAAGGAAAAACATGTTCTTACATACACAGCAGTACGCTGTTTCTTGTCTCTCAGCGCCAGATGCTACCTGGCCCACTCCTGGCTCTGTCAGCAGGCAGAGCCCCACTATCCTCCTGATTCCTCTCTGGGGAAACCTGGGGTCACTAAGAAGTCTTTGTGTACTTCCAGCCACAGCTCGGGCAGCCGCCCCAGTCAGGAATCCCGTTTTGTCCCCTTTTCCTCCGCTATCCTCACCAAACAGGTCGCTCCCAGATCGTCGGCAGCCGTCCGTCTCGAGAGACGATGGTGTAGCTTCTTAAGAGTCTTATCTGCACCGCCGAAAATGGCTGTGCAGTCCAACTCGGGAGTGACACGGTATCTGTCTCCTCCCGTGTTGAATCGACATCTTGCGATGACGCTGGAGTGTCCTCTCCAGTGGAGCTGAAGCTACAGAGCCTGGGCAGGGTGATATGGAGGGTCTGCTGTTGCCCATGCAGCAGACCCTCGCTCCCAGATGGTCTTCTCTGATCCAGCAGTGCCATGGCTCAACTCCTGCCAGTATCCAGATGTTAACTGAGATGTTCTGTCTGCAATTAGTCCAAACTACAGACAGGTAGCTAGAAAGTGCAGCCTCTCCTCACTCCTCCGCCATCTTCCAATCCTCTAAAGCAATATCTTAAGTGACTTTGATGGAACACATTGATTGTCATAAACCCACTGTGGGTCAAAAATCCAGGTGTAGCAAAGAAGAGAACTCATTTTTCATTTTTGGTTACCAAACTGTTTCCAAAGGCAATTCCAGAAATTAAAGAATTACGTGACTTCCAAAATGGCTTCTTAATAGTACTTAGCAGCCTCGAGGATGCAAAGAAGAATAAGATGTTGCCCAGCATTAATGCAATCATGGAACGTCTTTGAGCAGCCTCTGTATGCCAGGCCCTGTGGTACAGTCTCTGCCCTTTTGATCTGATGGGAGAGACAGGCTTCAAACACTAACAATTTTGCAAGCCACATAGTGCTATGACTGCCTGTGCTATGGAGAGGTGAACTAGTCATGGATGTCAGCGTGTGTGTGTATATTGATCTGACCTTGATTCAAGAGGATTGCTCTGACTGTAGTGTGAGGAATGAATGGCTGTGGTGGGAAGTGGTGAGATTGGTTATGGGTCATAATAAAGAAGACACAGTGGAGATCTGGAAATATTTAGTCAGAAATTTAATGATTCAGTGATGAATTGCATTGGGGAGAGGAGAGATGTCAAGGACAGCTCCTCCTTTCCTGTCATTTGCATCTGGCTCCTGTGGGATGCCATTCCAGAGGTGAGGAACACCAGAATACAACCAGCTTCTTGATATCTGTAAAGAACTAGAGGTGATAGATTCTTAAGAACATTCTCATGAGATAGAACGGCATAAATGCTAAATGGAGGACAAGTAATGTGCTGTGGGAACAATGAATTCTGAGTGAGCTTTCAGGATGGGAGCATTTCATTCAAAAATGGTTTTCAAAAGGTTTGGAAGCTTTCTTAAAAAAAGGAGAGAGAAGGAAGGGAAGAAAGGAAGGAAGGAAGGAAAAAAGAAAGAAAGAAACCCTTCTCTCCCCAACCCACAAGGAAACCACCACAAGAGGAAGGAGAGTCCCTGATGGAGGGATAAGCATAAGCAAGGGCACTGAGAGCCAAGAAAGGGCCTGGTAGATTTGGGAAACAGAGTATTCCACTATAAATGATTTTAACAATCTAAAAAAAAAGAGAGAAGGTATATTGATATGAATTGAAAATTATTTACTACATTATTTGTCATTAAATAGATTTTTCCACAGATACCATTTTTTGTAAAATATTTTGATTAATAAAAATCTTGTCAAATTAAAGAATAAGGGAAAAGCAGAGTGGTTATTCCTGGCCCTAAACTCTCAGTGAAATTAATTTTAAGGGGCAATCGCAGTTCATCAGTTTTTCAGACAATATGGTATGTAATGAGGTGACAAAATCAGCATAACCCATGTAACTCTACTTAAGGAGATAGTTGATCTCTCTTTTGATATGTACCAACTCTTGAAGTATTTGTTTTGTCTGAAATTCCAGAATGAAGAGTTCATTCCTCTGGTTCCCTTAAGAGATTTATTTTTCTCACAGAGCGATGATTTCTTATTACTTATCAGTCATTTACATCAGGGGTCACCAAACCTTTTCTGTAATGGGCTAGGTAGTAAATAGTTTAAGCTTTGTGGACCAAGAGGCAAAATCAAGGATAGTATTTATGTACTTATATAATGAGAGAAAATAAATTTCCACAATTTTTATAGATAAAATTGAAAACATTATTAATGAACACTGAAATTTGAATTTCATATATTCTTCACTTGACATGAATATTATTTTCTTTTGACTTAACCATTTAAAAATGTGTAAACCATTCTTAACTCATGGGCCAAACAAAAACAGGTGAATGGGCCATATTTGTTTGGTGCGCTGCTTATCTGTCAATACTTACTTTACATTATATTGTGAAAGAGTCTGTCAGTCATTCTATGTGATTATATATTTCTCTTTTGAACAAAAGAGACAACATACGGAAATTGGTCATTGTTATTTCAAAATGTGTGTGAGGTGGGGAGCCTTCAGTAGGGGCATTTTAGTTTTGTCTACTCTTGGTTTTTTCTTCTTGGAAAATCCCTGGATAAGCAAAATGTATGAAAAAGTATATTACCTTTATTTTTGAAATGTATGTAAAATGGAATTATTATGAAAACTCATGATATTTTTTATTTTATTTTTTTAAAGTATATTTTATTGATTATGTTGTTACTGTAGTTCCAATTTTCTCCCCTTTACTCCCCTCCACCCAGCATCTCCCTCCCCCAGCAATCCCCCCCCCCAGTCCATACCCATGGTTTGTAAAAAATAACTATCCCTCCCTCTCAGATATTAAGACCCTTTGTAATCTTGTAAAGGACAATGGGCGAAGGTCTCAAGCTCCTCTAGCTGCTTCAAGCTGGACATGGTCGTCGTCCTACCTACCCTTGGGTCCAGAAATCCCTAATAACAGTGGGGGTGTGGAGGGGAGGGTGGCCTTCCCACATGGGGAAGGATTGTGCAGACTCCAGGTCAGTTGGCTGTCTCCGGACAACGGCGTGCTTGGTTTAGCAGGCTGGCATCCTTGTTGTGTTCTGGGGGCAACAGATTTGGCAAAAAGGGTTAAAAAGCATCATTCAATCCATAACTACTAGGTGACAAAAGGCAGGGATTAATTTTTCAATGTTCCACATTAGGAGAAAAAAAAAAAAAAAAAAGGGCTTCTTTGGAGGAAGGTGTGCTAGGCACATCTCTCCTGTCCAAAACCCTTTTGCCCATTATATTTAGTTTGGGCTGAGGGAAATAGTTTCTGTTTCCCCCCTCTCAGACCTCTGGGCCCTTTCTGTCCAAGCCATTAGGATAGAAAAGAGAATTCAGTTTTAAAGTGAAGCCCACAGACCACCCCATTCTTCACCAACCCAGCCATTTAGTTCAGCCAAACTGTTGAGTCTCCAGAGGCAGCGCTGCAGAGAGGATTAAGTGAGGCTTATGCGTACAGACAATCACTCAGGTAATGTGGTCATAGGCTTATGCCCTTTGAAAACAGAAAACACATGTTAATTTATGTAACATAACCAACAAAAAAGTCTCTAAATCTGTAAGACTGTCTTATTGGGAAGACATCCAGTTGCAAGGCACTTGACATTCTACTTGCCTGCAACTTGAATCTCTTTGGTGATATCACAGATATGGTTTAATTTTCAAGTGAAACCATTTTTTAAATGAGAAGAAACTTTTAAGATGGTTAGCTGCTCTACTTTACAGTCTGCCACTGATCATTGTGATTTTCCTTGAATAATGATTTTTCTCCCTAAGATTACTCTCCTTGTCTTTAAAGGGACTACATTAAGTCCATTTTTAATTTATCCTGTTCATTTGCATAAACATAACAAGAGCAGCAAATGATCACTTATGATCTTTAGTTCTGTTTTGCTGGAACTTACCCAAGGAACATTTAGGGTGGCCCTCAGTCTGCTCTTCAGTGCACAGAAGCTGGGCCACATACCTGGCATTCATCCTTGCCTGTACACACCTGTCCTTTCCAAGTCTTTCTGGTTTTCCATTGTGCCTTAAGGTCCCTTCTAGCCATCTTTCAGGAAAACAACCTTCGTTCCTTCCCTGGAGAGATTGCTGTGGACCGCACAACCAACCATGGCAGCAGGCCTTTTATTTCGCGGGCTTTTATTACCTTTGAAAGTCATTCCCAGTTCCTTAGGGCTTTTTGGTAACAACATGAGCCCAAGCATGTCTCCTTTAGGCTTGACATTCCAGTCAAAGGCTTGGTCAGAAAAAGGAACCTCTATTAACAACTGGTCTTATTAGGTCTATGCAAAGAAACTTAAGTCATTACTTACTTGTTTAGAATGCCAAACTCTGGAGAGATCAAATAGGGAGAAAAATATACAACGTGAAGGAAAATCTTTGTCCTAATATTCACTGAACTGGCATTTCCATTCTTCATATTTTCATTTTCCCCCACTAAAAAAATTTTTTTGTTTGTTTTTCCATTACAGTTGTCTCACTTTTTTTTTTTTCCCCTCTTGCTTCCCTGTATCCTGCCCCTCCCTTCCCCCACATTCAGTCCCCACTCAGTTGCCCATGTCTGTGGGTCGTTTATACATGTTCTTTGATTTTACACTTCCCCTTCTTACCCCCTTTTCTCCCTCCCCCCTCCCCCCTTGTTACTGTTAGTCTACTCCTTGTTTACATACCTCTGGTTCAATTTTGCTCATTTGTTTGTGTTGTTCATTAGTTTCCTGTAATAGGTGACAGCATAATGTATTTTTCTTTCGTTGCCTGGCTTATTTCGCTAAGCATAATTCTCTCTAGTTCCATCCATGTTGTTGCAAATGGTAGAAGTTCCTTCTTTCTTTCTGCTACATAGAACTCCATTGTGTAAATGTACCACAGTTTTTTGATCCACTCATCTACAGATGGGCATTTAGGTTGTTTCCAGCACTTGGCTATTGTAAATAGTGCTGCTATGAACATTGGAGTGCATAGGTTCTTTTGAATTGGTGTTTCAGGATTTTTCGGATATAATCCCAGTAATGGAATTGCTGGTTCAAAAGGCAGTTCCATTTTTAGTTTTTTGAGGAAATTCCAAACTGTTTTCCACAGTGGCTGAACCAGTCTGCATTCCCACCAGCAATGCACCAGGGTTCCCGTTTCTCCGCATCCTCTCCAGCACAAGTTGTTTGTTGATTTGTTGATGATGGCCATTCTGACTGGTGTGAGGTGGTATCTCATTGTGGTTTTTATTTGCATCTCTCTGATGGCTAGTGATGTTGAGCATATTTTCATATGTCTATGGGCCCTCTGTATGTCTTCTTTGGAGAAGTGTTTGTTCAGGTCCTTTGCCCATTTTTTAATTGGGTTGTCTGTCTTCTTGGTGTTGAGTCATATGAGTTCTTTATATATTTTGGAGATCAATCCCTTGCCTGAGATGTCATTGGCGAATATATTTTCCCATATGGTTAGTTTCCTTTTCATCTTGCTGATGTTTTCTTTAGCTGAGCAGAAACTTTTTAATTTGATGTAGTCCCATTTGTTTATTCTTTCCTTTATTTCCCTTGCCTTAGGAGATATATCAGTTAAAATGTTGCTATGTGGGATATCTGAAATTTTCCTGCCTATTTTTTCCTCTAGGACTTTTATGGTATCACGGCTTACATTTAAGTCTTTGATCCATTTTGAGTTTATTCTGGTGTATGGTGTAAGTTGGTGGTCTAGTTTCATTTTTTTGCATGTCCCTGTCCAGTTCTCCCGACACCATTTGTTGAAGAGGCTCTTTTCACTCCATTTGATCTTCTTTCCCCCTTTGTCAAATATTAGTTGACCATATGAACCTGGGTTTATTTCTGGGCTCTCTATTCTGTTCCATTGATCTATATGTCTGTTTTTATGCCAGTACCAGACTGTTTTGATTATCGTGGCCTTGTAGTATAGTTTGATATCAGGTATTGTGATTCCTCCTACTGTGTTCTTCTTCCTCAAAATTGCTGTGGCTATTCGGGCTCTTTTTTGGTTCCATATAAATTTTTGAAGTATTTGTTCTAGGTCTGTGAAATATGTTGCTGGTATTTTAATAGGGATTGCATTGAATCTATAAATTGCTTTGGGTAGTATGGACATTTTAATGATGTTGATTCTTCCCATCCATGAGCATGGTATATGCTTCCATTTATTTGTATCTTCTTTAATTTCTTTCTTCAATGTTATGTAGTTTTCTGAGTACAGGTCTTTTACCTCCTTGGTTAAGTTTATTCCTAGGTATTTTATTTTTCTTGTTGCTCATGATATTTTTTAGAATATATCTGTGCTTCCACTCTAAAATTTAGATCTTAGTCTCACAAAACTGATATTTAATCAAATATCAAAACTTTTTTACTTTATTAGTTATGCCAATTACTTCAGACATGTTATTCATGGTATTAACATGGAAAAGGGGGCTGAGAAAACAAGTGGCGCTTAAGCCACTGCTGACTTTCTGAAAATCAAAAAATTTCAGGATGAAAGTTAATATGGAATTTTACGTTATGAAAGGGTCAGGTTCCCAAATCAGCGCTTAAGATTATTTGTTTGTTTGTTTGTTTGGCACATAAGTTTAAAATGATGAACAAATTACTCTTGAACATCTGGAAGGAAAAGGGGCCATGTGAGATGACCACATGGTCTCCAAAGAGGTCCAGTGGAGCTAAGCTGAGCCCAAGATGACCTGGCTGGTTAAGGTTTAGGGCTGTACCTCTCCTTAAAGCCAGAATCACTCGTAAGTGAGATGCACCTCCTCTGAGGCTGCACCAGGAACTGAGACTGACTTAGGCAGCAGCCCAGTTAAACTCTTCATCTCATGCACACAGAGCCTTGACTTAAATAGATTACTTCCTTTTCTTTCCCTACTCCCAGTATACATAGTTGAATCTAGAGGAGCTAAGTGATTATATGGTTATAAAGCAACTTGCAAATAAAATGAGTTCTAAATGTAAAGCCAATCTGCATTCCCCTGTAACTTAGCAAGAACAGTGATTTCCAGTGTCCCAGAGAGTACTGTGGAGTGAGGAGGGGAGGACTGGGGGCAGGGCTGGCTCTTGGGACACTCTGTCAGCCCTCACATAACTGCAACATTCCCTGTGGATCTGCATTATGTGCTGGACCGCCAAGTAAGAATTTGTTTGAAAAAGGATCCTGCTTTTAAAAAATTGAAAGTCGCTGACTTGAAGTGTATTTCCAATAACCTATCACCACACTACATAGCAATGCAAGCAGAGTGTCTGCGCAGGCCGCTGGGTAGGATACTTGTTTCTTTCCGGTGGTGGCTCTGGTGGTGGCTCTCTTACCATAATGTGTGGGGGATGCCTTGTCAGGCAGCAGGGGCTCCCTGAGGAGAGGAAACAAGGAAGATAACCCCCAACTGTTTGCTATCAGTCTGTTAATTACCTCCTCTGCTTCTGGCCTTGTAATTTACTACTCATATCTTCTGAGCGTGTAGGTGGGGAAGGACAATTCCATAACCCCATCCTGCTAATGTCCACTGTACCTCAGGGTTCTCGGGGTTCCGGAGTTATGCTTTCATGAGCTCTAGGCACTTTTGCCATGAATATGAAAAACTGCTTTATGACTGTGTTGGTATTTAGAGCAATACAGTTCAGGTTATATTCATTATTACATGTTAATTGTTGTTATATACTTTTCTTCTTATTTTAAAAGAAATGAAAATGAAAACATTTTTGTAGAATCATGGGTACTACATACTGTACCTACTGAGTCTATTGGATAAGTCAGTCCTGGTTAGGGCAGAGTCTGTTTGGGGAGGATGATTGTTCTTAATCTCTCAATGGGACAGTTTTAATTACTTCTTTCATTGGCTATAGCAACCATTCTCATTTTCTGGTGTCCCCTCCACACCAGCCCCCTCCCTGGCCCAGCATATACCTACTGTGAAGCAGACTTGAGTCCCACTTGGCTGGACCAGGAGACAAATCTGAGAAATAGAATTGTCTCCTCTCTCAGAAGACCAGGACTTTCTTATGGGGTTTTGCTCATCATACCTAATTTCTTCTCCCCATCCCCCATAACCCACCCCCCCGCCCCAGGTGACTCTCCATACTCATGCAAATGAGATGTTTGGGACATCTGTCTGTCTCATCAGACTGTCAGGTATGTTCAAACATATCTGAATCTCATTTAGACCCAAGCTAGGGCTCCCTTATATTTCAAAAACTTGGGGGTTACTTATTATTAATCTTTTCCTTTGATCTACAAGAATTGTACAAGGAATGGAGAATAGGAATTAATAAGAAGTATTCTTTTAAATCTTCTCCTTGTTGCAACTGACTGTGCCTTAAATTAGGCCCTCATCAGCTTTTACCTAGATCCAGGGAGCATCTTCAGGACCAACTTACTCAAACTGAACTTTTCCACAAGGTACTTGTATAATGTTATTTTCTCACTAAAACTTTGGCTGGATCCCTACTGACCACAGGATAGAGTCCAAGTCTAAAGCATAAATAAACTAGAAGATCCTTCATGATTTGACCTTACTAGCCTCATACTTTTCTCTTGCCATCAAATGTCATTCACCAGCTGTATTGGTCAGCTAATGTGGTGTAACAAACAACTTTCAAATTCCAGGGGCTTAAAACTATATTATTGTAGCTCTCAAATCTGTTAATTGGTTGGAGTCAGCTGATTTAGGATAGGTTTGCACATGTGTCTGTGGGTCAGTTGGAGACTTGAGCTGGGGCAGCTCTGCTCCATGTGTCTCCTCTGGGTCCAACACCTAGACCAAGCATATCTATGCATGTTTTCACCCTGGAACCATTGTTCTGACCAAGCATCGCTTTCTAACAGTGATAGCAGAAGCTCGAGAGAACAGCACACAGGACCTCTTGAGCACTAGGATTGGAACTGGTACATCATTACTTCTGTCTCAGAGCATGTCACATGGATGAATTCAGAGTCAAGAAGTAGGAATATATCTTTGCCTCCTGATGGGAAAACTGAAAGGTCACATAGCAAAGGGTGTGGATAAAGTGAGAGGTGAAGAATTGTGATTTACCATACCAGCCATCATCCACTGCACTTTTAAAACTTCCTGGACACATCATCTCTGCGTAGGAGAGATGATAATGATTCATTCTGGACCATTGTATCATAAGAAAGCCTGGCAAGTCTCTTCTTGCTGAAAAACTATTATGATGTTTCAGTTTCTTCATCCTGTGACTCCTTTAGTCTCTCTCCCACTGATTCTATGAATCTTGCCAGCATTTCAGCACCTCCCACATGACAAGAGCATTTCTGATGCTCCCACCTGAGAACCTTGATGACTGAGAATCACATGATGACTTGAATAAACTCCTTGTTTCTGCCCAGAGATTAACTTTCTTGACTCGGAAATTAACAAAATGGGAAGAGGTAAATTAAGGATGTAGATAATGCAGTACAAGTTTGTACAACTTCTTATAAATCAGATGAATTGGGTTATTTTCTTTCTGAATTGGAATCTGGCCATCAGCAAAGACATCTTACGAGAATCAAGTGAGCACACAGCACTACAGGGTTCATCATCATCCCTTGGAAGTAGAACTGAGGGTAGAGAGTGAGGGAGCCAATGTGAAGGTACCTTCCAGCCTCACCCTGCTTATCTACAGTGAGAGGCACATGTCTGCCTGCCCCAGAGAAGAGAGAAGATGTGAAAATCTGCTTAGAGTCTTTTTCCACATGAAATGACTTTTGTATACACTGGACACATTTAGTTCCTTTCCCTTATGACCAATTTTAAGGAAGTACTTGCCTTCTATTTTAAATCTATTTAATCTACCCCTTCTCACCCAATTCCATGATACAAGTTTACTTTTTGCTTCTCCTATGACATGCATTATTTTTATTTATGTACACACCAATGTATATGTTAATCTAGGCTGTGAATTCTTAAGTGATCAGGCTGGACTTTTACTTGTCTTTTTATTTTTAGTTGGATGGATCAAAGGAATGCTGAATCTGTCTTATAAGACTGTAAACAACCTGAAGGCAAGGTTATTTATCTTTTTGCCCTTTTATCCTTCACATTACTCCACAGAATTCCTTGTACTCATAGTTACTTGTTAAGTAGATATGTATCAAATGATGTAAACAAAAATCTGCTTCCATTTGGAGACCTGAATTTTGTTACTGAAGCATTTGTTTATGTTATGAAATCATGTGTAAGATGAGGCTTCAAAAAACACATGCATTCTTCTGAAAATTTATTATTTCCACTTTCAAATGCATATGAGAAAAGTTTGGAGAAGCTGGAATTTAGTGTGGAGAAGAGATGACTGAAGGCTGATTATACACGCTCCTTCTGGATAATGTTCATCAGTCATTGTTCATCTTAACTGAGAAAGCTATATACATCACCTAACATACAAACATAGATTAGATGCTATTATTTATAAATTTGTGTTAGGCTACTTACAAAACTAGCTTTGTTTAATAATAAAACAGAGAACCATGTTTTTTGGTGTGGGTTTATGACATATCCTGCCTCTAGTAAGCTCTTTAATTCTTGTGGTTCTGTGGTTTTCACAAATACTGTAGTAATGGTGCATAGGCTATGTCTTTTAAAGTTATGAACATCTGTAATGAAATGTTATAATATTTCATGGTGTATGAGATAATTATGTGGGTCAAAGAAAGGAGTATTAAGTATCACTCAGGGTATATTCACATACTCTTAAAAAATTGGTTTGAGAGAGAGAGGAAGAGAGAAAGAGAGGAAGAGAGAAAGAGAGACATCGATTTATTATTCCATTTAATTATGTATTCATTGGGTGAATCTTGTATGTGCCCTGAGGCAGGATCGAACCCTTAACTTTGGTATATGGAGATGATGCTCTAACCAACTGAGCTACCTGGACTGGGCCAAATGATCTGGTACCAAATACTTCACTTTTTAATGAGTTTTCTTAATGCATATCTTTAAAAAGGCTAAGAAAATATATGGAATAATAGATTAGAAGGAAGAAAACACGTATCTTTCTAAATAAATAATAATTATATTTTTGAGATCTTAGGTTCTCTAGGAAATGCTACAAAATATCTGAAGAGCCATAGTTTCCTTTAGAGCCTTTTAAAAGTATTTATTTTCTTGTAACAAATTACCCCAAATCTTAGCAATTTAAAACAATAAGCATTTGTTTCTGTGGGTCAGGAATCCAGTTGTAGCTTAGCTCAAGAACCTCTGGGGTTGTGGGCAAGATCTTTTGTGGGCTGTCATTATTTGAAGACATGATTGGGGCTGGAAGATCTGTCACAGTCACTGGCAATTTGGTGTTGGTTTTGTCAGGAAACCTCAGTTTCATACCACATGGACCTCTTCATAGAACTTCTTGAGTGTCCTCATGACATGTCAGCTGGCTTCCCCCAGAGCGAGTCATCTAAGAGAAAAGAAGGTAGAAGCTGCAGTATCTTTTAAGCTATAGCCATATGCTGCCATTTCTGCTACATCTTACTGACAGCATAGGTCAGCCTATTCACTGAGAGGGGACTACTCAGGGGCATGAGTTCTAGGAGGTGGATATCACTGGGGACCATCTTGGACAAATGGCTACCAGAGCCTTTTTGTAATAAGATCTGAAAATGGTACTACAAATGTTTTTGCTGAATATTAACTGCATATTAATTTATGGGGTTTTTTTACTTAAAATATCTTGAATGATTTTACAATAAAAAACATTTAAAAAGTTATTTGACCTTATTTGAGTTAGGGACCACAAAACAGTTTTTCAGATTTAGTGCCATTAGAGAAACAGTAACAAATGTCTTCACTTATCCTTCCTTAGTTTGTGTCTTGAAAATTTTAGTTTCCTAGATTCCTGTTACTAAATAAAGTAAAGAGATATTAGATCTTTTGAAATTAAATGACGCAAGTACCTAATTATTTTCAGTTGTCTTATATAAGATAACAAGTGAGAACCATTGTTCTTCCTTTTCTCTTTTCCTGCCCTGAAGCCCAAGAACCCACCTCTTCCCCAAATTTGTTTCTCAATGGCATGATTGGAACTGATGCATTTTCTGATATTTATACTTTTATTCTCATCTCTCTATATAAACCGAATTCCTATTGAACTTGGGGTCTGTGGATAATGATTGTGCATGATTGAATACATTGCTTTGTATTAAAAAAAATTATTTCTAGTTTGTTATTTTTACCTTTCTAACTAGATTCTAATCTTCTTGAGGAAAAGTTTCTTGCTTTATATTTCTCTTGGCTTCCTAGACCCAAAGTACTGCAGCACAGTGCTGCTCACAGAGCTGACCATAATTCACTTAGTAGTCAGCGCTTACGTCAAAGGAATGTCATATCTGAAATGGTAGATACTATAACCTAGACACAAGCATATTGATTTAAAACTATCTATGGTTCAGAAAGAAAAAAACCCAGATTTTATGTTGTCTTCTCTGGTATGAATGACAAGGAGACCAAGGCTGACCATAGGCTTGCTCATATTTTGGAAATATTTTTCTGGTTGCAACTGTTTTAGATGACTTGGATTAAACATGCTTTTCATAAGTGCTTCAATATTATTTTTGAAAAAGCAGTATAAAGTCTTATGGGATAAGGCACCCATCAGAAAAGTGATATAAAAAGTGGAAATCTATGTGAAACATAGTGATTCTGGAAATATTTTGGTTTTTGAACAGGTTTAATTAATGGACTATGTTCTGTTAGGACTTTGTAGAAAAGATACCTTATATACTTAGTTATAGATAGTGACTGTAGCAATTTTGATGTTTAAATTTATGTGGCAGCCAGTGAAGTTCTGGGGTTTTATTTTTTCTCAAATTATATTTTTCAGAACTGACAGTTTACTGAATACAGGGTTCAGCCACCCAGAACTATCATATAAAATGTCTAATTAAAAAAAAAAAAAAAAGTCAAATGTGGTTAAGGATGAATGCAAAGCAGCCCTGCCACATTTTTGTGCCTGTGAGCAGAATCCTACAGGCCAATGCCTGCAGGGTTTTGCCTGGGGGGTGCATGAGAAAGTCAGTACTAATCAGGGCCATTTCTCAAGAAAGTAACCTGTGTGGACAAGTATTTATTTAGGGCCATAAAAATGTCTTTTCTTTCCTCCTTTCTGAAACTTGAACTTCATAGTAAGTTATTTGAAGGCAATGCACCTGAGTAAGTGCTGATGAAATCATAAAAGGGTATGTGTAAGAAGTGTTCTTTTGGCCTTTGTCTTTGAAGCCAGATTCATTTGGGGAGAACCTGGATTCCACGAGGAAAAGAGTGGGAGGAAGTTACTCTCCCCATCTCTTCTTTTAAAGGTGATTGAAAAATAATGGGCTTGCCTAATAAGCCAGAGGAACACTGCTGCTTCTGTTGTTGGTCCATCTGCTTGAAGCAGTTTAGGGGAAAGACCAGGTACTTTGTTCCAAATACACAGCACACACTTTGGGACTCAAAGCTCTGGGTTCAGTGTCCATAAAATTTGGGCTTCCTTTAGGCTTTACTTCTTTCAAGTTCCTTCCAGCTTTGACATTTTGGGTTCTAAGTTAGACTCCACAGGTAGAAATTGCTTTGGGAAAGATGTGAAAAATGTATCCAGGATTGTTAAATTGGACTGATCGCTCGCTCATGCCTTTATACATTTTCAAGTATTTAAAAAAATTGTTCAACATTGTGCCAGTCCTTTGAAAGATGTAGAAATATAACACTCACTGTAGTTAAGATAGAATTAATATATGCTAGACAAAATATTAAATATTTTTTAAAAATTCTCTTTGATTTTCATCTTCCCAAAGCCAAGATTTCTGATTAAAGGCAATTTTTACATCTTAATAAAGATTTTTAGTTTTCTTCACATTTATTAAAGCACTGCTTTGGTAGTTTATATTTTTTGTTGCTTTTGTGATTTTTTCTCCTTTCTCACCCTATTTGTTTTTTTGTGAATTGATTTCCAGTCTAAATAACCTTATTTCTAATAGTTTTGCTATAGGTTCTTTTGGGGTTTCTAAGCATATAGTGATATCCTCTTTAAATCACAGTAATTTAACTCATTTCTTAAAATGTTATGTTTTATTTCTGTTTCATATCTAGAATTATCAGTATATGTCAAATTATGATGGGGACAGCAAGCATTCTTATTTTGCTTTTTATAATGTGAATAATAATAGCTATGAATGGGGACCCCACAAAACTGGAATTTATTTATAAAAATTGTGCATTTTTTCTTATTTGTTTAAACTTCAGTCACCTTCAAAGTACTCTCCATTTGATGCAATACTCCTATTGAGGCATTTTTTCCACTGCACAAAACAGTTTTTGAACTCATCAATTTCGATGCCTTTAGTACTTCTGCAATTTTATGTTTCACCTCTTTCGCATCTGCAAAATGTTTCCCTTTGAGGACTTTTTCATCTGGGGAAACAAACAAACAAAAAAGTCACTCAGGGAGAGATCTGGTGAATAGGGAGGGTGGAGCCCTGGAGTTGCCTATTTTTGCTTAAAAACTGCTGAACACTCAGTGCAATGTGAGCAGGTGAGCTCATAAATCACCCATCATGAAATGGGCAAACGTGTTGAGTCTTAAAAAAAAAAAAATTCACTGAAGCTGAACGCAGCCTCTCACAACAATGTCAGCTGGTACGCTGTTGCAGATGGGTTCCTAGAACACTAACCTAATGGGGAAAGCCTGTACTACAACAGTGCCGCCCTCCAGAAAATTATTCAGAGTTTTTTTGGTCCCCCCCTTTTTATTATTATATACGAGATATTTTCTGTTTTCATGTATTGCCTCATTTATTCCTCATAATGAATATGTGAGATATGTACTATTATTATCCCTATTTTACAAAACTCAGGCCCAGAGATTAAGTAACTTGTTCAAGTCTGCTCTAAAGTGACTGAGTTAAAATTTGAATCCAAGCAGTCTGACTATAGAGCATATGTACTCAACCAAATCATCATATAGCCTTTCATGTGATTCACCCATGAAACTACCATGGAGATGATTATAGGGTTTGTAAAAAATTTTTGACTTATAAATTAATGAATTTCTTAAGGTTAAATCAAGCATTTCCTGCCCAGATTGGCCACAGGAGCACTTCCCTCAAGGTCATCATTCGCTTTCAGAATATGTCAGAATTCCTTCCTTTGAGTATAAGCTCAGACATTTGCTATATTTCTAATTAAATATTTTATAGAAATGTTTAGGAATACTTTTACTTTCACTGATTCCCACCACCCACCGAACATGACGATGCAAACTCTTTAACTCACCTAAACCTTTTTTGTTTTTAAGTCAGTTACATCTTTTTCTATCAAGCCACTAAGTTTTGCTTATAATTCATTTACTTTTGTCTTCAGAAACATCAGTTATCCCCACTTTGTCTCAATTTTCTCTCTTTGATTTTATCACTGTCTTTTAATAGCTTCCCTTCCCTGCCCCTCCTTTGGTCATTTTCCTCTATATTTTGGAAGACCTTATCATTTATCCTCTACCTTCTGATTTAATTTTCTTCATTATTAAATTAAAAACTCTGCCTTTTAATATATAGTATTTAATATTTAAATATTTTAATGCTATCATTGTGATTTATTTCCTTCAGACCTTCCTGTTTTATTGTTTTAGTTTCATTTTCATCCTGCTCTTGTTTTACCACATTCTCCTTACTCTGCATGGATTTCTGTATGTTTTGATAGAATTCATATCTTCTTGCATCTTTTGAGCATGCGATTCAGTTTATTAAAATTTATTTCTTTGGGATTTCAAGGTGTTGTCATTTTTTTCCTTATCCTTCAATGATTTTTTGTTTGTTTCTGAGAATAATAAGCATTTATTTCAGAAAAGGAGCTGCAGCCTGGGAGACACAGATTCAGGTAGCAACCTAAATTGTGTTCCACTGAGACAAAGTGGAGACCATCTTTTATAGCAAAAGTTCCCAGTCAGATTCCCAATTAGGTCCATTTTATGTAAATGAGGATGCAATTTGTGAATTCTGATTGGACAGGGCAAGTCTCAGTCTGTTGGGAAAAACCAAGGCTTTCTCTAGTAGTTGACTCAGACCCATAAACAAGCAGATCCTTGTTCAGGAGGCCAGAGCTGAAGGTTCACGTAAAATTAATGTGTTTTTTTTTTCTCAGGATCCACACTGTGAATCATGTGGGGATGCAGGTTTTGATTTCGCTGGTTTGGGGTGGGACCTGAGCCCCTGAGCATCTGCGCCACCGGACATTGGACCACACTTGGAGAAGTGAGGCTGTGAGACCTCTCCAGGTCGCCCCTGCAGTGCCTGCAGTAAAGCCCCTGCTTGCAAGGAGCTCCCACCTGACGGTGTACCGCACTGACTGGCTTGTGCTGTTAAAAAGACTCAGGCTAGGGAAATAAATTGATTTTGGGTTTTGTAATATTGTGATTTATAATAAGATATATGTATCCATATAATATTTGCTCTTCATCCCATCCCATCCCAGCTCCTAAAACCCTTGAAATTTCCTGAGTAATAAGAAAACATCTGTGAAGGTGGCTTTAGTTGTGGAGGTAACTTTTAGAAACTTTAGAAACTTTGGTCAAGATGGAGGCATAGGTAAATATACTTTGCCTTCTTGCACAACTACAGGAAAAATTGCAGCTAGAGTACATAACAAATATCACCCAGAACCATCAGAAAAGTGAGCTGTTTGGAAGTCTGACACCAAGGATTTAAAGCAGTGGCATTCATTAAGATGGGTAGGAGGGACAGAGATGCAGAGAGAGGGAGAGGTCCGAAGAGGCGCAGCCCCGCAGCTAGGCGAGGATAGGCGGTGGAATGGGTGGTCCCGCACTCATGTGTGGTGGATAAAATTATAAGGCAAGAAAATAAACTGTATGTTCCATGCACAGGAAAGATTAAAAAAATCAATTAGTAGAAGCTGTTCTTGAAGAAGTCGAGGCAGTAGACTTACTAGAGAAATACTTTTAAGTTTTCATATATTTTTGTTTTTATAGTTACTTTTAAGGGTGCATAGGAGAGGATTTTTTGGCTATTCTGATGCCATTTTAACCTAGCTTTTCCTGCTCAACATGTTTTTGAGATTCATTCATTTTGTTGCTTGTATTAGTGGCTCATTAGGAATGGGATCTTGACTGGTTATTGATGGTCTGAAATTTTATTTGTTGAACTTTTAAATATGCTTAGTACCTCTACTTTGGTCTGATAATTTTTCAGTTGATTTTCTTCTTTCCCACCAAATTTATGGTCACACAGATAATAATCTATTAACCTATTAATAGTGACACTTTGGTCATTTCTCTTATGTTATTTTTATCACTTACTATCTTCTTGTTGCACTGGGTCTGAGCTGTGTCATTCCTTATTAAGAATCAGTGTTTGGTGCAGGAATATGAAAATATCTCTTGTGGGGTTAAGTAAGTTTTCTTCTTTTTCTACTTTTAATCAGAAATAGGTATTGAATTTTACTTATTTTCCTCAGCAGTTATTGAGATGATCATATAAATTTTCATGTTAATTTCTTAGTCTCATAAACTAGCAATGAATTTTCCATGTAGCTTTGGGAAAAATTTCCTTGATCAAGATGTATTGTTTCTGTACAGCATAGGGAATGCAGTCAATAATATTGTAATAACTGTGTATGGTGTCAGGCAAATACTGGGAATATAAGGGGAAACACTATGTAAAGTATATGATTATCTAATCACTATGCTGTACACCTTAAACTAATACAAAATAATATTGAATGTAAGTTGTAATTAAAAATATGTAGTTTATAAATACACAGATTAACTTAATTTGCAAATATTTTAATTGAAATTTTTGCATATATGTTTATAAGTGAGGTAAATTATAGGGGTTTTAAAATATATTTTATTCATCTTTAACATTGTTATGTTACTCACATAAAATGTGTTGAGAAGTTCATTTAAAGTGTTTTTATTGTGAAATATTTTAACTGTAGAAAAAGTCCTCATCACTCAGATCCTTCAAAATTCAATGTTTTATCATATTAACTTCAGATTGTTTAAATAAATAGAAACTTACAAGTAAAATAAAAGCCCCCTTTTGTATTTCTTTCCAATAATTTTCTCCCTCTTTAGATGTGAATAATATTCTGAATTTGGTGTTCATTATTGTCATCCTTTTATACTTTAAAGATATATAATTCAACCTAAACGGTTGTAAGGAATATCTTTCAGACTTCCCCATTTCACATTAACTGTCTAGCTAGTATATTTATGAAAAGTGAAGTCTCTGGAACCAGATATAGTCTTGCTTTGAAATTTCCAACTATAATAGTAAAATTTTTTGTTTGTATTTTCAGTTCTTTTTGTTTTATGCTTTTTAAAGTTTTGTCATTAGTGCATACTTTTATGTCTTCTGAGAAACTTGACACTTTTATTATTATTAAACAATCTTCTTTCTCCTGCTAATATTTCTTGTTTTGAGGCTTATCTTGTCTAATATAATTATAGCCACTCCATTTCTTTTTATGATTAATGTTTGCTGGTTAAATCTTCTTTCAGCCTTTTATGTCTTTATACTTCAACCTATTTATGTCTTTATACTTAAAGTAGGTCTCCTACAGCAATCATGTAGTAGAATCTTGTTTTTTTCCTGCAGTGTGACAATCTGTCTTTAAAATTTTTAGAACCATTGACATGCAATTATTGATATGGTTGCGTTTAGATTTATTGACATTATCTTGTTATTTGGTTTCCATTTGTCACATTTGTTCTTTGTTTTTTTCCTGTTTACTTGCCATCTTTTGATTTTTCTTTTTTAGTATTTTATGCCATTCCGTATGATCTGCATATTTACCTCTCTGTTTTATTGTTTTTGTGGCTGCTATATGGTTTTCAATATATATATTTAACTTATCTCAATAAATAATATACCATTTCACATATAGTATAAGGAACTTACAGCAGTATATTTTTTTCCCTTTTTCCATCATTGTGCTATCATTAATGCATACTTCACATGTATATATACTATAAATCTCACAATACATTATTATTTGTATTTAAACAGTCAATTATAGTTTAAAGAAATAATTAAAAAGGGAAAAATGTCTTTTATTTACCCACATTTTTATCATTCTACCATTTGCTTTCACAGTGAACATTCAAGTTTTAATCTGATATCATTTTTGTTCTGCTTGAAGAATTTTCTTTAATATTTCTTGTAATGCAGGTTTGATGATAATGAATTTTTTTTCACCTTTTGTTTGCTGAAAAAGTATTTCACCTTTGGTTTTGAAAGCTATTTTGCTGGCTATAGAATTCCATGTGGGCAGTTGTTTTCCTTCTGAAATGTTGCTTCCTGTCTTCTGGCTTGTATAGCTCTGACAAGAAGTCTGCAGCATTAATTCGTGGCAATTAGTCACTGGTAATTTGTTGTTTATTTGTATTTGATGTTTCTCTGGATACTTATAAGATTTTTTCTTTATTGCTGTTTTCATCATTTTGATTATAATATGCTTGGCACAATATTCTTTGTGCAATTCTGTTTGGAGTTCAAGGAGCTTCTTGCATTAGTTGTCATCAGATTTGGAACATTTTGACCACTTTTTGTATGAATATTTTCTGCTCCCTCCATACCCCCTTTCTGGAACTCTAATTAAATGCACGTTTATTGAATATTTATTCATTTTGTTTCAGTTTTCAGTATCTCTCTGTAATTCATTTTGTATGGTATCTATTGCTATGTCTTTAATTAACTGATATTTTCTTCTGCAATGTCATTTCTGCTATTAATGCCACCTAGTGAAACTTTTACTTTAAATGTATGTTTTTTGTAGATGTTCCATTTGATTCTGATTTTATACCTTACATTTCCTCCTCATTATATTTATCTCTTTGAACATTTATAATATTTATATTATAAATTTCAAGATCTGTGTCTGTTAATTTTGACATCTCTGTCATATCTGGATTTTTTCCTACTGGTTTTTCTCCTGGTTATATATCACATACTTATGAATTTTCTGTAATTGGTAACTTATGATTGGGTGATGAACATTATGAATTTTACATAGCAGAGTACTGGATTTTGTTGTCTTCATTAAAAATATTAGAAATTAATCTGATAGGCAGTTAAGCTACTTGAAGATCACCTTGATCTTTTGAAGTATTACTTAAAATATTATTAAAGTCCAAAAAAGCCTTACTTCAGGGCTAATTTTGCACTACTACTTATGTACGATCCTTCTGAGGTTTGTGATGAATGTGCCATGTACTCTTTATGTCTGATGGGAGAGATAATAATTCCTAGCTTGCGTGAGCTCTGGGAATTGTGGCTTACAGCTCTTTGGTAGTTGCCACCCACCCCACCCCATAGAAGTTTGTCTTTGGCCTCATAAGCTTCACCACTGCATGAGCAGATTGGTGTTCAGCAAGAGTCAAGGACCCTTTAAAGGGTTTCTGCAGATTTCTGGAGCCTCTTTCACCATGTGGCTCCCTTCTCTCCGCAATGTGCTTAGCAAATTCTACCCTTTTGTCTTCTCCATATAATTTCTTTTTTTTTAAATGTTTTTTATTGATTATATTGTTACAACCGTTCCAATTTTCTCCCCTTGCTCCCCTCCACCCAGCACCCCCCTCCCCCAGCATCCCCCCCCCAAGTCCATACCCATGGTTCGTAAAAAATAACTATCCCTCCCTCTCAGATATTAAGACCCTTTGTAATCTTGTAAAGGACAATGGGCGACGGTCTCAAGCTCCTCTAGCTGCTTCAAGCTGGACATGGTCGTCATCCTACATATAATTTCTGTTTCTTCAACTCAGTAGGACCCTTGGGCTCTGTATGGTTTCCCCTTCATTGCGTTATGGTCTGGAAATTGTGTAAGAAAGAAATCTGGGGTAATTTAGCTCTTAGCCTTTTTTTGCATCCATTCTCTTAGTCATCAATCTTGCACTGCCGTTGTCCAACCCTAAAAGAATTGTTCTTATGTTTTGTCTGGTTTTATAGTTACTTATGACAAGAAAGTAGAGTAGAAGCCAGTGGCCTCAGCTGGATATTTTTAATGAAGAAAAGAAAAGGTTGAAAAGCAGAGTTTTAAAGCACAGTGCATGTTCATATATTGCTATTGACATTATTAGAAGGCTAGAAAAGAAAGGGGCCTTTAAGAGTCATGTATGCAAGTGACAGTTTTAATCATGTTAAAACGAGACGAAGGTTAGCAAAATAACTTGCCTGTTGATGCCTTGTCTGTGACTTTACAGTTTGGGCAGTAGCTCGGTCCTTTTATTCCTATTCATTGTTAAACATTGTAGTGTGCTATCTTCTTACTGCTTCAGCTGAGTAGAGAGTATATCATAGAAATTAGCATTAATAATGACAAAAATGACCCTAACAGTTATACCTATTAAAATTTTAAGTATATTTATATCTTCTCTTGCTCTTGGTTAAATTAAATTTTAGTTTTGATTTTATCTTTCTTATGTAACCATTTCATAGCAGTGTTTTACATTATCTAATTTAATATTACCTAATTGTCTTATTCAGTCTGATAATATAGCTATAGAGATCATGATTTAAAATGCCATAAAATTGTATCTTTTCTTCTGCATCTCTCATTTGATGTATTATATTGACTCATGTATATTTCTCCTTTATATAGTCTTCATTTAGTGAACTATATTGACTAACATTTTGCTGTATTGAATAATATGCCTCAATGACATTTAAAGTTGACATTATTTTAATTGTTTTTTTTTTCCTTCAAGGATATTTCTTTAATGGGAAAATTGTACTGGCACAAAACATCTCAAGTGCAAACAGAGCAAGGATTAGAGATAAGTATTGAGGAATCTCAAATGGTAAAGTCTTTAATAAAAATACTTCTTGCCTATATTGAAATAATAGTCTGCCTCCTGTTGTTCAAATGTTTTTCTAGAGAATTTTTCTAAAATCTCATTTGAGCCCTGACTGGTGTGGCTCAGAGGCTGGGTGTTGTCCTGCAAAGCAAAAGGTCATTGGTTCAATTCCGGGTCAGGGCACATGCCTTGGTAGTAGATTCGGACCTGGTCAGGGTACATGGGAGGGATGCTTTTCTCTCACATCAGTGTTTCTCTCCCTCTCTTTTTTCATCCCTCCCTTTCCTTCTTTCAAAAATAAATAAGTAAAATATTTTTTAAAAACTCCTTTGATTTTATTTTAGAGGTTTGTTTAACTGTAAGCACATCAAATCCAGTACCACATTGAAAGGTTTGGCTATTTGGTTCACTGTTGCTTTCTATCAGGGACCTTCTGAGATAAGGTCCCAAACTTTTTCAGAAGGGAAAGATTTTAACAATTCTTCTGATCTAGAGACATTCAGATCTAGAAGGTAGTTGAAGAATAAGGTGAAAGAATCAGCATCTAATAAAAAAGTATTAGCTTCTAAGAAAGCATCACATTATTATTTATTTAGCTAGAAGGATTGTGAAAAGCATTGACAAGGAGGGAATTTTGTAGAAAAATATGGACAATTCGTGACAGGAGTTTGTTTCAGGAATAAAGCTCCTTTTCATCCATCATTGTCAAAATATTTATGGGATTCAAAGCAACCTGGAACACATCCTCTGTGAATGGGAAGTGTCTCTCTCTACAGTAATCCATATTTATGTAAAACAAATGGTGGCATGACAATCAACTCCTTTCCAAGTATTGTAAAATTATACTATTAAATAGCAGGCTCCTTTAGTTCCTGAAAATATGACTCCATGTACATAAAAATTCAGATCAAACTTTATCTTAAGAATAGCATATTGTGTTTAGAGAGTGTATGGGATATTCACAAAAGTCATGGATCTGGTAATTTTAGTTATTATACATGGTTGAACTACTAGAGATTGAGAAGCTTCTGGATTGAGACCATGTCTTTTCACCCTTCATAGTCTCATCACCTGCATTAGGACCTAGCATGTATGGTGCTAATATGTAGATGCATCAATATTAAAGCTTTACCACATATGCTGTGGGCTTAACACTGGCATCTAGTGTAGTACCTCTGAGTAACACCATTTACAGGTAGATACGAAAACCTCTGACCTCCAAGTTTATAAGAGGTATCATAATCTGAAAATACAATATTAGGTGTAGAAAAATAGAAATCTTCACTAATAGAATAGACAACTTAATACTATTCCCTACATATTTGTGTAAAGTATAGGAAGTAGCATTTTGAAGGAAACTTAAAAAAGCCAATTATTACCTTAGACATCATCTTCATGATTTAAAATAAAGATTTGAACAAAAAGATTGATTTATTTGTAATTCTCTGGGAACCATACCTTCAACTTTGACATTTACAAGCAATCACTGGATCTCTTCTGGCCACTGGCTTTTTCAGATGAAACTTACCACTCCTTTAGAGGGAAAATACCTTTTAAGTTGGCAACTGGCCATGATAAAAATTAGGCTCCCCTCTAGTATCTTTCATTCCAGACATATTTTGGGGTGCCTACTCTGTGCCAGAGGGCAGAATTCTATCTGTTCATCCTACTTGTTCCTTAGACTTCTAGACCTTAGTGGTAAGATCAATCTGTGCTGCAGTGGCTGGCATGCTCCTGTCCGCAGAAGGCCTGTACTTTCTAAGTGGCACTCAGTGCATGGCAGCCTCAACTGGGGACATCTCAGGTCCATGGGCCAGAAGTGTATTAGTTCTCTGATGGAACTTACTCTTTACAAAAGAGCATTTAAAAAAAAAATATTTTGGAGGAGCGGGGGGTAGGACAAAGGGGCAAAAGAGCATTCTTAATGAAATATCACTTTTTAAGTACCCACCATTTAAAATATAATAGATTTTGAGTGATCATGGAGAATTATATCCTGACATACTTATAGAAAAATCAAGGAATATATTCATTCATTTTTCCCCTATAATGTGGCAGACATTGTTTTAGTTGTAGTTGATCCAAAGATAGAAAAGATAGTTCTTTCCCTTGAGCAACTCACATGGTGACCAATATATAAGGAAACAAAATATTCCAAATAGAGACTATTCTAAATAGCCTTTACGTATATGCTAAATAGAGACTAATTACATAGTAGAGAAAACACTGATATAATTTTGTTTCACTTATTCATTCACTCATTCACAAATAAAAGCAGAGGATCTTCAATGCTCTAAGTAGTTGAGATATAAAATATCGGTGTGACACAATTTTTAAAAAGGAACTTACAAACTTTATAAAGTTCTTAAGTATTCAAACATTTTGGTCTCAGATACCTTTAAACTTTAAAAAATATTTTACAGAATCAAAGGAGTTTTAGTCTATGTGGATTACATCAACCAATATTTACCATATTAGAAATTAAAACAGAAAAATATAAAATATTTATTCATTTATTTAAAATAATAAACAAATTACATATTAATATAAAACATTTTAATGATATAATATTAGCCCAAACAAAACAATTTAGTGAGGAGGGTAGGACTGTCTTACATTTTTTTGAAATCTCTTTAATATCTGATTTAATAAATAGCTAGATTATCATATCTGCTTTTGCATTCAGTCTATTGTATATGGTCTTTTGGTTGAAGTATATTAAGTAAGTCTGGTCTGAAATTTTTTAAAAAGCCATATTTTAAGAGCTTTTTAATATAGTTATAGATATTTTTCTTTGTTAAGACACTAAGACTTCACTAGTGGTATTTTCTTAAATATCATTGCAGTGGGAAATCTGAAACCAGATAAAGGAACTTATTGGATATTATCGTATATCATTACATTAAAATCCATTGACCCACCTTATTCTTTGAATGGATCTTTAACCCCTGCATGATTTTGTAACCTCATGTGTTAATCATTTGAAAAGTATTGGTTCATTGTTGTACTCACCACTGTTTGTCCATCATCAGTGCAAATGTCAATACAGTAAAGAAGGCAAATAAGCCTTAGTATTATTATGAAAATAGTTTTGATGTTGCAGATCCCTGAAAGGCTGTTGAAGACTGTCAGGAGTCTGTGGACCACACTTTGAGAACCACTCAGATATTGGGTGGGGGAGAAAGAGGGTAAGAGAGTACAATTTGGAATCAGGTTGTCTAGGTTCAATTAGAGTTCTGCCACTTACTCTCAGTGTAACCTTGAGCAGGTTACTCAATCTCAGTAAGTCTCAGTTTCTACATCCATAAAGTGGGGTTAGAAACAAGTCTGACTTCGTGGAGTTGTGGTGAAGATTAAAATTTAATGAGCTAATCCTCATATATATTGACAATTATGCCTGTGATAATGATTATTTAGACAATTGTAATATAGTGATACATGCTACAGTAGAGGAACGGCACAGAGTAGTGATAAGATCAGGAGACTTTGCAGAGGAGGAGAGGCTGAGCAGAGTCCAGAAGGGGCTCAGCTGCAGCAGGAAAACTACCGTCATCCTCTCATCAAGCTTTTTTCTTCCTCTATTTTCTATTGTGGAGAGTGATACCTTCACCAATTCTGTCTCCCAAACCAGAACCCTGGGAGAGTTTGTTGAGGAAATCGGGAACAGAGAAATTCAAAAGAAAGGGAGTAATTAGCAGTGCTAAAAGCTATGGTACATAAATGAATGAATTTGTCATTGGCAGACAGTATAGGGTTCATAAAACACATCCCAGTATGTCTATTTTGCCATTTTTAATTTTGTAAATTTATTTTTATTTTTAAAAAGAAAACATGCTTTTAAAAATATTTTATTTATGTTTTAGAGAGAGGGAAAGGGAGAGGAAAAGAGGGAGAGAAACATCGATCTGTTGCCTCTCACACAACCCCAGCTGGGGACCTGGCCTAAAACCCTGGCATGTGCCCTGACCAGGAATTGAGCTACAGACTTTTCAGTTTGCAGACCAGCACTCACCACACTGAGCCACACCAGCCAGGGCTATTCTGCCATTAAAAAAAAAAAAAAAAATCCTCACTAGAGGACATGTTTTCATTGATTTTTAGAGAAAGAGGAAGAGGGCAGGAGAGAGAGAGAGAGAGAGAGAGAGAGAGAGAGAGAGAGAGAGAGAGAGAGATGAGTGAGAGAAATATCAATTGGTTGCCCACCATACACACCCCAACCAGGGGTTGAACCCACAACCTAGGTATATGTTCTGACCAGGAATCAAATTGGCAACCTTTCAATGCATGGGACAGTGCTCCAACTGAGTCATGCAGCCAAGGTCCATTTTTTCTTTAACCTTCACCCAGTGATATGGTTACTGATTTTAGAGAGAGAGGAAGGGAGACGGAGAGAGACAGATAGACAGACAGACAGACAGACAGACATGATGTGAGAGGGAAAAATTGATCAGCCCCTCTTGTATGTGCTGCAAACAGGGACTGAACCCATAACCTAAGAATGTGCCCTGACCAGGGATTGAACCCTCAGACTTTTGGTGTATAGGTCATTGCTCCAACTAACTGAACCACCTGGCCAAGGCTCTATTCTGCCATTTTTATGAAATGGATTTATTAACTTCTTTTGATCAAAGAGGAAAATGAGGCCAAAAAAGGGTTAAGTAATTTGACCAATATTACATCTATTAATTGACAGACCCAGGATTTGAATTAATTTCTATCTGGTTACAAAGCTCGTACTCTTTCCATAACACCATCTAGTAGCTCCAGATTCAAATTGTATTTTACAAACAAATTTCTTGACTCAGCCATCCCTCGCTTATAAGTAAACTTCTATAGCATTTGATACCATATGCCATCTTTACCATTTATCTTACTTAACAATTGAATATATCAAAGAACAAAGATACAGTTGCATTTTTAAGTCTTTCTATAGAATTCATATTTTTATGTAAGTCAGATTGGTTTTATCATCTGCTAACCTGAGGCAGTGAATTTTCATTGCTAGTGCTCCACAACCCCAACTAATCTTGGTTTAAAACTGGGTAATACTCAAATATGACTATAAAGATGCTCTCCTTAAAACTTGGTGAGATACAGATGAAGTCAGTGAGACATTCTTTTGTGGCTGTGCCATTTTTAAATTAAATTTATTGGGGTGCCATTGGTTAATATGATCACACAGGTTTCAAGTGTACATCTCTATGATAAATTATCTGTATATTGCCTTGTGTGCCCACCATCCAAAGTCAAATCATCTTCTGTCACCCTATGTTTGGCTCCGTTTACCCTTTACTACCTCCCAACCCGCTTCCCTCTGGTAACCACCATACTGTTGTCCGTGTCTATGAGTTTCAGTTTTATATCCCACATATGAATGAAATCATATGGTTCTTAGCTTTATTTAATTGCCTTATTCTGCTTAGCATAATATTCTCAAGGTCCACCCATATTTTGCAAATGGAGAGCATCTTTATAGTCATATTTTGCAAATGGCAGTATTTCATCTTTTCTTATGACTTAGTAGTATTTCATAGTATATATGCACAACATCTTCTTTATCTAATTATCTATTGAAGGTACTTGTCTAGTTGAGAATAGCCATTGTAACAGGTGTAAGGTGGTATCTCATTGTAATTTTGATTTGCATTTCCCTAATAGCTAGTGAAGTTCATATATCTGTTGGCCATTTGTATCTCTGCTTGGAAAAGGTGTCTGTTTAGGTCCTCAAACCATTTTTAATAGGATTGTTTGTTTGTTTGGTGTTGCATTGTATGAGTTCTTTATATATTTTGGAAATGAACACCTTTGTCAGAGCTGTTGTTTGCAAATGTCTCCCATTAGGTTGGTTGTTTTTAGTTTTGTTCTTGTATTCTTTTGCTGTGCAGAGGTTTTTCAGTTTGATATAGTCACATTCATTTATTTTTGCCTTTACTTCCCTTGCCTTTGGGGTCAAATTCATAAATCTTCTCTAAGACCAAGATCCATAAGTTTAGTTTGTATGTTTTCTTCTATATAATTTATTGTTTCAAATTTTATATTTAGGTTTCTGATCCATTTTGAATTAATTTTTGTACATGAAGACAAACTGTAATCTAGTTTTATTATTTTGCATGTAGCTTTCCAATTTTCCCAGCACCATTTATTGAAGAGGATTTCTTTTCTCCACTGTGTGTTTTTGGCTCCTTTGCCAAAAATTATTTGACCATACACATATGGCTTTACTTCTGGGCTCTTAATGGTTCCATTGGTCTGTGTGTTTGTTTTTCTGCCAATACCATGCTGTTTTGATTATTGTCACTCTGTAGTATAATCTGAAGTCAGGTAGTGTGATACCTCTGGCTTCATTTTTTCCCCCCTCAGGTTTGCTTTGGCTATTCAATGTCTTTTGTGGTTCCACACAAATCTTATGATTATTTTTGTTCTATTTCTTTTTTAAAAAATGATATTGGGATTTTGATGGGGATTGTAATAAACCTGTATATTGCTTTAGGTAATATGGCCATTTTAACTATATTGATTCTTCCAATCCATGAACACAAAAGGTCTTTCCATTCATTGCATCTTTTTTCAATCTCTTTGAATAAATTTTGTAGTTTTCAGTATATAGGTCCCCCATATCCTTTGTTAACTTTATTCCTAGGTATTTTACTTTTTTGTTGCAATTGCAAAAGGAATTATTGTTTCATTTTTCCCCTGAAATTTCATTGTTATCATATAAGAATGCAGTGGTTTTTTTGTACATTGATTTTGTACCTGGCAACTCTACTGTATTTTTTATTGTTTCTAACAGTTTTTCTGGAGGAGACTTTAGTGTTCTCTATATACAGAATCATGTCATTTGCAAAAAGTGACACTTTTTTTTCTTTATTCCCAATTTGGATGCCTTTTACTTCTTTCTCTTGCCTGATTGCTCTGGCTAGGACTTCTAGAACTATGTTAAATAAGAATGATGAGAGTAAGAGCTTTTTAAGGAGCTCAGAACAGGAGTAGAAGTGATATTTTATGAGAAGTTTTTATTTGGGCTTGGGATAAAACTGGGGTGTCCCTGTAGTCTTCTTGAGGTCTCTTGGACTATTCTCTGATTACCTGAAGTCAGGGTTCTAGAAGAGCATCAAGCTCTTTCTCAGGACTGGAGAATCTCAGGTTGGGCAGAGGTTAAATGTTTCAGTGGACCTTGATTCTGTATGAATGTGGAATATAGTCAGGGTCAGATTGGAGTCCTCAGAGTTGGTGTATAATAACTGTGGGGTAACTTTAATTTCTAAGACAAGGGCTGAGGAAAATAATTTGCCAGACTTCATATTTTTCTTAAGCCAATCTGAGTTTCTTTTTGTAAATTTTCATTGGAAACTTACTATCTCTTTTTAATTTTATTCATGCCTTTTATAATTTTGTTTTTCAGAGAGAAAACATTATATGACAAAACTTCAGAAGGATCAATAGAAAAAGCATTCTTATACATATACGTTTTCCAACAGAACGAGTTGGAGAAATATTCTGAAGCTGCATCAAGTACTTTCCAGATTGAACAAGAGGATATGTTAGAATGGGGAGCCTTAGAAGCAGAAAGTATGTTATTTAAATCTCAAGAAACTTCAGAAATTCGGCCAGCAGATGAATTAATTAAATCTTTGGAAGATAAACGGTCCACAGGTGATTCAAAAGCAGCCAAACACATGTCTTTAAAGGTAAAACACTTTATGTTGACAACAGAATTATGAGAGTTGAATATGTGCAGGTGTGAGAAAATGGCCTAGGCAAGGGCCAAAGAACGTTAGGCAGTTCACCCTGAAAAGAGGCCTCAGCTGTGCAAATTGTCCATTTGGGAAAATGGACTATCTGTTTTTGAAGACTTTAAGTCTCAAATCTAATCAGAGAAGAGACAGATTTTTAAGACTGGAAGAACGTCAGTGCTCTCAGAAATTCACGAAGTCTTCCCCTTACCATCCTGAGGGAATTGGAAACTGTAGCCCTGGGACCAGGACTGGTGTACTTTGTAGCATTTATAACTTTGCCCCTTTTAGGTTTATCCTAACCCTGAAGTGTTTTCCTATTGTGAGAATATTTCCCAGATTCATTTTATTGATGTACAATTTAAATAAGTGTTACCATATTTACATATGACCTTATTAGTGTTTACTTAGTACTGTTCTTTAATTTGTCACTTTTTGACTTAAATGAGTTTATTAAAGAATCGTCGGCAGCCGTCCGTCTTGAGAGACGATGGTGTAGCTTCTTAAGAGTCTATCTGCACCGCTGAGAATGGCTGTGCAGTCCGACTCGGGAGTGACATGGTATCTGTCTCCTTCCGTGTTGAATCGACATCTTGCGATGACGCTGAAGCTACAGAGCCTGGGCAGGGTAATATGGAGGGTCTGCTGTTGCCCATGCAGCAGACCCCCCCTCTCTTCGCAGCTGGAGGGTCCAAGGGAAAGACGGAGTCGATACAGCTTGGGTTCAGGTGCGCCGCAGGAGTTGCCGGTGTTGACTACAACGTCAAACCGCCTTAGGGACTCCGGCTCCGGATTTTCTGTCGGGGTTTACTCCCTTAGCCTTTCCCCTGAAGAGGTATGCCGCAAGGCAGCGGAGGTTTTTTGGAGTCAGAGTTTTCCTTCTCTGTTATTAAAGAATAGATACATTATTACTAGGATTTATAAAAAAGCCACTTTTCCCTGAAACACAACATGTTATTTTGATTATCACAAGGGATGTTCTCTCTGACTGATTCACATGGATACCACTTCTTGGGTAAATAAAATTCCTGGCCAATCCCTCTTTTTTTTTTTTTTTTTGGATCCTCCTCTCCCCACCAATAACCATGTTTCTACTATGCTTCCCCCAAGTCAATGGGCTGTTACCAAGCTCTTCAACTTTTGCCCAAAACTTCCAACTCTGAAACCTTGAATTTATCTGTTCCTTTTTTCTTTCACATATAATCAGCCTCCAAGGCCTAGATTCCTTCTAAACATTACTGCTTATAATTTTTTCTTCTCTTTTGCAGTTGCTCCCATCCTAGTCTGGGTCCTGGTGACCTTATGTCTGGATTAGTGCAGTTGCCTCCTGGTTCTTCTTTATTTTTCAAGCCCTTCTTTCTTAGTTTCATCCTGTAAGGCACTAGCATTTTAATCCTCTAAAAATAACAAGTAATAAGCAAGATCCACAGTAATAGCTGGGCAGAGAAAATTTCCCCCTGCTCTCAGGGAGGAGGGACTTGCCCTGTGACTGATGACCGATTCCGTCAGCAGTCATGCTGTCTTTCTCAAGCATGTGCTGCGGGTATGAAGTGAAGCCTGACAAGGCTATGTGAACCCCCTCATTGCTAACTCCTCCAGGTGAATCCTCTGTGTTAGGCTGACACTTTCTAAGTGTGAAGACCTCAGAGAGCATCTCTGAAGACTATGACATCTTGAAAAAGTGTTAGACTGGTGGGCACAGGTAGTGTTATCTATTCTTCTACCTGAAAATTGGGACTTTGGAAATAAAATGTGGGCATGAGAGGCAAATGGTTAGCTACTAAATGTGTCAAAGAATGCAATGGATTTTCTGGACAGTGGTTTAACTACCATAGCCTGTCAGGAATTTAAATCCCTTATTAGAAAAGTCCCCAAATGTTAATTCATTTGGCTTGTGTGGCTGCTATTAAATATTATTAAGAAGTTACTCAAATTATTCATTTTTTATAAAAAGAGGCAGTCCTTTCCTTAGATAACTAGACTTTATTGCACATTGACTATGTGTGAACCACTTTGCTAAGTGGTTTTCATGCATTATCTTACTTTTTCTAATAACAACCTTATTATTACCCTCATTTTATAGTTGGAAAAAACTGAATCATAAAGAACATAAATAACTTGCCCAAGTACAAACATCTAGTTAAGTTGTAGAGTCAGGACTTGAACTGAGGTTGTTTAATTCTGGAACCTTCACTCTTTACTACTTATTGGCATTGCCCTTTAATAACAACAATTAACAGGTGTCTGGTTAAGTACAAGAGCACACTCTTAGCAGCAAAAATGAAAAGATGGAATGTCCCTCATGAGAGTAGGAGGAATGGCTTGATGAGAGAGACTTGGAGAATGGATTAAGAGAGCTCTAAACTGAAAACAGAGGTGTTTCAAGGGGAGAAGAGTATGTATTATCAGACTTTATGGTTTATTGTTGTGGGATATTGTGGGGCACAGCAGAAAAGCCACAGAAGATAGCTTTGGAAGTGTTCCTATGACTCATCCCACCAAGTCTTCACCAAGTATCTTGCATGTATTGATTTATCTTAACAGCTCAAGAGCAGTTATTATTCATGAACTTTACCCTGTTTGGACATTTGAAGCCATGAAGTTAGTCTCTAACATCTCTGACACAGGAATGAGAGACAATAAACTCCAGCAAGCCTGGCCAGATTGGCAGACTGGGACAAGAAGATCACTTTTTTTTTAAGGATCTTTTTTTTGGCATAGCCCATAGCTAACAGAACTAGCACAGAGGTATGATAAAGGAGCAATGCAGGACTTTTACTGCTCGCAAAGGTCTCATTCAGCTACAAAGTAGAGAATTTGATCAACCTGTACTTTATTGACCATTTCTACTCTTGCAAGCTCATTAGTAAAATAGAGGTTATTAAGACTCTAGTCTAAGTCATGACCAACAAAAAGAGTAAAAATTAGATAGTGGAGATTCTGTGAAGAAATGACTGACACAAGAGCCCATGAGAGGATTGTTGAGCATTTTAGGATGAAAAATGTCAAAAATCTGTAAAAAAGACTGTATATATGTATCTTGAGATTCTAAATGGAAGGAAGTTTAAGAGATGCAGGGTGTCCTAAGATCTCCCAAATTCTCACGAAATAATTAGGAGTTCTCTATTGCACTCAGTTTTTAAAATATATAAAAGATGAAAGAAGAAATACATATCCATAGACAAACATAAAAGTGGCATGTGGCTATAACAATTATATCAAGAAGGCTAAGCTCCGGAATGGGTTGAGGCCTGTGAATAATACTGAAATTAAAAAAGTATGTTTTGTGTTAGTTTTGGTGCAAACAGAGAAAAAAGGAAGGATAACCCTGTCACTTTGGATAAATAGTGTGATGACAACATATGACAGAGCTGCCTTAATTTATTTTTGGAAAAAAGGTGAGGTTTTAAATAAACACAAATATGACAAAGAGAAAAGGAAGCTGGAAAATCTGTACTTTGCTTTTCTTAAATTTGACAAGGAGAATGATCTTTAGTTTAGAAAGCAGAGAAAAGGAATTGATAAAAGAAACCTGAAGCCCAAGATTGTTAAAGATTCTAAGAGTTAACTTAGCTACCCGAGCCTGGTGGCTTAGATACATAGGTTCAAGCCTGCTGAGGCCCTGTCAGCAGCGGCTTTGAGGAGCTGCTGCAGTGGGAGATGTAGGTGTTAGATGCCTGGAGACTGACAATGGCAAACCTGAGTTTCATTTTTTTAAGGGTCAGGGTTGTGGTTTCTGTATCGAATGATTAATCTAAGACAAAATTCTGGAATGGTTAAATGCATCATTAAAAGAATTGTGTTTGAACCCTTATAAGGGAAGCAGTAATCACTTGGAACCAGTGTAGCTTCCCTAAGGGACAAGCCATGGAAGACTAACCTTATTTCTTTTCCTAGAATTACTAGACTGAGCATCAGAAAAGTGTTAGACTTGAAATTCAAGACAACAGTATCATGGTGGAGAGCCTGGTATACAAGAAAACTCAGAACACGCACATTAGTTGTTGTTATTATCCTCTGGATTTCAGCCATCCATTTATGAAAGCCTCCCGATTGCAGTTTTGTAGACAAGACTGTAGTCAGGTGAACTGCTAGGTGGATAGGTGGATTTGTATTCAGTTATGCAAAGGATGCACTCTTCACCATGAAAACCCCTGTGGTCTGCTCTATGGCTGTGTCCAATTCATCCTATCTGCTAATAATTTGGAAGAGATTATGGAAAATTTACTGATTGGATTTGCAGGTAACATTCAAAATGTGACTGGTAAGATTTGGTTAGTCAGATCTCAGGTGAAATTTAATGGGGATAAATGTATATATAGTTCTGCCTTTGGGTCCACAAACGAAATGCATAGATATGGGATGATAGGACTTAGAGCAAATGTGAAAAAGGCTTCAGGGTTTTAAGCTATAATTTAGTGACTGGGAAACAAATACAATCATAGTTTGCATTGATTGACAAATACTATATAAAAGGATCATCTTTTTTTTTTTTTATTTTGGTCGATCTGATCACATCTGTGTTCAGATATGGGTATACAATTCCAGGAGGAACACTGACACGTTGGAGACGAAAGAGAACATTCCAGGTGACAAAGCACAGGTTTTCAAACCTATGGCATGTAAGGTAGAGCTGAAGGCACTGGGGATGTTTGCTGGGGGTGGGAGTGGAGGATGCAGGTCCAGAGGAGTCAACTGCATTCAAATATTTCACTGTCTGTCAAAAGGAAGAGAGTTAGATTGTGAGGTTTGAATTGAGACTAGTGGATAAGTGTTGTTAGGTTCTGTAACAAACAAGCAAAAATTCTAACAATCAGAAGAGTTTCAGAGTTCCCAGTCCTCTGTTCCTGATGATGTTCAAGCCAGAATGAATAACCATTTGGTGGAGAAACTGTAGAGGGAATTTAAACATTAACTGGATGGTGAGATGGAATGATCTGTACTCTGAGCTTTCCTTATTTGTCATCACTTTCTTACTCAAGAAATTGCAACAGCTCTCTCCTTACTGTAGCACTGAGCCCAAACTGGTTGCCTCATTTATTAAAAGCTCCCTTTTTTTCTGGTCTCCTTATACTTATCCAGCCACATCTCTCTGCTTTCTCCAAGGAAAGCCACCCTACTTTCTTTCTTAAATCTAATTTTAAAAAATACAGAATAAACCATGAAGAAAAATATTTTTAGGTGAACTATCACCATGAATTCTACAAATTTTCTAGGAAATATAGGAAGATAATACACCTAATACCTATAATGATTAAAATGCAATTATTTAAGAGATAGACATGCATTTGTTTTTTTCAAGTAGTCAAAATAGGAAAGAGTACAACGGTAAGGAAGTACAAATTAATAAACATTGCTCAAAATAGGTATATAAAGCACTAAAGTTCATTTGCCTTGTGCTGGCAACCACCAGTCATGTCAAACTTTAAGAGACTAAGCATAAGTCCTAGTATAAATACCAACCCAGAAGAGTAGGCCTATGGAGGAAAAAATAATATATTTCTTCTTTAATAGTTTTAAGGCAATTAAAATATTATAAATAAATATGGCATTAATATTTTTATTGCTCTGAAGGTATATATGTAAATATTTAGGGAGTTAGAGGAATATATCAACTCAATTTTAGGATTTATATTTTGTCATAAAATATACATAGAAATTAGGAGTTTAAATATGAGATGGACCATTAAATATGAAAGATCTAATTCTCATTAACAAGTTTTCTTAACAGCCTACTTTTATATTTTTTAAAGGTGAAATCATCAGAATTGTTGCAAATCAGAGGAAAAGGAGTTAAGCCAACACTAAAAGTTAAATTAAGAATTCCACGACAAAGGAAGTCTACAAAACCCCGGCAGGATCAAAAACTATTAAAACAAAAGTAACTGAAATTTTCAAACTTTACTGTCTGAAGAGAAGTTATTTAGTTGCACTGATACCTGAAAATGCATTTTTAAATTGAATGTTTTTGAAATGTGTATATGAGATTTAAATTAAACCTTGTCACAGAAGAGTTGGTGGCAAGTAGCACAGTTAGGACATGTATGCTTTTACTCCATATTTTTATTTCTACTTTTGATCAAGGTACTTGGTTTGATAACATAACAATAGCTATAACAAAAATAGCTCTTTGCGAGACTAAAGAAAGTAAATGTTAACCGGTTAGATTTAATTTCTTTCAGTCTATGTAATGCTTATTTTAGATTAACTGCTTATTATATTAGTTAATTTTGTTTTTGTAAAATAAAATAAATGACAACCCAACACAGAATTTCCATAGGCCAATAGAATTTGTTATTTAGATAACTTTTTTATCCTCTACTATTATGTCATGCTTTATTCCCCCCACCACATTTTTAATGGACTTTCTTATTATACCAGGACGTAACCACAATTTATATAATAGTGTGTAAATGCAGTTTAGATTTATGGGTTTATCTTTTGCCATTCACCATGTTGAAACAGATTTTCTCCTTATTTCAGCACTGGATTTTTATGGGTTGGTTTATTCTAGATTCTTCTTCATTTAACTGTTTATGGGGGCTTAAAGAAGCTTTAATTATTAGCTTTTGTTGTGGCTTAGGGCGCTGAAAGGTGTGCTGGACATGGAAGACAACCTTTTTATGGCCAGCCTGAACTTTGTAAATGGATATTACTCACAATTTAGTAGCTGGGAATGGACTCATGGGAAAAGAATTCCAAAGTTTATGAAAGAGTCAAATTGGCATTTAAGTGACCCTGTACATGCCATTGCTTATCTGCATTGCTTTAAGCTCATTTAGTTAGCAAGATTATGTATTAAAACAAATAGTGACAGCAGACAACAAGTATTTTACCTTCAATAAATAGTTACTGTCAGATTATCAATGAAGCAGAAACTTCTTGATTTTTTTCCCCTAAAAAACCTTACATTTAGTGCATTAAGCAAAGTAGCATGGCCACACACAGAGCCAGAGTCTTTTCTTTTTTATGTCTTAGTGTTTCAAAGAATGACAAATAGTCCTGTTTAAGGAGACCATGCTATGAAAACACACAGCCTTTCTTGAGCATGCCAAAAATATTTGTAGATCTTTTGGATATATATAGTACTGTGTTAATTCATTAAAACTAAAATCAGAAATTTCCCTTAGAAATAATGAGATGCAGAAGAAAAGAATTCTGATATTAAAAAACTTCTGCAATAAAAGAGAATTCTAGAAAAATGTTTCTGAACATCTTTTATTCCTTGCCTCTATTTTCTTAATCTTAAAAAAAATTTTTTTACCTAACTTTTTTCACCTGTGAATAGCCCCTAAATTAAAATCTTTTCTTGGAAATTGAGCCCTCTTTTGAAAATATAGTGTTGTTTAGCTCCGTAACCAAGGGATATTCACTTACAAATCTATGTTATTAGAGTATAACGCGAATGTAGGAATTCAGATTGGCTGTGTTGCTTTGTTAAGGAAAAAAAAATGTAATGTAATCTCAAGTGCATTCCACTAGCCAGGACTTGTCCCAGACAGAATGATGATGTAGATGAGTTTGACATCAGAGCTCACCTTTCCCCCTCACCCCCCCTTTTTTTTTCCAGTTCTTTCTTGGGATCCCTACTTCCTGGACACCCATTTTCACTCCTCCAGTTAGGTCTCTTTGTCTCAGGCATTGTCAAATGCTTTAGGTTTTCCTCTCTTTATCCTCCTCCACTTGAACATGCACAAGTTTCATGTTCTGTTCTTTTTGGGCCCTGTGCTATTTTAGAAATGACACAAACTGCTCTCTGTTAGTGATTCAGTAATGCCTAGCAACAGGTTAGGTGCTGTGCAGTAGAAGTTAATAACTATAGCAATACAAATAAAACAAGCACTGTCATCAATTACTAAGGCAGAAGTTAGGGATTTTTATTCTCATTTTACAGATCTTCAGAGAAGTTAGTGATACAGTTTGCAAGTGTTAGAGCTGAGATTCTGATCCAGGCACTGCCAACGCCAAAGATTATATTCTTTATATTATGCTACTTTATATTATGTAAAGCAATTGCTGGGCAGACCTGCATTAACCTATTAGATAATTGGTCAGAATGGGCAGCATGAGAACAGGGCAGTGTATGAAAACATATATTTATAAAAAAGGAAAATCATTAAATTTTGCAGAAAAGTTTGTCTTGGGGATGTTGTTTTAAGGATGTTTAGACGTCGACAAAAGGAGAGGCAGCATTCTATTCATCACTGAAGGAAATGACAGGTCTTGCCGATCCTGTGAATTGTCCTGGAGCCTGATAATAATAGCAAACATCTGCCATGTGAGAGACGCTGTTTTCGATGCATTCACTCCTTCCCTCTTTAAAGTAATTTTATCCAGGATGTGCTAATGTTGTTATTCCCAATTTACTGAGATGTAAAGAAATCAATCGATTTGCTTATGATCATGGGGTAATTTTAAACAGGATTTGAGCAAAGGCAGTCTGACTCCATTGCACTCTACCCTGTTAACCACTAGGTTAGAAGCGGGGCCAGATGTCAGGAGCCTTGAGACTTAGAGAGAGGAAGTTAGGTGAATGCAGCAAGTGACAAAGAACCATCATTCTGGGTAAAGGAATATTTAAAGATCAATGTGATAGAATTTCACAGGAGATATCGGAGAGGGGAAGAGAAAGAGGGTGCACTGCTCAGCCCGACTGGCGTTAGACTGTCGCTAATGCAGGTTGAGGTGCTGAGGACCTTGACTAAGTTGGAAGTGAGGAGGGGAGAGGAGCACACTTGAGCAACCCTGTGCAGGGGAGAAGCTCTGGCTTTCATCAGATATGCAGGTGAGGGAAAGAGGAGTCAAAGGTGGGTCCAATGTTTTATATCTTGATGTTGAGGAATCTGGGTGAGGTGGTGATACTGGAGATAAGATTTGGGAGCTCTCAGCACAGAGGAAATAACTGAGACACTGATGCTGATCTTTTCAACGCAGAAAAAAATGTTTGACCTTAGAAGCCACACCCAGTTTAGGAGATGGAGAAAGAAGAGCCAGTGACCAACTGAAATTGTGATTAATTTGAGAGGCAGATGTAGAGCTGAGATAGTGCAGACTTTAAAAAGTTCTCAGAGGGAGGAAGAGCAATTTCAAGAAGGCTCACCAATATTTTCATCTGTAGCTTCATAGAGATCACAGTCTAAATATCTAAAGTTTGTTTGATTTCATGAGAAGGTCATCACTTGGTTAATGTAAGAGTATAACTTAAGCAGGGTGGTTGGGATAGAGTAGTACTAGATAAGGGCTGTTTCCAACTCAGGGGTCAGTAAGAGGCAATAATAGGAAAAAAATCGGCTTATAGTCAGCAGCATTGAGTTTGTATCCTAGTAGCCACTCACTAATTTTGTGACTTATACAAAATAAGCATGTTCCGATATAAGGATAATAATACCTTCTATATAGGTTCATTGTAGATAGAATATGTGTAAATCACAGAGCACAGAGTCTGGCACATGGTAGGTGCTCAACAAGTATTGGTTCATTAGGTGGCAAGTGAAGCTGGGGATTAAGATAGGCAAGTTTCCGCAGAGTATAAAGGAGGTACCGCATGAACTTAGACCTAGGGTTCTGTTGATGCTAGTTAATGGATAATGTACTTCTTCAGGGTATTAGCATTTGGACAGAGTTGCAAAAGAGTAATGCATGATGGCTGGATATGGTATCACCATCTGAGTTACAGAATTCAAGAGAAAAGAGGTTTGGGGTGGGATGATAATGAGTTTGCTTTTAGATCTGTTGATTCTGAGGTATCTGTAAGACATAGGTTGACATCAGCAGGCAGTTGGATATATGACTTTGAGGATCTGGTCAATGGCCTGCGATTGTGATGTTAACTTTGTTATAAATCATTATTATAATTTTAAATTTCATCTCCTACATTTAGGCATCTTTTTCAGAACCCGAACTAAACTGTCAGTGTAAATGTATTTTATATCAAAAGACCACACAATGGTAAAGGAAAGCCACTTTATTTGTTGCAGAATACCACAAGACCACTCCACTTCTACCCTGCACGATCTGTGCTCCACTGTCCCAGACCGGGTACTGCCTGTCGACTTGCACCTGGCTTCTCGGGTATATCATACAGCTGACAAGAAAGGCCACGATACTCTACTCAGAATATTTGGAAAGTCCTTCTTAGATGATCACTCCACAGATGAAGAGCAAAGAGATAGGTAAGAGTTCTACTGGGACTTTTGTTTTAAACTAGACTTAAACTGGCAAAGAAATCATGCATTTGAGGTTTAGATTGGAAGACTTGATTTTGTTCTTGGACACTAGAGAGGAGCAGTTTTCATTCTTTTTCATTTCTTCCCAGTACATACATGCAGTCTAGTCAGTATCTTCATTTCCTGCCATCATTAACACGAACCATGCCCTATCATAAGGTAACTTTAGTTTAGTGGTTGATGGTTCCCAAAGAGTGTCACATACATTGTCTCATTTGTTCTTCTTAACAACTCTGGAGTACAGATGTGAAGACTGAGGCTCATAAAAGTCATGTCACTTCACCAGACTGACCCAACTAAGAAAATCACAGATTTGGGATCTGAAGCCAGTCTTAGATTTCACTGTCACTGGGCACACCTGAGTGCAGAGATCATGTACAAAAGTCATTGTCTGTGCTGTCTCTTCCATTTCTTCTTGTGTCCTACTTTCTTTTGAATCTGAGTATTCTTTGGCGAAGAGTAAAAAAGAGAGAAGAAAAGGGAAGAGGGCCAACATTTGTTTGGCCATAATCATACCTCTACTGTGTTCTGCATTTTTCCTGTTCACATTTTCAACTATAAGTGAGAAGTCATAATTTCCATTTTATTCATGAGAAACTTGGGCTCCGTAACATCAGGATTCTTGCCCAAGTTCTTATCTCTGATTAATGATTAGAATCCAGATGTGTCTAACTTAGTTTTTCTAAAGCTTTTTTCATTATCAACCCCTTAAAGAGACTTTCTAGACTTTTTTTCCTAATAGCCCTTCCTTACTAAATTTTAATACCCCAGATATACTGTACATCTGTTTATGGTCCTGTATAGTTGTGTTCTATACACATTAAGAGGAAGCCTCTATTACCCCCCACCCACACAAGGCACTAATTTTCACCCCTTCGGGGTGATGTCACCTGCCTATCAAGAGTGCATGCTTTTCAGTGGATATGCTAGGAATCATCTCCTACACATTTTAAGAATATTAAATATTAACAAGTTTAAATAGAAATGTTTTTGATATTATATTTTAACTATTTTAGATTTGTAGAATAATATTCTAAAATATCACTTCTAATTACAATATCACAAAATTATTCGTAACTTATCCACTCTTTTCATGGTATATTCTGAGTCCACAGTCATAAACTTGACTTCTAGTAAAAATTGTAACACTTAACTGCCCTATTTCATGGTTTAAAATCATCTGGTTTTTTTGTTTAGTAATCACAGTCAGATTCAATTTAGGTTCCCAGATGAAGGTCATTCTCATGTATATTTTATATTTAGGCAAAGATATTTTTTAATGACTTGTTATTTATAACGTCATACATCTAAGCCTTTTAGTTTTTATTTATCAAGTCAATGCTTTCTAAATTTTTGAAAAAAATTATATGCAAAGAATTTTGGAAGTTTCAAAACTTCTCCAGTATCTTTGGAATCTCTATTGAAAGCCTAAAGCTGAGAATAAAAAATAAAGACATAAACATAATCTAGTAGTCATGAAACTACTATTTCGTGCCATTTCCACCATTAGTTTGCAAGCAAAAGATCATTTTGGGGAGTTACAGCTTCTATTAGTCATGCAAAGTGTTAAAAAAATACTGGTTTCTTTCTAATTGTAAAATTATTTTCTTCAAGTAGGTCTCACTTTCTTTTTTTAAGAGTGTCAATAAATGTTCTATTTGATGATGATAATTTAATTCTCGGCAAATCGTTCCTAAGTACCAAATAAGAAGTTCATTTAAGTACTGAATATCTAATTCTCTGGCATCCAACTCTTGAGGATTACCTTGCTAAACATAGCTTAACCTTTCAAAATATAGCTGCCTGATGAACCTACAAGTTCAGAATAATGTACACTTTTTTTCTAAACTAGTAAGTGTTCTTAAGAAAGGTAATTGTAAACAGAAAATTAATGCCCTTTTATGTGGTGGCTTTTTGGGTTTTCTGTGCAATAAATTGTTAACAACAAAGCATAATAACACTTGCGTTGCACAGTTTTCATGCTTTCCTAATTCTGCATCTAGTGATTATTATTTGTGGCAAACACCATGGATATTTGAATGAAAGAGCATGGGTACATACTTAAGTTTATTTAAAAAATAGCAATGTATTATTCAAACTTAAGTTTATTTTGCTAAGCAGCAATTCTTATGAGAACTATAAAATGCTCTATATTGTTCATATTTTTGCTTTTAAAATGTCTGTATTCTATAGAGAACTTTATAGACATTTAGTTAGAATCCTTGGCATGAAATTTTAGATTTGGGGTTTCAAAATAAGGGAAACTACTAAAAATATTTAAACACCTAGGTTAATGTTACACATTGGTGAACAGCCTTCTGAACATCTCTTGTATGTGCATGTGCTTAAACCATGTGTGGCATTCTACAGAAGGATCTTTTTCACTCAAGGTTATGTGTGAATATATAAATTATTTCCTATTATTCACTAACTTAACCAAGCAGTGATGTAAGAAAATTCCTAGCTGTGGAGTTAATTAATACACTTTTATTTTCAAAATTTTGATGTGTATTGCTGGACTTCTTTCCAGAAAAATTATACCAACTCATACACCTACCAACAATTGATTACACTGTTCATTTCCTTTCATACTGTCAAACTACTAATTGACGATCTTCTTTATTTTTTCTAATCTGATGAAAAAAATTATTATTTTTTTAAATTCTATTCCAGTAAGGGTGAACACATTTTTAGATGTCTCTTGGCTAGTTCTTTCTCCTTTTGAGAATTACCAATTTATATTCTGTTGAGCTGTCCGTTCGTCTTTTTTGTATTGATAAGTGGTCTTTTTATACTGAAGGTTTTAATTTCTTGTTATACATTATAGACTTTTTTACTTTGCTGTTTGCTTCTCAGGATGTTTATGGTTTATTTATGCATATAGAAGTTTTAACTTTTATATAGTAAAAATTAACAATTGTTTATGTGTTCTAGTCTTGATATTCTTTGAAAGCTTTTCTACATTTAAATTTAAATATATTCTCATATTCATCTACTGATTTTATGGCTTTCTTCTTAAAAATTAAGTATTTGATCCATTTATTATTAATTTCATAAGAAGAATAGGCATTACAATTTTCCCAAATGACTAGCCAATTGCATAATAATATTTATTTAATAAATGCACTTTTTCTCACTAGTTCGTAATGCCAGCTTTGTAGACCTTAAATTATAATATGTTATTGAGTCTATTTATGGACTTACATTCTATGTCACTGACTAGTCTCTGTAAAATTGCCTCTGTGTTTTTTAGACCCACCATTAATAAAGAGAGTTAGCAAAAATGCTGTCCTACAAAAATTGGCTAACCTTCTGAAATCAGGTACCCCTTCTAGCCAGCTTTCTGGTGGTAAGCAGTGCTGGCTCTATAGATCAGCAGATCTAGCTTTAACTCAGGTTTGAATTATACTGGAAATTCCTACTCATATTTTTAAAAATGTGGACAAAACTCAAGGTGGATCAAAGACAAATGTAAGCTGTGACACCATAAAAGTCCTAGAGGAAAACATAAGCAGGAAAATTTCAGAATCCCATGTAGCAATATTTTCACCAATCTATCTCCTAGGGCAAGGGAAATAAAGGAAATAATAAACAAATGGGACTATGTCAAACTAAAGAGTTTCTGCTCAGCAAAAGAAAACATCAGCAAGATGAAAAGGGAACCAACTATATGGAAAAATATATTTGCCAATGATACCTCAGACAAGGGATTGATCTCCAAAATATATAAGGAACTTATACATCTCAACACCAAGAAGACAGACAACTCAATTAAAAAATGGGCAAAGGACCCAAACAAACACTTCTACAAGGAGGACATACAGAGGGTCCATAGGCATATGAAAGAATGCTCAACATCACTAGTCATCAGAGAGCTGCAAATAAAAACCACAATGAGATATCACCTCACACCTGTCAGAATGGCCATCATCAACAAATCAACAAACAAGTGCTGGGGAGAATGTGGAGTAAAGGGAATCCTAGTGCACTGCTGGTGGGAATGCAGACTGGTGCAGCCACGATGGAAAACAGTATGGAATTACCTCAAAAAACTAAAAATGAAACTGCCTTTTGAACCAGTAATTCCATTGCTAGGATCATACAGGAAGAATCCTGAACCACCAATTCAAGAAAACTTATGTACCCCTATGTTCATTGCAGCACTATTTACAATAGCCAAGTGCTGGAAACAGCCTAATTGTCTGTCTGTAGAAGAGTGGATCAAAAAACTGTGGTACATTTACGCAATGGAATATTATGCAGCAGAAAGAACAAAGGAACTCCTACCATTGGCAACATGAACTGAACTAGAGAGAATTATTCTTAGTGAAATAAGCCAGGCAACAAAGGACAAATACCATATAATATCATCTAATACAGGAAACTAATGAACAACTCAAACAAATGAGCAAAATTGAACCAGTGGCATGTAAACAAGAAACAGAGTATCAGTTACCAGGGGGGTAGGAGGGAGGGAGAGAAGGGGGTAAATAGGGGAAAGGTTTAGTAAAGGGGCTAGTATAAATAACCCATGGACATGTACAACAAGGTGGTGATTGACTGTGGGAGAAGGGGTGGGCTGGGTGGGGGGAGCAATGGAGGAAAAAGTGGGACACTGTAATAGAAAAACAATAAATAAATCAAAAAAAGTTTTTAAGTGTGACAAACTGCTAGTACTATACATTAAAACAACAGCTAAGGAACAACATAAACAAATGAACTAAGTAGACTAAGGAACAGAATAAGAGTTATTAGGGGGGAGGGGGGAGGGAGAGAAGGGGGATAAGTAAGGGAAGGGTTTAAAGAACCTGCATAAAAGACTCATGGACACAGACAACGGGGAGGGATATGATTGAGGGAGAAGGGGTGGGCTGGGTGGGGGGGAGCAATGGGGGGAAAATGGGACAACTGTAATAGGAAAACAAAATAAAAATTCTGTATAGAAAAAGAAATACAAGTAGCTATTGAAAATGCAAAGGAACATGTTAAAGATAATGCTCAGAAGCACAAAAACAAAAGCTTTATAATATTTTAATGATAAATGCAAACCATTTCATTTTCTTAAAAGAAGTGGAAATCAAACTTTTATAAGAAGAGATTATTCTTAAACAATATGATATACACTGCTTAAAAACAAAAGTATTTTTGAAGATATATTGAGACATAATGCGAAGAAAAGAAAATGAAAAGAAAGTACAGTTGAGAACATTCATATGCATATGAGAACTAACAACATATTAAGTACACATCAATATCTTGGTAAAAACCTTAGAAGTTTTTGTGATGCATTTTTATCAATTATTATTGACATATTAATTATATCATATTTCATATGTCAATTAATTTATAATAAAAAAGAGAAACTAGCAGACATGAATTGAAACAAAATGCAAAGCGTTCTACATTAAAAGTTTTTCTAAGTTTCAAAAAAACAACAACAGCAACTACAACAGTTTTGGAAAACTAAAGTTTAAGTGTCAGAATTCAGTGTTTAATTTCATTTATTAATTTGATACAAAATAATAAATATACAATATTTTAGCAAATATGAAAAAATATGCAAGAAAATTCAAAGAAGAAAAACAATTACTTAAAATCTTTTTTTTTTAATCTTGATATCACACCTTAAATATATGATTCCAGACTTTCTATATGCAAATAAATCATGTTTATTTGGGATATATTTTGTAACTTGATTTTTTTTCAGTTTTTTCTGGGTGTTTATTTTTTAATCATATTTTATTGATCATGCTATTACAGTTGTCCCAATTTTTCCCCCTTTACCCCCCTCCACCCAGCACCTCCCACTCCCTCAGCCAATCCCCACAACATCGTTCATATCCATAGGTCATACATGTAAGTTCTTTGGCTACTCCACTTCCTATGCGGTAGTTTACATCCCCATGGCTATTCTGTAAGTACCTATCTGTACTTCTTAATGGCCTTACCTTTTCACTCATTTCCCCATACCTCCCTTCCATATGGTAACCATCAAAACGCTCTCTGTATCCATGGTTCTTATTTTTAAAACTTACTACATTGTGATTATCTTTCCATGCCAAGAAATACAGATCTGAATAGTTACTTAAATCGATCAGCAAATATTTTGTGTGTACTTGCTATGTGGCAGGCATAGAGGTAGGCACCAGGGAAACATCTACAAACAAGAGAAACATAATCTCTGCCCTCAGCAAACTTGGAGACAAACAGTGAAGAAAGGTAGTGAATTAATTATTGTAAACCTGACAGTTAATATGAAGATGGGCAGGGTGCTGTGGAAACATGGAAGAAGAGTCCCTCATTATCTTGAGGGGTTTGAGGAAATAATACTTAAATTGAAATCTGAGAAATGAATAGAAGATAGCTAGGAGGAGGGGAAAGAATGTATTTTAGGTCGTTGCTACTTAGAAGTATAGTTTATAGTCTAACAGCACATAATCTGGAAGCACCAACATCACCTGGGAACTTGTTATAAATGCAGATGATTCTTATGTACATTGGAATTTGAAAGTGCCTGCTGTGGACAATTGGAACTCAACTGAAAATTGGAAGGAAGTACAGTATTAAAGAACAGGAGGAGAAGTAATGAAATTGAGGCTGGAGAGGAGGCAAGAGGCTGATTATGTAGCATTTTATAAATGCCCTGTATGTACTTGTTAGGACATGTGTGTGCGAGGACTTGAGGGGGAGATTCTTATTCACAGTATACTGGGAAGCCATTGATAGTGCTTTTTTTTTTTTTTTTTTTTTTTAAGAATGACATGGTTAAATTTGCTTTAAGATATCACAGACCTCATCTTGACTTTTAAGTAGCAGTTTGCACAGTTGCATATTCTCTTCTTACACATTTACTCCTTGACCTTTGATACCACATTCTCTCTTGTTCTCTTCCTGCCTCCCTGGCCATGCCTTCTCAAGTCTCCCTTGCTGGTATATCGTCTCTTGACTTCAAAACATTGGAGTGCCCAGGGCTTATCCTAGAACCTCTTTTCTACCCTACCACACTCTCAAACTGATCTCTTATCCTGCACCATAGCTTTAAATACCATTTATATCTTAATGATTATCATTTACTAAGATAAAGGCATAAGGATGTTTATTGTCCTTATAAGAACGAAAAATTAGAAACAACATTAGTATTCATCAAAGGAAGACTTTTTGTGGTGCATCCAGTGATGGGATGGATTGCAGTATGATAAAGATGTGGTAAAGCTGTTGATGCTGGAAAGAAGTAGAACTGAATATATAAATTGATATGTGATTATATAAAACAATTTTGTGTTGAAGGAAATTAAAGAAACTGTTCATTGTGGTTCTGTTTTCATGGTAGATTGTACAATTCATAAAAAGTGAAACTGTTCTTTGTCTTTTTTCTTGCTTTATTTATATGGTATATGTTTGCTTTTCCTTTTGTTTATTTATTTATTTGGGAGTGTTGTGATTTTTAGTCAAGTTGGTGTCCTGATTAGAATAAGAGCAGTGAGAAAATTATATTTTAAAAACCTTGAGTTAATACTACATCATTATGATATGGCTTTACATTGATTGTATATAGAGAAAAAATCACATTGGAATTAAAGCAATAACCACATGCAGTCTTTAATAAAAAGCTATTTTGGTTAGATGATGGTTGATATTGCTACATGCAAGTCAGTCACTGCTTTGAAGGATAAGCTTTGAATATTTTCATGCATTAAAAACAATTCTCCTACTGGCCCACATCAGCTAGATGAAGCCTTCAGTAATCTCCACTCAGGTCATTTGCAGTCATTGTGCCGGGTCTTCTGATACATCTGACTGAACATCTGTTTTATTTGTACAAGAACAATGTCACTTTGAGTGACCACAATCCTGACCAAGACCACCTATGGAGGATTTAATCAAAGGTGTCAGATCAGAGTTAAATGGAAATACGGAAGAACTGATCCTTGCCCTGTTCATGCCAACTGAATATTATGACGCCTGGTGTTTACCAAAAGCAATGAAGGGAGCAGTAAGTCAGGAACGTGTATTGATTGAAACTGTATGCACAAGAACTAATCAGGAAAACCTAGAAATTGTCAGTCAGAATTTGGACAAGACCTTGAAAAGGACATTAAGTCAGATACATGCTTTTTATCTGTAATCTTTCTTATTCATGTCCCTTACAGATTGTTTGGACTTGAATATTGTTTAAGTCAATCAGAATTTTTTAAGTAGTAGATTGGACCACTCCTTGTTAATTTATTGTCATATCAGACATACTTGGTATTGTTTTTATCATCTTATTTTGTATTTTCTTTCTCTTTTTTGCTTCTTTGCTATTTCCTATAATGACATATTTGGCAACATTTGTCTGTGTGTTTTTTGTTTGTATTATTATCTGATATGTAATGTTTTAAGATAGAAATCTGAAGCCAGCCTGTTTTTACTTGCATGTAATTTGTTTCTCCTCCATTCCTAGTTGCTTATAGGGGTTAAAATTTTGCCTCAAATTAAATAATATCACTAGCATATGTTTGGGAGTGTATTGCTTTTTAATTAATATTTCTTGATACACAGAAAGCTGTTTTGATATGCAAATGCAGCTCTTCAGTTTAGGACTTTTTCTGTTTTATTTTGAATAGTGTTTCCAATCTATTTCGTGCATTTCTTCAGGAATATCAATTAGCCACATATTGGATCTTCATTATCTGTCCTCGACAGTTATCATCTCTCAAACCTTTGTTCCATTTTCTGAGTTGCAAATTTTAAATATTCCTTCTAACTACCATTTTAATACTGCTATAGCATTTTTCTATTTTTTCTTAATTCTTCAACCTGTTAAGAAAACTAAGTCTTTTTTTTTTTAAGATGATTTTTTTAACAAGGTTACTTTATTTTATTTTTTTATTATTCTATTTTATTTTATTTATCTGTTTTTAGAGAGAGGGGAAAGGATAAAGAGAGGGAGAGAGACATCAATGTGCAGTTGCCTCTCATGCACCTCCAACTGGGGACCTGGCGTGCAACCCAGTCATGTGCCCTGACTGGGAATCGAACCAGCGACACTTGGTTCACAGGCAGACGCTCAATCCACTGAGCCACAGCAGCCAGGCATAAAACTAAGTCTTTCAACTTATCTGAACTTATCTGTTACCTGTTTTGTGACAGCATTTTAAAAATTTCCTGGACAAAACAAATCTTTCTTTTTAATTTCTGTAATATAATACACCTTTTTTCAAAATATGTTTTTTATATGACTTTTTGAATGATATATTTCTTTCTTATACTTTTCAGACTCTCCATAGAACTGATATTTGATTTTTGTATACTCATCTTTGAATGAAGGTAGGGCATTTCTGGCTGCCCAAAGTTAATATTATTGGATAGACTTAAGTGGCATTTCTTGAATGTTCATCTTGGAGGCATTAGAATACTACTTGTTTTTTTTAAGTATATTTTATTGATTATGCTGTTACAGTTGTCCCAGTTTTTTTCCCTTTGTCCCACTCTGCCCACTATCCACTTTCTCTCTAGCAATTCCCCGCCTTAGTTCATTTTCATAGGTCATGCATATAAGCTCTTTGACTTCACCCTTTCCTATATTATTCTTAACTTCTCCATGTCTGTTTTGTTCCTACCAATTATGCTTCTCTCTCCCAGGTGATAACCCTCCAAAGGGTCTCCATACCTATACCTACAATTCTGTTCCTGTTCTGGTTGTTTGCTTAGTTTGTTTTTGTTTTTTTTTAGATTCAATTGTTGATAGATGCAAGTTTGTTGTCATTTTAATCTTCATAATTCTGATCTTTCTTTTCTTAAGTAAGTCCTGTTAACATTCTATATAATAAGGGCTTGGTGATGATGATCTCCTTCAGCTTTACATTGTCTGGGAAGTAGTTTATCTGCCCTTCCATTCTAAATTATAGCTTTGCTGCCTAGAGTAATCTTGGTTGTAAGGTCCTTGCTTTTCATCACTTTGAATACTTCTTACCAGTCCCTTCTTGTCTGCAAAGTTTCTTTTGAGAAATTAGCTGATAGTCTTATGGGAATTCCTTTATAGGTAACTCTCTTCTTTTGCTGCTTTTAAGATTCTCTCTTTATCTTGAGCTGTTGGCAATTTAATTATGATGTGTCTTGGTGTGGTCCTCTTTGGGTCCAATTTGTCTGGGACTCGCCTAGACTTGTATGTCTATTTCCTTTGCCAAATTATGAAAGTTTTTCATTATTTTTTTCAACTAAGTTTTCAATTTTTTGTTCTTCCTCTTCTCTTTATGGCACCCCTATGATTCAGATGTTGGCATTTTTGGAGATATGCTAGAATCTTCTTATACTACCCTCATTTTTTTTTTTTTTTTTTTTTTTTTGATTCTTGTTTCTTCTTTCTGTTCTGGGTGAATGTTTATTCCTTCCTTTTATTCCAAATCATTGATTTGAATCACAGATTCCTTCCATTCACTGTTGCTTCTCTTTATATTTTTCTTTTTTCACTTTGTATAAACTTCACTTTGTCTTTTATTCTGTGGCCACACTCAATCATTTTTCTGAGCATCCTTATCACCAGTGCTTTGAGCTTTGTATTTGATAGGTTGGCTATCTCCATTTCATTTAGTTCTTTTTCTGGGGTATTGTTCTGTTCTTTCATCTGGACCATATTTCTATGCCTTCTTAATTTGGCAGCCTCCCTGTGTTTATTTCTATGTATTGGGTAGACCTGCTTTGTCTCCTTGTCTTGGTAGTGTGGCCTAATGTAGTAGGTGTCCTGTAGGGTCCAGGGGCACAGCCTCCCTTATCACCAAAGCTGGGTACTCAGGTGCACCCTTTGTGTGGGATGAGTACACCCTCCTCTTGTAGTTGAGCCTTGGTTGTTGTTGGTAGATCAATGGGAAGGATTTATCCAGGCCGGTCAGCTGCAAGAACTGGCTGTGAGCACTGACCACCAACCTGCACCCTCTGTGGAGGATCAGCTGTGCAGGGGTAGGATAGTGGTTCTCTGACTTGGTCTGTAGCTGTTCCCTGGTAGTGAAGATCAAGTGTTTTTCCCGGGGCACCCTGCCTGAGCTATAAAGCTACCTGAGATGGCTACTATTATACTTGTGCTGGGCTTGGAGATTCCCAGGTGAAGTGAAGCTGTGACTATAAGCTGGTTGCTGGTAGTGCTGGACCTGGGGCTCACTGAAGCCAGCTGCCGATTGTTTGATAGGATTTAGGAAGGTGTGAAGCAGGAGCCCAGACCCAGCCATTCATTTGGAAAAGCAGCTTGGGTAGGCCCATAAGTTGAGTGGGGCAGAGTCTCTGGGGATCTCCTAGGTGGGTCACAGTGTTAGCAAGGTTGATGGAGTCTCAGTTGTGGCACCAGCTTGCTGGCTTGGGGTGGGGGTGAGATTTAGGAAAGAGACAATGGCTTCTGCTCACCTTGATGCCAGACACTGCAGTTTCTCCCTGTATGCCACTGATACCCCTCAAGTTGCTACCTCAGTGCTGGAGCCCAGAGGGAGTGAGTCTGAGTAGGTGAATCCATGTGTGGGTTCTTTAAGATGAACTGGTTGGGGATCTTGCAGCTTCTTTCACCAGTTCAATCCCTGCTGGTTTTTGCAGTCAGAAATTGTGGGACTTATCTTCCTGGCACTAAAACCCTGGGTTGGGGGGGCCTGGTTTGGAGCTGGGACTCCTCCCTCCCAAGATATCCCTCCTGAATTTTTATCACCTCACGTGGTTGAGAGACCAGTCCTTTCCGTGTCTGCGCCCCTCCTACCCATCTCGACGGATGTGTTTTCTTTAATTCCGTAGTCAGATTTCCACTCAACTTCGTTTCTGACAGTTCTGGCTGATGGTTGTTCTATATTTTAGTTGTAATTTTGAGGTGGTTGTGCGAATAGGTGAGCCATGTCTGCCTATGATGCCATCTTGACAGGAATCCCCTAGAATACTACTTTATAACCTTAAGTAGGAGAAGCAGAAGATGCAGGTTTATATTACTAATTTAGTCATTCGGAATCCTGGAAGTTGTTGGCAATAATGTGGGGTGGGATCTGAAAATGTTGTCTCTACAATTTTTCTCTGTGATTGTTAAAATTATTGTAGTAGAGGCTGACCTTTACTATTGGTTTTTCTATATGATAAAGATTATGTTGGGCTTTTTATCTGTGCATGCAGGTATATATATATATATATATATATATATATGCACACATCTTGTAAAAATGACATTAAAGATGTTTTGATAGTTTATATTCCTTTGGGGATATTATTTTAAAATGGAAAGGCAGGAACTTGGGTAATTATTTTGACTCACTGTCTCTACTATTTACAATTTACATATCAACTATATAAAGTATGCTTCCATTCAAAAGATATTAACTGAACCATACAAATTGGTTAGTAATATTTTAAAAAGAAAAAAGAGAAGTGTCTATTAGAAAATCATTGAGGTATATTCATTATGTAATTTAGTTTTAACCACAACTCTATGTAGCAGATAAAATCATTCCATTTCCCAAGTAAAGAATTTGCAGTTCAGAGATTAAGTGTCTAGTCCATATATAGAGAGCCGGCAAAAGCCAGGACCCAGGTCTCCGTGACTTTAAGTATGGTCCATTATATCCCACTGTTTTGTGAACTTGTGAATACCCTCACTTCTCTCTCTCTCTCTCTCTCTCTCTCTCTCTCTCTCTCTCTCTCTCTCTCTCTCTCTTTTTCTCTTTATGCTTCATCTGAATACTTGTTCTCATCTTTTTTTCAGAACCAACACTGGTATGAGCTAGGAAGAGCCTAAAGGGCTCTAGTTAAATAATCTGAGATAATCATATTTTACTCACTGTTGCTGTTTTGTATTTGATCCATTGTGACCAATTTTAGAAGCAGAGTTTCTGCTTATAATAGGATAGGCGTTCTATCTTAAATTACTTTTTTCTTCTTAGAATTTGAAATCTTGTTTCTGAGTTCTAGGCCAGGGCTGGGGTCTTGATAACTATGGGAGCCTTCCCTGGTGTTCATTACTTAATTACTGGAAGCTTTCATGAAATACTGCCTGGTTTTGTATTCCCATCACTTGTTGCCCCTCACTGGACTGTGATATTGTCCCATGCTAGGCCTTTCTGATGCCACTCCTGGTGCATCATCTGTGGTCTGTTGTCCTGCGTTTGGAATGCTGTGTTCTGTCTTCTACTCTACATTTCCTTCCAACGTGGCTACCTGGTGCTGGCTTTCCCCCACCACCCCATTTCCTGCATTGTCCTGCCATTCCTCAGTGGTCAGGTCCAGTCCTATCCTGCCCCCTACCCTACCCCTTACTGGCCTTGTTCCTTGCTGCTCAATCCAGACAATGACCCAAGATACCATGGCAAAACATGTAAGACTTAATTCTTGTTTGTGGTCCAGCTAGTGGTATGTGTCACAGAAGCGCATGTATCAGGGCCATAAGTGATCTTAGCCTTCCCCTAGCCTAAACTTCTCATGCTTACAGATGAGGAAACTGAGACAATATTCTGTATCCCCAAACAGAATTGGTGGCAGATTTAGACTATAATTAACAGCACCCTGAATTTGATTTCTATTATATCCATTTTCAAACAATAGCTCCTACCTAAGTAAGTCTTATACACATTAAAAAAAAATACAGATTGGAATGACAAAAAGTCATTCCAGTATGGGCTATCAGTGTTTGATAATATATTAGATTAGTGTATTTTGGGTATTTTTATATGGAAATACCAAAAAATAAAAATAAAAATAAAGGAATTAGACATTTATCTGATTTTATAACTGCCAATATGTAAAAGCCGGAATCCTTTTAAAACACAGCAATATTATTCCACCAGATGTCACTGTTTGCATGTAGCAGTGAAATTACAATGATTAAAAAATACCCCCAATCATATTTTGTAAAAATAAATTATATAGTTATACAATTATTCTTCTTTAGATTTATTATGTTATTAAAACTATATCCCCTGAATTAAAAAAATATATTCAAAGTATTCATTACCACTGATGCATATGTTAAAGACTATACTAAAAAAATTAGTTGTAGTTTAACATTTTCAGGAAGGTGAACTCCTAAAGTCTTTTCTAGATCTAGAAGTTTGCTTTTCAAGCAACATTTTTGGTAAGTTTTCTAAATTTTAGACTGATCCAATAAGTGGGCTGTGATATCAATTTAGTGGCTTGCTACCAAAACTTTTTAAAATGCCTGGAATAGAATACTCTATTGGATATAACTGTTACTTGGTGAAACTTTTGTACATGAGTGTTTTTAAAATACCCCTGTATACATTTTCTTTGAGTTATATAAAGGTGACTTTGAGCTACATCCTGTGAAGCCTCACCCAGGTTTTGTGCCCCAAGGAGCAAAATAAATTCACTAAGGAGAGTGACGCTATAATGGGGGACACTATTAGAGTCACTCCTAGGAGGGAAGGGTTTGTTGGAGAGAGAACTCTCCTCCATTCTTCACAGGATGGAGCTCACAGTGACTTTTATGTAACTCACAGAATATGTGCGCAGAGATTATCAGTGAGTGCTCACAGTTTAGAACAAATAATTCCCAAACTTCCTTGACAGCAGCCTACAATAAGAAATACATTTTATGTCTCTGGTCCCATGGGAGGCAGATATTGACTAGGAAGGAGTTTGAACACACTCTAGAGGGATGAGAGTATTTCCTTCATTCAATTTCCTCAATGATAATAACAATAATGATTGTAATATCAACCACTTATTGAGCATGTCATCATCGTCATCGGCAGCTGTCCGTCTCGAGAGACGATGGCGTAGCTTCCTGAGAGTCTATCTGCACCGCCGAGAATGTACTATGTACACATTCATACATATATTATTTCTGAAAACTAGACCCTGAAAGACCAAGTCACTCTTACCATATATAGATGAGGAAACTGACTTAGGAAAGAGAAGTGACCTTCTCCACATAGCACACCAAATGGCTAAACTGGGGCTGAGATCCTGGGTTTTAGCCTCATTCCAAAAGCTAGCTCTTCCAACGATATCAGTGATTTTATTTTAGGCTTTACCTGAGGATAAGGGCCACACTGGAATGTCTGAAACAGGAGTATCCATTCTCAGGCTTTGTCTCAGACCCACTGAATTGGAATCTCTAGAGGAGGAATCTGAGAAGCAGTAGATTTGATAATCTTCCCAGCATATTCTTATAATCAGGCTGTTTTAGGAAAGGCTGCAGCACATCAGTGGTTCTCAAACTTCAGGGCTGGTTAAAACACAGGTGGCTGAGATTATGATTAATTAGGTGTGATGAGGTTCCAGATTTTGTATTTCTAGAAAGTTCCTATGTGATGCTAGTGATGTTGGGTAGGGAACACACTTTGAGAACCACTGCTGATCCATAACTCTCAGTTCCCCAAGACAGGGTCTGGGATTGACTTTTGCTGTTGAATTTTTTTCACTCAGCCAAAATTCAGCAGTAGCTAATACATTTGCATCCATGGGAAAGAGAAAATGAATAATGAACATTGCCCCCTCCCCCCCATACCAGCCTATGATCTACTCTGAGAAAGATATACAGAATCAAATGTATTTTATGTTCTATGATGAAAGAGCAGATCAAATGTAGCAGGAAAACTCGGGACGTGAAGATGAATTTTGACTGGGCAGAGGGATATTGTAAGGTCTCAGGGTGGAGTTGAGATCTGAAAGCATTGTTTTCATCATTTTTATAGCCATACTGTGTTGTATTTAGTTTGCGATCTCCCCTCTTGTGCCTGCAGTAATCTCAGCACTGAGGGTCCATGTTGGAGAATGAATGTAGGTTGTGCCCGGTGTTAGGGGAGGGAAATGGGATTGGCAGGGTAGATGGCATCTAGACTGGAGGACACCGAATGCCAGGCACAGGAGCTTGGGTTGTTTACTGTGCGTGTAGTCATTGAAGTATTTGGGAGGAGGTGATTAATGTTAACTCTGGCTGGGGTGTGTAGCATGGATTTCAGAAGGGAGAATTTGGAGGTAAGGGCCCAGCAAAGATGACATCATAGGACTCAGATGAAAGAAAATGCTGTGGATGGAGGAGGGTCAGAACTGGTGATTACAGTTGGGAATGAGGGAGAGCCTGGAGTTGAAGAGATTTTCAGTCTGAACAACTGAAATGGTGGTGTTTTCCAAAGGGGAGAACTCTAGAAGGGATTGGTTCTTTCCTCTGGAAATAAAGAAGGAAGCAGGGGAAATCTGGAGAAGAATTTCTAAGTGATTCATCTTTGTCATACAAGAATAGTTGCTAACCTTGGGTAGCCTTTCCACTAAGCTTCCCCGTTCATGTCTCCCAGAGCTAGGTACTCCAAAGTGTCCAATGACTTATGACTTCTTTCACTTGCCTTCCAATCAGCCAGTATTCCTCTTTCTTCAGTGCACATTTGAAATGTGAACAGACAGTAAGTTGCGAACGACTCTACCTTGGTTTTGGTTTAGGACCAGATAAAAATACAGCACTGCCTCGAGGTAGTTTCTCAAATCCTTCCTCTACTCCGTGATCTTACAAATATTTTACTGATCCTGATGTATGTTCTTTCCTGGCTCAGTCTTCTAGCCCCTGGACTTCACCCTGTTCTTTGTTTTGCCTGAATATATTAGTCAAGACACGATTGCAGAAATAAATATATATTTCAGCTATTTTAAACAAAAGGGGATTTAGTAATAGGAATTCACTGCTTATAAAAATCAATGGAAAGATGGGAAAAATAAGTTCCATGCAGGGAGGGTTTCCAGGGTTGACTCACGCAGCATGCTTAGCTGGCTGCTGGGTGCAGCTCCTTCTGGCCTAGTCAGGAAGGTAAGAAATCTGGAAGCTAACACTGCAACACACCACCTTAGCTGTGGGGTCAGATGGCTTCTGTCACAGCTTTTGGCTGAAGTCACACTATGCCTATTGATATGCTCACCAACAAAAAACCAAACAAACAAGAAACAAAACAAACACCCGCCCACATCACATACCCAAAAGGTAACTGGAATACACAGTTCTCGTCATGACTGCTTGCCAATAAAAGCATTAGGACCTTCTGTCTTTCAAATTGTATGTGAGTACCTCTGGTTAGTGGATCTTAAATCATACCTAGGACCTTGGTTGCAGAAGAGTTTTACCTGTCTGTCCTCAGCAGTTTAGAAAAGCACACGAGAATTAGAATGGATTGGGTGCTGAGTGGTAATCTACTATATTTACCTTGCTGGAAATTGACTTTCTCTTTGAATTCAAACATTTGACTAGGTAAGATAGGAAATTTTATTCCATGACTACTGTGGCAAAGCCCTATCTTCTCCAGCCTAACTTTGGGTGGGCCTGTTATTTTTAAATAGCTTGTATGGAATTTGAGGGTTTCAGTATGTTATTAAGTAACTAAAGTCAATTGGGTTTGTATATGCTTACTCTTCATGATTGGTGGCTTGTAATGTGATGGTTCATATAGTCATATATCAAAAAATTAGAGGAAACATTGACTCTAAATACTTCCTTGTGAAATTGATATGGCTATAGTCTGTGTAGATTCACTTTACACTTATTTTATATTTCTTTTTTATTTTATTTACTTATTTTTTTGTTGTTTTCTCTTACAGTTGTCCCATTTTCCCCTTTGCTCTCCCCTGCTCCTCCCACCTCCCCTCTCTCCCACGGTCTTATATTTCTTATACAGTAAATGCTGTGACACAAAAATTAAGGTATTGTCAAGCAGTCTGGAAGTCAGCCATTAGTGACATATTTTGCTTTTGAATTTTGATTTAGTTTATCTCTATGACTTCATTAAGGCTTTTGTTGATAAGTTTGGTACCTCATATATGTCCTAATGAAAATGCAGTTTGTAGCGTAGAAGGAAAGATCTGATCTACAACAGTTTTCTGTTCATCTGGGCAAGATAGGAATCAAGAAGAGAAAACTTTAATGTGAGAAGGTAGTTCTGCTAAGGTTGATATGTTGCCTTAGTCTAAGAAATGAAAGCATTTTCTTTCTTTATTTTATTTAAAAAACATTTTATTGTTTATACTATTATAGTTGTCCCAATTTGCCCCCCTTGCCCCCTCCACCCAGCCTGCCCCCCCACTTCCATAGTCAATCCTCACACCATTGTCTATGTTCATGGGTCCTTCATATATGTTCTTAGACTAATCCCTTCACCTTCCTTCAGTCAGTCCCCACCCAGCCCCTCCCCATAGCTGTCAATCTGTTCCATGATTCTATGCCTCTGGTTCTGTTTTGCTCATTAGTTAATTTTGTTCAATAAATTCCTTTGATAAGTTAGGTCATACAGTATCTGCCTTTCACTGACTGGCTTATTTCACTTAGCATAATACTCCTCAGTTCCACCCATGCTGTTGTGAAAGGTAAGAGTTCCTTCTTTCTTTCTGCTGCATAGTATTCCACTGTGTAAATGTACCACAGTTTTTTTATCCACTCATCCACTGATGGGCACTTGGGCTGTTCCCAGCACTTGGCTACTTAAATAGTTCTGCTATGAACATAGGGGTGCATATGTATTTTTTTAATTGGTGATTTGAGATTCTTAAGGTATAATCCAGACAGTGGAATCACTGGGTCAAAAGGCAATTCCATTTTCAGTTTTCTGAAGAAATTCCATACTGCTTTCCACAGTGACTGCACCAGACTGCACTCCCACCAACAGTGCACTAGGATTCCCTTTTCTCTACATCCTCACCAGCACTTGTTGTTTGTTGATTTATTAATTAAGGCCAGTCTGACAGGCATGAAGTGATATCTCATGTGGTTTTTATTTGTGTCTCTCTGATGGCTAATGATATTGAGCACTATTTCTTATGCCTATGGGCCCTCTGTATGCCTTCCTTGCAGAAGTGGCTATTCAGGTCCTTTGCCCATTTTTTAATTGTATCATTTGTCCCTCGTATTGAGTCATATAAGCTCTTTATATATTTTGGAGATTAAACCCTTGTCTGATGTATCGTTGGCAAATATGTTTTCCCATGCAGTCAGTTCCCTTTTCATTTTGATGATGGTTTCTTTAGCTATGCAGAAGCTTTTTAATTTGATCTAGTCCCATTTGTTTATTTTTTTTCTTTATTTCTCTTGCCCTAGGGGATATATCAGCAAAAATATTACTGCATGAGATATCTGAAATTTTACTTCCTATGTTTTCTACTAGGACTTCTATGGTGTCATGACTTATATTTAAGTCTGTTATCCATTTTGACTTATTCTAGTGTATGGTGTAAGATAGTGGCCTAGTTTCATTTTTTTGCAGGTACCAGTTTAGTTCTCCCAACACCACTTTTTGAAGAGGCTGTCTTTACTCCATTGTATGCTCATGCCCCCTTTGTCAAATATTAATTGACCACAGAGACATAGGTTTATTTCTGGGCTCTTTATTCTGTTCATTGATTTATGTGTCTGTTCTTATGCCAGTACCAGGCTGTTTTGATATCAGGTATTATGATTCCTCCAACTTTGTTATCCTTTCTCAAGATTGCTGAGGCTATTCAGGGTCACTTTTGGTTCCACATTAATTTTTGGAATATATTTTCTAGATCTGTGAAATATGCCATTGATATCTTGAAAGGAATTGTTTTGAATCTATAGATTGTTTTGGTTAGTATGGACATTTTAATGATGTTAATTATTCCAATCCATGAACATGGTATGTATTTCCACTTATTTGTATCTTCCGCAATTTCTTTCTTCATGGCTTATAGTTTTCTGAATATAGTTTTCCAAGGTATTTTACTTTCTTTGTTGCTATAGTAAATGGAATTACTTTCTTACTTTCTCTTTCTGATTGAGTTCATTATTGGTGTGTAAAAATGCCCTCAATTTCTAAATATTGACTCTATATCCCACTACTTTGCTGAATTAATTTATTAAATTGAGTAGTTTTGGGTGGTGCCTATAGGGTTTTCTGTGTACAATATCACATAGTCTGCAAATAATGACAGTTTTACTTCCTCCTTTCCAATTTGGATGTCTTTAATTTCTTCTTGTCTGATTGCTGTGTCTCGGGCTTCCAGCACTGTCATGAATAAGAGTGATGAAAACAGACACCTGTGTCTTGTTCCTGATCTTAAGGGAAATGCTTTTAGCTTTTTAGGTGCAGGGTTAGGTTGTTTATTTGAGATTTTTCTATCTTCTTTAGGTAGGCCTGTAATGGTATGAAATTTCGTCTCAGCATTGCTTTCACTTTGTCTCATAGGTTTTGGGTTGTTGTGTGTATGTTTTTGTTTGTTTCCAGGTACTTTTTGATTACTTCCTTGATCTTATTATTAACCCATTCATTATTTAATAACACGTTATTTAGCCTCCATGTATTTGAATGTTTTGGGTTTTTTTCTTGAGGTTGATTTCTAATTTCAGGTCATTGTGATCTGAAAAAATGCTTAATATGCTTTCAGTTTCCTTGAAGTTGTTAAGGTTTATTTTGTGTCCTGCCATATGGCCTATCATTGAAAATGATCGTTGTGCATTTGAGAAGAATATACATTTTGCTTCTTTGGAGTGAAATATTCTGTAGATATCAATTAAATCCACTTGATCTAGTCTGTTGTTTAATACTGCCATATCCTTGTTGATGTTTTGTCTTGACAATCTGTTCATTGTTGACAGTGGGGCATTAAAATCCCCTATTATGACTGTATTGCTGTTTAGCTCTTCCTTAAAGTCCTTCAGGATTTTCTTTATATATTTAGGTGCCCCAATATTGGGTGCATATATGTTATAAGGGTTATATCCTCTTGTTGAACTGAACCTTAAGTATTATGTATGGACCTTCTTTGTCTGTTATTATGGCCTTTGTTTTGTAATCTGTTTTGTCTGATACAAGTATAGCTACCTCTGCCATTTTTTCATGTCCACTTGCATGGAATATTTTTTCCATTTCTTTATTTTCAGCCTGTGTAAATCTTTTTCTTTGAGATGCGTCTTTTGTAGACAGCATATATGTGGATCATGTTTTCTTATCCATTCAGCTGCCCTGTCTTTTGATTGGAGCAGTTAGTCCATTTATTTTTAAGATATTATTGAGAGGTACTTATTACCATATTTTTCGCTCCATAAGATACACTTTTTTTTTTCCTTCAAAAGTGGGGGAAAAATGTCTGTGCATCTTATGGAGCAAATATTGCAGCACAGATTGTGATGTGTATTAACTGACCTGTTAGTGGTGGTGACAGCAGTTAAAAGAAGAAGCAGTGGACCCACGCAAAACCCCTGGGGACACTTAAATATCCCACTTTACTGCGGAATCTCAGGGTGCCTGGTCAGTATGAAGATAGTGAAGAAAGTAATATCAGTGATTGTGAGCAACTGAGCTTCATAAATTCTGACACTAGCGATAATGAGTTCTTGTGGTTCCCAGAAAACTGGAAGAGCACTTGAACCTTAAAGTCTCTCCTCATTTGTTAATGACAGTGATGATACTTCTTAATACTGCTGTTGACTGCTGTTTACTTTCCATGGTTGAAATATTATTCTGTTATATTTTATTAAATATTTTAGTATACCATTTGGATCAAATTTTTTTTTTCTTGTTTTCCTCCTCAAAACCTAGGTGCGTCTTATGTTCAGGTGCATCTTATAGAGTGAAAAATATGGTAATTCCTTTTCTCCCTTTGTGCTTGTGTCCCTCTCTCTTTATTACTTCTTGAAGCAGTCCCTTTAGCATCTCTTTAATGCTGGTTTGGTGGAAATGTACTCCCTCAGCCTTTTTTTTTTTTTTTTTGTCTAGGAAGCTCTTTATTTGGCTTTCCATTTTAAATGAGAGCCTTGTTGAATAGAGTAGTCTTGGTTGCAGGTCCTTGCTTTTCATTATTTGAAATATTTCATGCCAATTCCTTCTGGCCTATAGTGTTTCTGTTGAGAAATCTGATGACAGCCTTATCAGAGCTCCCTTGTAGGTTACGGTTTCTCTCTTTCTGCCTTTAAAATTCTCTACCTTTAAATTTTGCCATTTTAATAATGATGTGCGTTGGTGTAGGCCTCTTTGGGTTCATCTTGACTGAGACTCTCAGTACTTCCTAAACTTGCATGACTTTTTCAAACTTCACCCAATTAGGAAAGTTTTTTGTCATTATTTATTTATATAGGTTTTCTACCTCTTGATCCCTTTCTTCTCATCCTGGTATCTTTATGATGCAAATATTGTCATGCATCATGTTGTTCCAAAGCTCCCTTAAACTATTCTCATTCTTTATTAGTCTTTTAAAATTTTGTTGCTCTGACTGGGTGTTTATTCTACCTTATCTTCCAAATTGCTGATTTGATCCTCTTCTTCATCTAGTCTGCTTTTAATTCCTTCTAGTGTATCCTTCATTTCAGATATTGCATTCTTCATTTATACCTGGTCCTTATTCATAGTTTCTGTGTCCTTTTTTATGCTGATGTGGATTGAGCGTCGGCCTGTGAGCTAAGTGTCGCTGGTTCGATCTTCCAGTCAGGGCACATCAGAGAAGGAAAACTCTGACTCCAAAAAACCTCCGCTGCCTTGCGGCATACCTCTTCAGGGGAAAGGCTAAGGGAGTAAACCCCGACAGAAAATCCGGAGCCGGAGTCCCTAAGGCGGTTCGACATTGTAGTCAACACCGGCAACTCCTGCGGCGCACCTGAAGCCAAGCTGTATTGACTCCATCTTTCCCTTGGACCCTTCAGCTGTGAAGAGAGGGGGGTCTGCTGCATGGGCAACAGCAGACCCTCCATATCACCCTGCCCAGGCTCTGTAGCTTCAGCTTCACTGGAGAGGACACTCCAGCGTCATCGCAAGATGTCGATTCAACACGGGAGGAGACAGATACCGTGTCACTCCCGAGTTGGACTGCACAGCCATTCTCGGCGGTGCAGATAGACTCTTAAGAAGCTACACCATCGTCTCTCGAGACGGACGGCTGCCGATGACGACGACGACGACGATTTCTCTTTAAGTTCCTTGAGCATCCTTATAACCATTACTTTGAACTCTGTCTCGTAATTTGCTTGCCTTAATTTCATTTATGTTTTTTCAGGGGGTGGGGAGTCCTCCTTTTTTCATTTGGAGGTTGTTTCTTTGTCTCCTCATTTTAGTTGTCTCTTTATGTTTCTATGTATCAGATAGATCTGATTTGACCCCCTGTCTTGTGGGCTAGCCTTATGTGGTAGCAGTTCTGTGATATGCAGTGGTGCAGTCTCCTTAATCTCCTGATCTGGATGGTCTAGGAGTGCTCTTTGTGTGGTGTGAGTTATGTGGACTCTCCCTTATACTTGAGCCCTGATTTTTATTGGCCCATTTGTTGGTTATATTTTACCTCCAGGTCTTTATCTGTGAGGCTCTACCCCTACCATCTGTTGTATGCCATTGATAGAACAAAGAAAAACAACACAAAAACAAAGCCCAAACAAGCAACACGTCCTAACTACAACAAAAATATCAATGACAGAAGTGAAAAAAAACAATAGAAGTGGGAGGAGAAATTGAATAGTAGAGAAAGGGAGACAAAAAGAAAAAAGAAATAGAATAAGAGAAGACCAAAGGAAAGAAAAGAGAGTATGAGATGAGAAAAGGGTCAAGTGCTAATGTGACTAGTGAACTGAAAGAGGAAAACTGGAAAAATGGACAAATAAAGAGAAATAATAATAAAAACAAGAAGAGGAAAGCAGAAGGCAACAATGGGGTAATCAAAAGTAAAAGTAAAGTAAGGATATGAAAGAAAAAATGGAGCACCAAAAATACAAGAAGAAAGAAAAAAAGAAAAAAATAATAAGACTATGGAAAAGAAAAAAATAACCAAAATATTAAAAAGAACAAAGTGATAATTGTCTCAGTAGAGTTTAGTACTTGTCTGCTGAGCTCTCCCTTTGGAAATGGCTTTGATGTGTCTCATGCTGGTGTAAGCCAGTGTCAGGTGCTGTCCACGTCTAGCCCTCGGCAACTTGTTCAAAGCTACAAGTGATCCACAGTTTGTGGCTGATTCCTCTGGGCTTGGCTGGGCCTAGGATGGGCCAAGGTGCTCCATAAAGTTGGGTTTTATCAGCACTTGGTCCAAGGATGTGTCAGCAAACACAAGTCACCACAGGATCTGTCTCCGCTTGCTGGCCTGCTGTCAGTCTTGGATTGGTTATAGACCCAACTGTTTTTGAGAGGGCTTCTGGTGGTATCAGGAGAATGGGACTCCTGGATCCCCCATGGCAAGTGCCTTTCAAATTTCAGGGAAGATGGTGAGTGTGTTCCCTGGCCCCCATGCTACTAGTCTTGAGTCTTTCAGGATTATTTCCCTATACTCAGCTGGGTGGGGCCCCTAGTAGGTTAATTAGTGGGGCCTCCAGAGTCCAGGTTTTGGGTCTTCTGGAAACTGGGAGGGTGTTTCTATGGCTCTCCTGTGAGGAAGAAGTGACAATCTCTTTCTCAGGAAAGTATATGGAATGGTTGCACCCTACAGCCAGTCTCTTTTACCTGCTGAGTTTGCATATGTTGCTATCTCCTTAGCAGAGGTTAAGATGCTGGATGGGAGAAAAGAAAGAATAAAACCCCCCAAAAAACCTCATATAAAACAGAACAAAAAAATGAACAAACCAAATAAAAAGAAAGAAAAAAAGATTCAGCATGGAGCAAGCAGGATTACAGAGGATTGGGGAGGTGGTGTCCCATAGGGTAGGGTAATTGCTTTTCCCCTGGGAGGGTCTTGCTCTTCTCAGGAAAGATGGCTGCTGAAGAATCTGGGTATATCGCGGCACAGAAAGCCCCACAGCTGCTCCCCAATGTCTCCTCCCAGTGCCTCCCACTCTAGACTCTCCTCATGTGACTGCATTAGGTGCTGCCTTTCTGTCTCTGGGGCCCAAGACTGGCTGCAAACACAAAACCCGTGCTTTGGTCCCTTTAAGAATTAAAGAAACAAAATAGTGACTTTGACTCCAGCAGGAGTCAAAAATCCCACAGCCTTTCACTACTTGGTGCTGCATGGTTGGCTGATCCCAGAACAGGGGCTCCCTAGTATGGGAGCCCCTGTTTATGGACCTGGCTTCTCTCCCCTGAAGCATAAGCTCCCACCACCTCTGCCTGGAGATCCCCTGTGACCGAGGCCAGTCTCTTAATCAACTGTGACCTTCCTACTGGTCTGGAGGTGGTTAAAAGTCCCTTTCAGTTGGTCTTTGGCTTATTTCAGAGACTGGTCCTCTTTTTAGTTTTATTTCCAGTTTGGTTCTGGGAGTAGATGTGTGACCTATCCTCCTACTCCACCACCATCTTGCTCCCCTGAAAGCAGTTTCTATGAGTTTGGAGTAGGGAACAGGTTAGTGATCAGAAGGTGCAGAGCTTTTAATCTCTTTTTTAATCAGATTTTCATAGGATGAATTTATTATTCTAATGTAATAAAATAAAACCATCATGAAGGTTATGACTTAAATCTATTTAGAATAAAAAATAATTTAAAAAGTTATTACCCATTTTGTCTTTGTAAGAATGGCATCATTCAGAGAGCCATCAGGATGCAGCGAGCAGAAAAAAAGTTTATTGAGGGAATTAGCAAACGGGGAGGAAGCCATGCCACAAATGGCTCTGACTTCAGCCTCCTAAGGGGGAAGTGCCTTGCTTTATAGGGGGAAGAAAAAAGAAACTATTGAATTTAGTCATTTATCTCGCAGCTGACTGATCAAAGCTGAACATGGTTTGGTTTGGCACATTCTGTGATCATGGGAAACTCCCATTTCCCAGCTCCCAGCTCCCGGCTCCCAATATTGCTATCTCCTAAGCAGCTGCAAGTGCAGGGCAGGAGGCAGGGGGAGGGCATGGGAACTGAGGCTGTCATTCTAGCCTTTTTGTTTTAATAAAAGGAGGCGAGGGGTGGGGTGTGTTTTTTTTGGGGGGGGGAGAGACTGGTTGGAGAGGGGTCATCGAATCTCTCTCTTCTGTAATGACTTCCTGCGGAGTTAGGGCGATGAGAGGGGATTGACTGCCGGCTTAGGGTCATCTCTTGCTAAGGGTTGATATCTGAAAGATCTTAAAAAGAGTATATTATGCATGGTGGAGGTTGTCATGGATTGGACCGTTTTTTTGAATAAAGTTAACTAGCGATTTGAGGAAGCAAGGGCCAAGGGTGAGAAATAATAGGAAGAGAAGCAGTGGGGTTATGAAAGGCACTAGGATTGCCTTGAAGGGAGAGGAGAAGTATGAGAGGGGGGTTCTGAACTAGTATTTTCCATATGCCTGTTTCTTAGCTTGGGTAATAATGTTAATGTGCTTTTTAAGTATTTGTAAAATTTTTATCATGCCTGTATTGTTAATGTAAAAACAGTAGGTTTTGTTTAGTATGGCACAGATTTTTTTGCTTTGGCTGTGAGGATGTCTAGGGCCCTCCTGTTTTGGAGAACTATGTCTGCTAGGGTGTTTAGGGATTTTTGCTGTTTTTTAGAGTTTGGAGGGTGGCATTTTAAGTTTTTTGAAGGGATAAAGAGATATTTAGTACTGATGTTTTTTAATTGGGGTATTTTTACAAACCAGAAGAAGCTTTTATGTATGGAATGCTCTGTTTCGGTTGTTTAAGGATAGGGTTGCTGTACATATGTCCGCTAAACTCAGATTACTGCTGGTCTCATTTGTGTCGGGGGTGGGAGAAGAGGGAGGTCTTCAGGAAGGAGCCAAGGTTGGCGATTGCCTTGGAAGTGGCTATTTGCTGGGGGATTAGTATAGAGGTATTTAGTATTAGAGCGACTATTATGTAGGTGCTAGTCTAGTAAGGAGGAGTTATTAGGTATGCTTGCATGCTATATAGGAAGTGATATTTCGTCCCTTGAAGGGAAATAGTAGTGCTATGTTTTGCTTTCATGATGGCAATGTAACTGGGGTGAGTTTTGTTTTTTACTTACTGGTATTAAATATTATGGAGGATCTTGTGAAGAAATGTTTGGCTGTATTGGTTAAATCAAACATTTATGATCTATGTAGAGGTAGCAGGAAAATTTGAAGTATTGGTATGATTGTGAATTTGGGCTAATATGTAAGGATGAGTAGGAGTTTTTGGTTGGCCTTTATAGTGTATGAAGGCTAGGTGTAGGGTGTGGTTGCAGAGAAGGGAAGGGTTGAATGTGCCTAAGAAGCGAGGCTGAATGTGGGTGCCATTGACATGTCTGAAGCAGATGCAGAGTGGCAGGACCTATAATATGAGTGATGGTGGCTACTGGCTGGGCTCCTTTAGGGAGATCTGCTGAACCCATGTAGTAGGGGGATGGGAGAAAATGGGCAGTAAGGTTATATAAGGTGGTGAGATTGGGTGGGAAGGCAGTTACCTTAATGTCTGGGTGGTGGAAGGAGTGGGGGAAGATTTAGTAATTAGTCTTGTTGGTTAAGCATGCTATTTGCTGTATTGTGGGTGCTAAAGGTTGTTGATGAGGTGGTAAAGGTTAGAAGGGTGATAACTGTTATTGTGAGGGGAGTTAGTATGGTTACAGTGATTCGAGTAAGCTAGCGAGGGATAGAACTAGGATGAAAGTGTAAAAGTAAATTTTGTCAGGGGTGTAGTTGCTGAGAGTGCCCTGCAGCTAGACATCTGAGATACATTCTAGAAACTGAGAGATAGTGTGGGGGAACTTTTCACATAATAAAAATTTTTGTGAGACGAGATGTGTAAAGAGTAGGGCCCGTGGAAGGCTTATTTAGAGGAAGGTTGGGCTTGGGTGATTTTTATGTATGAATGTATGATGTGATAGGTGTATTTAGAGTTAGTGTATATGGTGACCTGATGACTTTTTGTAAGGGCTAAGGCCTACACTAGGATAATAAGTTATGCCTGTTGGGAAGAGGTACCAGAGGGCAAGTGTTTCGACTTAATGACAGAGGTGAGGGTAGTGATAGTATATTTTGCTCCTTTTGGGCCGGTCTTGTAGGAGCTCCTATCTATAAACCAGGACTTTGCCTGGGGTAGTGGGGTGTCTTGTATGTTGGGGAAGGGATGTAAAAAGGAGAAGTGTTGAGTGCAGTCGTGGGTATGGGGTGTGAGAGTTGGGGAGGGGAAGTAATGAGGCAGGGTTGAGGAGAAGAGCTCATTTATGTAGGGAGATTTGAGAATTTTGAAGTAGTTGGGCATGTAAGAACTGCATTCGGGAAGGGGAGGCTGCAGCGATGGACTGGTGGGTTAGTAGGTCGGAAATAGTATGAGAGGAGTGGACTGTTTTCTGGGCAAAGGGAATTAACTTTAGGGTTTCTTGACTGAGAATTGCTGCCGCTGCTAAGCCGTGGAGGCAGGCTGGCTACCCTAGGAAGAGGGAATCGAGTGGTTTGGAAAAATAGGTTATAAACCGTTGGTCTGGTTTTTATTGCTATGCTGACAGCCTGAGAGAAAAGCTATCTTTTGTGTCGGTGTATAGGAGGAAAGGTTTATTTGGGTTTGGGAGGGCTAAGGCTGGGGCTTGGTTGAGTGTTATTTTGAGTGTGGTGAAAGGTTTAAGGAAGGCTTGCAAGTTTTCTAGGGGTTTAGACAAATCTCTAGCTGTTGCCTGATATAAAGGCTTGGCTAGGTATTTAAAATTAGGTATTTTAAGTTTTGGGGTTTCTTTTTGTTTTGTTTTTTAAAATTAATTATTTGTTTGTTTATTTTTTTTTTTTTTTTAGAGAGAGGGGAAAGGGTAAAGAGAGGGAGAGAAACATCACTGTGTGGTTGCCTCTCACTCACGCTCCCAATTGGGGACCTGATGTGCAACCTAGTCATGTGCCCTAGCTGGGAATCAAACCAGAGACACTTGGTTCGCAGGCCGATGCTCAATCCACTGAGCCACAGCAGCCAGGGTGGTATTTAAGTTTTGAAAAAATTGGCAAGGCCTAAAAATGATAGGAGTTTCTGCTTCGTATGGGGCAGGAGGAAGGTAGTTATTAGGTTTTTGTATTTCTGGAGTTAGGTGTTTATGAGTGGGGGTGATGGAGAATCCGAGATATTTGACCTGAGTTTGAGAGAATAGGCCTTTGTTTCATGACATGTGGTATTCCCAACTGGCAAGAAAGTTTAGGACCTGGGCAGTATGGAGACAAGAAAGGTTTTTTTAGATAGACTGCAGAGGAGGAGATTGTCTACGTACTGTAGGAAGACGCTTAGGGAAAGGTCAAGCTGCTGTAAGTCGGCTGCTAGGGCTTGACTAAAGAGGTGGGGATTATTTGAACACCATTGAGGCAGGACCGTGTATGTCAGTTGTTTGGTTATTTTTGTGGTTGGGTCGGTCTAGGTGAAGGCAAAGAGGTCTTGGAAGACTGCGGAGAGTGGGATAGGGAAGAAGGTATTTTTGAGGTCTAGGATGGTAAAGTGGGAGGTTTGAGGTGGGATGCGCAACAAGAGGGAATAAGGGTTAGGGATGATGGGGTTGATAGACGGTGGCCTCATTGATTGTACGTAGATTTTGGACAAGACGGTGAGATCTGTTTTTGTTTGTTTGTTTTTTGTTTTTAATTTAATTTTATTTATTTACTGCTAGGATGGGGGAATTGGTGGGAGAGGCAGCAGGCGAAGCAGACTTGTTTCCAGCAGGCAGTCTATAATAGGCTTCAGACCATTTAAGACCGAGGGGGTTAATGGGTATAGAGGTTTGTTGGGGATATGGGAGGTATTCTTTAGGGTTACAGAGACCGGAGCACGGTGAGAGGTGACGGAAGGATTGTTTGTGTCCCAGACATCGGGATTAACTGCTGTTAGCCAGGATGGCAAGGGAGTGTCTGGGATCATGTGAAGGGACTGCCCTAAAATTAGAAGAACAATGAGAGGGGTGGGATTATTTGGTGAGGGCAGTACTAGGAAGGAGTGGGTGAATGCCTGATGTCTAATGAAACAGATTAGGGAAGGGGTACTTAGGGGTTGGGTTGCCTTGCTGTCTATTTTTATAACTGATATGGCAGAGGGAGTTAGGAGCCCCGAAAATTTGGGCAGGACAGAATACGTAGCTCCCGTATTAAGGATAAAGGGGACAAGCTTACCTGTTGTGATGGTGAAAGGCAGAGCTTCTGAAACCGGGCCCATCAGGCGGTGGAAAGTCTGAGGAGGTCTGGGATAGAGAGGCCTTTCCAGATCCACTGCTGGGATAGGCAGTCTAGTCCCTTGGTTTAGAGACCGATGGACAGTCCACCTTCCAATGACCTGTTTTTTGACAGAGAGAGCAGGGACCCAGAAGAGATAGGTAGGGGTTTGGACAGAGCTTTTGTAACAGAACCTCTGGGCTGCTCCAATTGAAACAGAACCCACAGGCCGTTTAGTTAGGGGCCCGATTGCCCACCGCCAGAATTACAACTCTCAGTACTAGAGTTTAGTGAAAAGAAAAAGAACTGTTTAACAGTTAAATAGATTTAGATTATTTGCGCATTTCTGCTGTTGAGTCTTATGTTCTTTAAAATACCCACAAACACATAGTTCTGCCTCCTTCTAGCAAACCAGGCCAGCCTTAGAAAAGTCAGAAACACCGTTTCCCTACTTCCTAGGCACAGTTCAGCTTTACCAGTAGCTGCCAATCACTCAAATCTGATTGGGGAGGTCCTTTCTGTGCCGTGGTGCCCTCCAGCTTTTACTGCAGAACCGGGTGGATTCTCAGCCTCCTTGTAAACTGCCTTCTTCCTGCAAACCACATGGATCTCCTCTCCTTCTCAAAAGCGCATGGCAAAAGCCTCTTAAAGTGGCCTGGAGAGCCCTCTCAAAACCACATGGAGAACTCAGCTTCTTTAATCTGCATTGAGAACCTAGCTCTCAAAACCACATGGAGAAGTCCCCTTCACCAAGCAGCATGGAGCGAGCATGAGAGAGAAAGCAATCTGGAGAGCCCCCTCCTCCAAACCACATGGAGGGAGAGCACAAGAGCGAGTGAGAGAGCGAGAGTGCGAGAGTGTGAGAGTGTGAGAGAGCTGGAGAGCTGCTTATGTATCCCTGACTGTGTCCTCTGACACAGTAGGTGTTGCAACCAGTTCTGACCATTCACAGAACCCTCCGCAGGCTCTGTAGGCTCCTTCTGTACCATCCCACAGTTCAAGACTCCTCCCATCTTCTTGAGCCTGGGAAGTATCAAAGTCATTTTGCATAACAAAGACACTAGCAACTAGCCCCAGGCATGCAAAGGCATCTTAAAAGCTTCTTCCTTTTCCCCATCCCCCAGCCACAAACTCTGGGGTTTGTTTTTGGACACCCCTGTTTCTGTAACACTTTGTCCAATGTTTTTCTGACTGCACCAAAAACAGGGGTCCAGAGGCTGCCTGATGGTGAAGGCTTTGCCCTTTAGTTTATTTTTTGCTTTTTGGAGTTTTTTAGGGCATTAGCCAGCAAAAGAGAGTGCTTGTATTTTCGTTTCCATTGCTCCTTTTTCCTCTCTTGCCGGTTTTTATATGTTTGGAAGGCAACCTGAATAAGTTTACTTTGGGGGGTTTGGGGGTTCGTCTGTAACTTTTGGAGCTCTTTTGAATGTTTGGGGCCGCTTGACTCATGAGGTGGATGTGTAAAAAGAGGTGTTCCTCATGCGAAGTGGGGTTTAGATTGGTATATCATTGGACAGATTTTGTGAGCCTTGTTAAGAAGGTGGCTGGATTTTTTAATTAGGATTTGGATAAATTTGAGAGTTCTGTCATAGCTGGTAGCTTTAAAGCCTAATTTGTGCATCCCAGCAAGGAGATACATAAGGAAATGGGACATGTATTCACATGGAGCCATCTCTATCAGCGACCTGGCGGGGGTGGGGGGGCGGTTGGAGACTACAGGGGCGAAGCTGATCAGAGGTGGGGAGGGACCTGGGAAAGGGGAGGTAGGGATGGGCCCCTGGGATTGGCTATGGGGAGAAGGTGGTAGCGTGAGACGGGGGTGGAAGAAGGAGGAGGAAGGATGAGGAACAGCCGCGGGGGCTACAGCGGCAGGGAGGGTGGCCTGGCTGCCAGTGGGGTCGCCCTGGCCCCTGGCGGTGGGGTCCTGACCTTGACCTCTGCTGGCCCAGCGGGTTCCACCCGGCAGGGGCTGCGGTGGCGGCTGCAGCTGCAGCGGCGCAGCCTAGGCCATCGAGGTCCTCCCTCCACCTCTTCCCACCTGGCAACCTGCGGGCTGCGCTTGCTTACAGCTGAGAGCCCGCAGGCGGCATGGCAGCAGGGAGGGGAAACCGTGCACAGGCCTGGCTGCGGCGCGACTGGGGAGCGATCCGGCACTGGTGGCTACAGAGGCAGGAGCGTAGGGCTCGGCGATGCAGGAACGAAAGTAGAATATAATTAGCAGTAAAGAGCAAATGTAATTAGGGTTTTTTTTTTTTTGAGCCAGAGTTAACAATATTAGCATAGAAAAGGGGCATTCCGCTGCTCAGCACAAATGCCTCTGAGAACAAAGGACATCTGAAATCTGAAGGGAGGACGTACATTACTAAACCCTGGGAAATGGGAAAATGCAGCCAGGCGGCCCCCTTGGTCCTTGGCTGCGCCCAAAGCTGCAGGTCTGTAAATAAATAACTGCTTTGGCTATTGCTAAAAATCCTGTGTGTTAGCGTTTTATTGTGAATAATTCTTTATGCAAGGAAGAAGGAGAATGGGTTAGAGGGGGTGCGGAAGGTCGAGAGGAAGGTGACTTTTTCTGGATAAGAAGAATTTGGTGGATAGTGAGCTGTTTGCAGAGTGTTTGATCTGAAGAGTCTAGAAAGCCTGAGCACAGGGAAATTCTGACCACTTGTCCTACTGCCAGAGAAAGTTCTGGAGGTCTGCGAGAACTCTGAAGTTAAGTGTGCCATTTTTTTGGCTACTGACTCTGGTTATTTAGAGGACATTGTGACCACGCAACAGTGCCCTGACTTATCCATTTAGTTGGAGAGGTCTGAGATGATGGGCTAAATACCCAAGAGGGCTATTTTTGGTTGGGAGGGACTGGTGGTTTCCGAGAAGGAGGGGGAGGGCAAATCCAAGCCCATGTTTCTGGCTCCGCACTCTGTGGAGATGAGCGTCCCCATTTCTGCCCGAGGGTGGAGAGGCCAAAGGCCGAGAAGGGAGGCGCTGATTTATCCCAGTAATCCCTGGGATTCATCAGGCCCTGGAGAGAGGGTCCAGATTGACCCGGGGAGTGATTCTGACTGAGCGCTCAGATTTAGGGCCGGACTGCCTGGAATGGTCTCAGATAGACCAGGAAACAACTACTGGAGGAAACGAAGGCGGAGACTCACCTGTGAATTCGAGGGCCGGTGTTGAGTGGGAGTAAATGGCAGTTGGGGGAGGGGTCAGAGGAAAAAGGAGGCAGATGCGGTTAGCAAGCCAGAGGGGAAGCTCAAGCCACCGACTCATGGAGGTCTGAGCGACTCCAGGTCCAAGGATTGGGGCCGCCTCAGGCCGAGTCCGACTCGGGAGTCCTGATTGAGCCGGTGTCCCAGTCCCGGGTTTTGGCACCATCATGTAAGAATGGAGTCGCTCAGAGAACCATCAAGACACAGCAAGCAGAAGAAAAGAAGTTTATTGAGGGAATTAGCAAGCGGGGAGGAAGCCATGCTGCGAATGACTCTGAATCCAGCCTCCTAAAGGGGAAGTGCCTTGCTTTATAGGGGGAAGAGAAAAGAAACTATTGAATTTAGTTGTTTATCTCGCAGCTGGCTGATCGAGGCCGAACGCAGTTTGGGCTGGCACATTCTGTGATCACAGGCAACTCCCACCTCCCAGCTCCCCGCTCAGAATATCGCAATCTCCCAAGCAGCTGCAAGGTTGGGTAAGGGGGCACAGGGAGGGCATGGGAACCGGGGCTGCCAATCTTATCTAATTTATCCACAATCTCTATTTAATACAGATGTAACATTTCTATGTATTTATCTCAATAGATATATGAAATACAGTAGTCCCTCTCTATATCGCTGTTCACTTATCGTGGCCTCACTTTAGTGCAGAATTTTAAAAAATATATTTAATTTATCGTGGATTTTTCACTATATCGCGGGATTTTGTGGTACTGTATATGTATGTTGTTAAAGTTATGTAGGTTTAAGAGTGTAGAATATGTTTAAGAACATAAGTAGTGTTTATAAAAGTGTGGAAAAGGTTAATAAGGGAGTGGGAAAAGTTAATAAGGGACTGGGAATGGTTTATAAGTGTGTGGGAAGGGTTTATAAAGCCTTAAATTATTTATAAATACTAAAATAAATGTAAGGTTCTTACTTCACAGATTTTCATCTGTCGCAGGGGGCAGGGTGTCTAGAACGTAGTACCTGCGATAAGTGAGGGAATACTGTAACAATAAATGCCTTTTGCTTTATCAATGACTTAAATTATTTTTTCAATTACACTGTAGAATACTGCAAGGAATCCCTGTTATGGGTGACAAGCAAGCATATGTTCCTTTCCTTCCAACAACACCAGGGATATCATCTGAATTGGCACAAGGAACTAGACAGCATGCTCACGAACCACATCTACAACTCTTGGGAGAGGAAGTAAGAACTTCCTTTAATATTAGTTTTATCTACCTTACAGGTTCTCCAACTTTAAAATTTCAGGGCCCTTTTTGTACTCTTGAAAGTTATTAATGACCTTAATAATTGTTTATGTGGGTTGTATCTATTGACATTTACAATATTGTAAATTAAAACTGAGAAAATATTAAATGGTTAGTTTTTGTTAAAAATAACAGTAATAAAATCACATATGTTAACAAAAATACGTATTTTATGAAAAATAATTATATTTTTAAACAAAACATTCGATGAGAAAAGTAGGATTGTGTAACTTATTTTGCAAATCTCTTTAGTGTCTGGCTTAATAAAAGATAGCTGGATTCTCATGTCTGTATTTATATTCAATTTTGTGGTAAGCTTTTTTGATTGGAAAATTCTGGTCTTGCACAGAAAGATAGCTGGGAAAAGAAAGATTGTTTTAATAGCTTTTTGACATAATTGTGGATATTCTCCTTTGATAATATGCCTTAACTTAATGACTTTTTTGAAAGATGGTTTTGAGACTTCCATTTCTGGGGAAGTTAAGGCATAACTACGTTTACTTTTATCTTCTTCCCGCTAAGTACAATTAAAAACCCTGGATGTTAAAAACCTAAAAGAGTCTGAAAAATGGAGAGATTGAAGCACCCTAACTAGGAAGTTTAGGACCTAAGAAATGACATGGTTCTGAATTAGTTCCTAGATTTTTGTTTTTTTTTCTTCTTATATTCTAGATTTGGAGCTGAGAAGGCTGGTAATCAGGAAACAAAAATATATCAGTATATAACAGGGCGCTCTAAACACCCCTGCCAGGGTGGTGTCAAAGTAGGCTGAGTGTTGAACCGGGGCTTATATCTTAACAGAGTGGTAATGAGGTTTCCCCTCCATGTTGTTCATTGAGACCACAGGGAGATCGTGGACTTTCATCCCCACCCAGCAGTAATGAGCCACTCCTTCCCTTCCCCACTGTGCTGATATCAGAGGAGACCCAGTGGAATGTCAGTTAAAACAGATGGTTTAAATATGATCCAGCATGTCATAGCATAACCCAAAATATCTAAATTTGAGTTGAAAATTACTAATCATACAAAGAACTAGGAAAATCTTAAACTGAATGTGAAGAGACAATTAAGAGAAGCTAACATTGGAAAGAGGCATGCTAAAATTATCTGTCAAAGATTTTAGAGCCACAATTATTGAAATGCTTCAATAAGCAATTATGAACACATCTGAAACATATTTAAAGAAATAGAAAGATTCAGAAAGGAATAGAACGGATTCAACGTAATCCCTATTAAAGACCACTGAGATAAAGTGCCATTTTCATCATGTCATGCCAGGCTTCCAATTACCAACACGAGTTATCACTGTTGATGTTAACCTTGATCACCTGCCTAAGGTAGCATTTGCCAGGTTTCTTCATCATAAAGTTTTTCTTTTCTTTGGAAGTCACTATGTGCAGCTCACATTTAAGGACTGTGGAGTTATACTCTGCCTCTTTGAGGGCTCAGTGTATACAAAAATTAATTTAAATTTGTGATTTGTATATTATTTCCATTTATATATTCAATTATTTATATCAGTATGACTCATGGATATTTATGTTATACTTCAAGTTATAATCTAATACTATTTAATATCATATTTTGCTAAAATTGCTCGAGCTATGGCTGGATCCTATATCCCTTCAACATACCCCATAACTGTGGGATTTTAAAAATTCCTTCTTAATTTCTTGCAATACAAGATGCTCGAAGCTCATCCTGTATATTTTCTGCTTCAGTTTATGGAATCAGCAATTTCTACAAGAAGCTCCAGTTCCCTTTATTAAAGACTGTAATTAGCAACCAGGATCTGGGCATTAGGTATGCTTGCTGCTATTGGGGCATTGTGGCTTCCAGACCTTCTCAGTCAATACAGCCTATGTGTGTATACTAACTCCTATGAATACTCATTTTTAAAAATATTTCTATACATAACTATCTGTGTCTAAATTAAGCTAAACATGAGTTCACACTGTTGTCTCCGACTCTAATTCATTACTACATAGATCATTCTAGCCTCCTCCCTCACTTATTTTCAAATTCCAGTGACAAACCTGGATCCTACCATTCTCCATCCACTTACTCAGTTGCTCAGTTCAAATATAGAAGTATACATGTATAACTGTATCATAATTGTTAACACGTTTTTCTATGGGAAACAACTTTATAGTAGTCACTCGCTATATCGCGGTTCACTTATCACGGCCTCACTGTATCGCGGGATTTTAAAAAATATTATATTTAATTATTTGTCGCGGATTTTTTGTTATATTGTGAGACTTTGTGGTACTGTATATGGATGTTGTTAAAGTTACGTAGGTTTAAGAGTGTAGAATAGATGTAAGTCTCCTACTTCGCAGTGGGTCTGAAATGTAATACCCGCGATAAGTGTGGGAATACTGTATCAACTAAAGTACGGTGTTATGTACAGTTTCTTTTGCCTTTAGTTTTATATATCAACTCATTTCCAAGTTACTAAGGTCAGCAACTTTTTGCCCCACCCGCTTTTGTGAGGTAGTTTCATGCATTTATATTATAGTTAGATTGTTTTGTTACCTTCTGTATTCCATCTTGGGATTTCTCTTGACATCCTAACAATGTAAAAAAATTTTACACATTAAAGTTTATTCTTTGTGCTGAAATGTTGAACAGGTTTTGGCAAATGCACAATGTCATGTAGCCACAATTTCAGCATCATACAGAATAGTTTCACTGCCCTAAAAATCCTCCTTTGCCCGATTAATTTTTATTGGGGAAAAGTTTTAAAAATTATAAATAAATTACAGAAACTAAACTAACACACATTTGGGGATCTGTTATCAAGGATTTATAAGTGTTAACATTTTGTTATACTTGTTTTGTATTTTTTTAAATACAAGAAATTTAAAAATAATTCAGTCCTTGTACTTGTACCGTTTCTCTTCTTCCTTACCCAAGGGCAGTCACTGTTATAATTGTGGTCTTTCTAGTCCATGATTTCATACTTTACTATGTTTATTTGTGATGCTAAACAATAAACACTATAGTTCTGTGTGTTCTTTATACATTTATATTGAGACATTATTTTGCATGTGTCTTTCTGTACTGTACTACTAAGAGCCATATACAGTAGCACTTGAATGGCTTTATTGGTGTCTAGTTATGTGAATATACCACTTTTTATTCATCTATTCCTCTGTTAGTGGACATTGAGACTGGGCTTTGTTTTTTGCTATTTCAGATGCAGTATGAACATGATTATACATATTTTTTACACACATGTGAAAATTTCCTTGGACTGTATAGGTGGAAGTGAAATTGTTGGATCATCTGGCATGCACATTTCCTGCTGTAATAGAAATGGCCAATTTGCCTCCAGTGTGGTGCAGTTCTACTAATTTTTCCACAATCTTGGCACCACTTGAAATTTCCAACTTTACATTTTGCTGATCTGTTGATTATGAAAAGTTTTTTCAGACTTTCAGAGGCTATGAAATCCATCACCTCACTTTCTGGGCAACTAGATATGATTTTGATAGGAGCTTGGGTTTTTACCCTAGGGACTGATAATTTGTTAGTTTCTAATAGCCTTTTATGTTATTTTCAAAGGTGTCTGCTTATCCAGGATTTACAAAGTTGTTCTGGAATCTAACTTCACCCAAGTTCTCTGTTCCAGTATCTGTCATGAAGAAAACAGTATATTCAAAATATGAGGTAATATCCTAAATGAATTTTCTCTATTGTTGTTAATAATTAAATTGTATAATTGATTATTAGATTAAATTCTACTGGACAGTTGATATGTAATTTGTCAGACAACTATTGCCATAATTAAGAATGATTGAATGACACTATAAAAATTATATAATACATAATTATTATATGTATGTATTATTTGTATGTGCATGTACACATATATTTATAAACCCTTAAGTATGTGTAAGGTATACACATATATATATTTCTAAAAAATGTTGTACTGATCTATGTTATTTTAGCCATTCAAATTTTCTTTTGAAAGGGTATTTTATTTGACTGTGGTTCCAAGATATAAAACTACTAAGGTTGTTTAGATTTTCATTTGCTTTTAAAAATGCATTCTTAGTGTTCACTTTGGCAGTACATATACTGAGAAGAATTAGTATGACCCCTGTGCAAGGATGACACGCAAAGTCATGAAACATTACATATTTTTTGAAGAGGGTATACGAGAGCTGCAGGACAACATGAAATGTAATAATATTCACATCATAGGGATACCAGAAGGAGAAGAAGGAGAGCAAGGGATAGAAAGCCTGTTTGAAAAAAGTAATGAAAGGAAGTTTTCCTAACTTGATGAGATAAAAAGTCACTCAAGTCCAGGAAGCACAGAGGGTCCCAATGAAGATAAACCAAAACAGGCCCACTCCAAGACACATCATAATTAAAATGGCAACATTCAAAGACAAAGAGAGAATCCTAAAGGCGGCAAGAGAGAAAGAGTTAATAGCATACAAGGGAGCTCCAAAAAGGCTATCAGCAGATTTCTCACAGAGACACTACAAGCCAGAAGGGAATGGCAAAAAATATTCCAAGCAATGAAAAGCAAAGGACTACAACCAAGAATACTCTACTCAGGAAGGCTGTCATTCAAAATGGAAGGTGAAATAAGAAGTTTCCCAGACAGAAGAAGGCTAAAGGAATACATTTCCATCAAGCCAGCATTGCAAGAGCTGCTAAAGGGACTGCTTTAAGAAGATGAAGGAAAAGAGAGAGAGAGGGGAACACAGGTACAAAGGAAAAAAATCACAATGAATAAGTGCCTATCAATAATAACCTTAAATGTAAACGGATTAAATGCTCTAATCAAAAGACATAGGGTAGCTGAATAAATAAGAAAACATGACCCACATATATGCTGTTTACAGGAGACCCACCTCAGAACAAAGGATCTACACAGACTAAAGTGAAGGGATGGGAAAAAAGTTTCAAGAAAATGGACATCAAAAAAAAAAAAAAAAAAAAAAAAAAAAGCTGGGGTAACAATACTTATATCAGACAAAACAGATATCACAACAAAGACCATAAAAAGACAAAGAAGAACATTTCATAGTATTTAATGGAACAATCCATCAAGAAGATATAACCCTTGTAAATATATATGGAGAGTTTTATGCTTAGTGAGATAATGCAGGTGGCAAAAAACAAATACCATATAATCTCTCCTAATACAGGAACATAATGAGCAAAAAAAAATGAGGAAAATAGAACCAGAGGCATGGAAACAAGGAACAGATTGTCAGTGACCAGAGTGATGGTAGGAGGGGAAGAAGATGGGGAAGAAAGGGAAAGGTCTAGTTAAAGACCTAGTATAAATGACCCATGGACTTGGACAACAGGGTGGGGATTGACTATGGGAGAAGTGGGTAGGTGGGGCATGGGAGAGCAATGGGGGGAAAATGGGACAACTGTAATAGTACAACAATAAAAAAATGGGAAAAAGTGCATTTTTAGTTTATTTAATGTTAAAAAACTCTTACTACTACAAAATATAATTATTTTTTCTTGTAAAGAGTGTTTGTGTGCTCTAATTTTGTTATACTGATTATATTAAAAATTAGAAAAATAAAAGAAAACCAAAATTATCTATTGTTCTTTTCCCTCAAGACTATTACTGCTACTTTTTGGTCCCTTTTCTTTCAATCTTCTTCTTTCTCCTTTACCTCCTTTTCCTTTCCTCATATTTTCCTCTTAAGTTGTGTGATGAACATCATTGTGCATAAGTTTTTAATAGTATTTAGGATTATGTTAATTGCACAAAATTTTAGGCATACCAGAAAAGGATAAAACAAAATAATTAAGGAAATCAAGGGCAAGCATAATAAAAAATAATGTTATGAAGTCAGAAGTAAGATTAAATGAAAGAAATTCTGTTCACATCTGTTGCTTGAAATAGGATCATCAGTTTACCTCTTAGCTTTTCTGCAACGAAGGCAGGGATGGAATCCCATACATATCTCACCTATTGATACTGTGTGTTTAGAATGTCAATATTGAAACATCTTGAGATTTCTTGGATTACTTGATCATGGTGTATTATTCTTAAATAGTGTGTTGAATTATGTTAGGCAATAATTTATTTTTAATATATGAGGTCTGTCCAGAAAAAGCCCAACCATTGTTAATATAACGAGAATGTTTTGTGTGACATTGATGTGACCTGGTAGCCGAGGAGAGTGGATGGGAATGCATATTAGTGAACAATGATGACTTCACTGTACTAGTCAGTGGGAGCAGTAGACGCCACCGAGTGAGGGTGTGTACTGTGTGGCTATTGCATTCAAAATGACTGAGCGAGTAGAGCAACAAATCTGCATCAGATTTTGCATTAAACTTGAACATTCCTTCATGGAAACTAGTCAGATGATTCATAAGGCTGCAGCCATGGGCAACTGGTGACTGGCAGCTTCATCACAACAACGTGCCTGCTCATATGTCATGTCTTGTGCAGAGCTTTTTGGTGAAACATCAAATCACCCAGGTGACTCAGCCCCTTTACAGCCCAAATTTGGTGCCCTGTGACTTTTGGCTTTTCCCCAAATGAAAATCACCTTTGAAAAGGAAGAGATTTCAGACCATCAGTGAGATTCAGGAAAATATGATGGGGCAGCTGGTGGTGATTGGGAGAACTGTGTGAGGTCCCAAGGTGCCTACTTTGAAGGGGACTGAGGCATCATTGTCATAGCTATGTACAATGTTTCTTGTATCCTGTATCTTCTTCAATTAATGTCTCTTTTTCAAATTACATGGCTGAATACCTTCTGGAAAGACCTTTCATACTTATGAGTGAAACCTGCATGTAATGTATTTTTTTCCTTATTTAAATTCTGCTGTCAGGGTTTTTCTTGTTTGTTAATTGAGTAGTAGTTCATCCTTTTTTAATATTCTGGAATTTATATAGCATAGAAAGAATCTTGAAAATTTGGAAGAATTTACTGCCTGGAAAGATAATTGACAATTAAAATTTTTCTTTTCTAGTTCAAGGGTTATTCATGTTTAACGTTTTTTCTTGAGTCCATTGGTAATATATATCCTTACAGACAACAATTTATTCAATTGAAATTTATGTTATACACAGCATTTGTGTATATTCTGGCTTCAGTTTTAGTCTCCATTTCTGATGCCGCATAATTTGTTATTCATTTCTAATGATGTTTTTGAGGGTATTTTTCTTCACTAGAGTAGTTTTTTTTTTTTTTTTTTTTAGAAACTAGTTTAATATTTGTGGTCTTTTCTCATTTGTTTTCACTCGCAAATGCTTTAGTCTCTACTTGTCGAACTACTTACTGTACTCTCACCAGTATAAAACCATCCATTTAATTTTTTTCTTAACAGTGATTATGATGTATGGTCACCTAGCTGTTAGCTGTCATGCCAGTCATCCAGAAAAAAAAAATGGGGTCAAATGATGGCATCTTTGGCCAAGAAAGTTTTGGTTTAAGTATTAACTCAATTTTTGCTCCTCTGAATTTTGTTACCTCTCTTTGAATTTTTCTTTTTGGTTATTGGCTTTCTGCTTTCCATAGAAGATTGACATTTATATTTGGGCATTTTTCTAATTTTTTGAATTTAACATTTAATTTCTTTATCTTTCTTCCTTTTAATTAATATACATAACTTTATGAGTTTTCTCTGTGTAAGACTTTGACCTAATTTCATAAATTTTTATTGAGAGTGTATTCATTTATTTTCTAAATTTCTATTGTAGTTTTCAACATCTTTTCAATATATTACTTGTGTGAGAAAGTGTTTTTTAAACTTGTTGGAATTATTTTGTTTAAATTTTATTCTTAGTCCTTATTAACACGAGGTACTATTAGTCTTTAAAATACCAGTTTCTTGGAATTTATTATACTTGCTTTGTGGTGTACCAGACATCCCAATAGTACCTATTAGTTCAGTGGTATTGTTGGTGGTGACCAACACTGGGGCAGCACTAAGCAGAGCACAGGCTTTGCAATCAAACCATCTTGGACTTTAATTTCATTTACTTCCATGATAACCTTCTATAGTGGCTTAACCTCTTAAAGTCTCAGTTTTTTTGTATGTAAAGTGTTTGTTCTGAGGATTTAATGAGACTATGTAGCATATTGCCTGAAGAATAACAAGTGCTCAGTTAATAATAGACACAGCTGTTATATTGTTATATTATTCCATTTTTCTGTGGCACACTTTTTTCATTTGATCTAAAAAACCGTTCGGTATTTTTCAGTGCAGTTGTATTTTGTCCATTTCCCCATATGTTACTAATAGTTTTTACTTTGTGTGATTAGAAGCTGTTTTATCTTTATTATGAGTTTAGCAATGTCTTGTTCATATCATGAATTCCATCTCATCAATTTTTTAAATATTTATTTATTTTTAGAGAGAAGGGGAGGGAGAGAGAGAGAGGAAGAGAAACATTGATGTGAGAGAAACATTCATTGGTTGCCTCTCACATGCGCCCTGACCAGAGATTGAACCCACAACCTAGGCATGTACCCCTACCAGGAATCGGACTGACAACCCCTTGTTTTACAGTACAAAGCCCACTCAACTGAGCCATGCCAGTCAGGGCTGCTTCATCAGTTTTAAGTGACTGACTTTGGTTTATTTAATCTCTAACCTCGCCAGCCCACCCTATGTTCTTTTTGATTTATGTTCAGGTATATTTTTATTTTAACCTTTTCTTGGTTGTTTGTTTTTAGATGAGCCATATAATTGACATATGGTAATTTGGTCATACTGTTTTACTTCGTAGTTTCTTTCTCTTAAACATTTTATCTTTATTCTGTCTTTTGTTAAACAATCATTATTATCTTTTGCAATATTATTGTTAGAGTGTGAGACATTAAAATCACTTAAGAATTTGCACAAGTAATGTATGAATGCTTTCTTGTAAAAGAAATTCAAACAATAATGCTGTCCTTCCCCAGATCTCTTCTCCCTTAAGTTAACCATTGTTAAGTGCATTGTATGTATCCTTTCAGACATTTTCATTTATGAAATGCAGTTGTATTCAAATTAATGTTTTTACATATGTAGAGTCATGTAGTCTATGCTGTTACACATCTTGACTGTTTTCACTTAAAACATACTTGTACATATTTCTTTGCATATATATGTGCATTTTCCTATTTGGAATCCCTGGTCAAAATATGTGTAGTTAAATCTGAGAAGATTATTGTATACACTTGCTTTCTTTCCTTTTTTTTTTTTTTTTTTAAGTATATTCTAAACTTCTCTTTTACTTAAGGAAATAATAATTGTATTTTCTCTGGGGAAAAGACACCATGAACCAAAAAGAAGATAATAGCATAAAGCATATAAAAAGATTGTCTTAATGTACAAGATTGGTGAAATTAATTTGCATAAGTAGTGTGGTATCCACAAAAAACATGATCTTCACATTTTCGAGAATCTGTTGGGAACCCTTACCAGTATGGCTCAGTTGGTTGAAACATTGTCTGGAACACCAAAAAGGTTGGGTGTTTGATTCTTGGTCAGGGCACATTCCTAGATTGCAGGTTCAATCTCCTGTCTGGGCACATATGGGAGGCAACCAATCGATGTTGCTCTCTCACATCAATGTTTCTCTCTCTCTCTCTCCCTCCACTCTAAAATCAATAAATATATTTTAAAAATTAAAAAGAGAATGTGTTAGGAGGAGCATTCTTGACCATCAGCCTCCAGCTGCAGTCAATATATCTACCATGACATTTATTCCAAGGCCACTTCCTCTGGGCTGATCCCAGCCAGTGACTGGGCAGAGAGTTGACCAATTCCTGTTTGATATGCGATTGTTTTTTTTAAATTACATTTTATTGTTTATGCTATTAGTTGTCCCAATTTTCCCCCTTTGCCAACCTCCCCCCAGCTCCCCAACTTCCTCAGGCAATCCCTACACCATTGTCCATGTCCATAGGTCATGCATATATGTTCTTTGGCTACTCTATTCCCTAAGCTGTACTTTACATCCCCATGATTATTTGGCAACTACCACTTCTCTCCATCAGGTCTGATCAAGGTGTTGACCTTGGCCACGTCAATGACATAGAGCTTCTTCACAGCCTGTTTGTTCTGGTGCTTGTTGGCCTTGACATCCACAATGAACACAAGTGCATTGTTGTCTTCTATCTTCTTCATTGCTGACTCGGTGGTCAGGGGGAACTCGATGTTGGCATGGTAATCAAGCTTTTTTCTCCTGGGGGTGCTCTTCTGAGAATATGTAGGCTGTCTTTAGAGCTGCAGCATCTTAGGCCTCTTGAAGTTGGGTCACATGTGGATCTTCTTTTTATGTGGCTATGGGTGCCCTTTAGTACTACTTTCTTTGCCTTCAATCCTTTGCCTTGACTTTGGCTTTGGGAGGGGAAGGGGATTCCTTCTTCACTTTGGGCACCATCTTTGTTAAAAAAGCTTGGAAATTATTTTTTATTGTTTCTTATTCCTATGGTGGTTTTCTTAGGTTGTACATCTTTAAATAAATATGTAATATAAATTAATATCTTTATCAATACTTAGGAAAATACAATGACTTTAAAACCTTTTAATTTCATTTACCCCTTCTTGACTTAAAATGTTCTTACTTTCAAATATTTTTAGATACTCATCTTTTAAAACCACCCAACTATTATCATTTTATGAAATATTTCTTATATTTTACCCATGTATTTAACTTTATTTTTCTTTTTTCTTTTCTTTTCTTTTTCTTCTATCATTGCAGAGCTTTCTGTCTATAATCATATTACCTTCTACCCAAGGTATATCCTTTAGAATTTTTTAAAAGAAAGTGGGAAATCTGCAGTTGTTGAAAAACCTGGTTTTTCTTTGTTTCAAATGTCATTATATTACTTCCTTCTTAAGGAATACTTTACCTGGGCAAAATATATATTCTAAACATTATCTTTTAACATGGTAATAGTGTTTCCCTATTTTCTAGTGTTCAACAGTTATTAAAAGTGATTCTTAAGTATGAATCCTTTGAAGAAAATAAATTCTTTTTCTCCTCAAACAGATTACTTTTAAGGTTTTCTCTTTTATTCCTACAGTTTCCCTAAGATGTATCTAGTTGTAGATTTCTTTTTATCTATGACGCTTTGGAATACCGGAATTTTGAATCTGTAGTTTGATATCTTTCATCAGCTGTGAAAAAAATTTGTCATTATGTCTTCAAATTTTCCCCCTGTTCATTCTCTTTTTCATTTTCTGGGACTTTAATCACATTATTAGCTACCTTAAAAAAAAACCCTCACCTGAAGATATGTTCATTGATTTTAGAGGGGGTGGGGAGCGAGAGAGACAGACAGAAAGACATTGATATGAGTGACCGGGAATGGAACTCACAACCTTTTGGTGTATGGGACAGTGCTAAACCAAATGAACTATCCGGCCATGGCTAACTCCTTTTTTTCCCTCCTGCTACTGGGCTCCAGATAACTTATTTTGATCTATCATATAGTTCAGGTTCATAGATTTTTTTCTTTAGTTGTGTCTAATATACTGTTAAACTTGTTTGCTGTGTTTCTAAATTTGGTTTTGTATTTTTCTTTTTAGAATTTACATGTTTTCTCCAAATCTGTTATTTTGTGGTATTTTGTTTCTCTGTGTACCTGTCTGTCTTAAAATGCTTATCATTGTATTTAAGCCATTAGTTTTAGAAAGTATTTGAGACCTAGACTGGTGGTTTCTTTCTCCACGAAAAGTTTTCTGTCTGAACATCAAATCTTTACCACTCAAAGACAGCATTACTATAAGGTTGAGGCTTGATATTCTCTGACCACCCTCATGACAGAGCTCCAGATGAAAGCCTACACAAAGATTTATTTTCTTTCATTCACTCTTAATCTGAGAGTATAGCCCTGTAATATCTTCGTAGCCTTCAATACTTGTATATTTTAAATATTTACAAATATATATGCAATCAGGCTTCACACTTCAGGTACATCAGGTAGATTCTGGTCCTTAATTTCTGTCACCCTTGCTCCAAGAAGTTGCATATCTGCGTATCAGATTTGCAGCTGTATTAGCAAACATCCTGAGAATAAAGGCATCATGAATACTGGAGTTAAATTTTCTGGTTCTTGCCTTTTCTTAGATTTTGGCCCAGTATCTCTTTATTATCTTGTTAGCTCTTTGCTGCTTGAAAGATTATGCTTTTCATACTGCATGTAGTTTTCTTAGTTGTCTTTAGCAGAATTACCTAGCCTGCCATAAATCGAAGTAGAAGTCATAATTGACATCTAAGGTAGCAAAACTCTTTTCATTTTCAACTACATCCTAACTTTTATTGCATGCATAACCAATTTCTGCAATATCCTTGGAGTGAAGCAGAAGAATTTTTACGTCAGATATCATGTAAGCAGTATTGTAATTGCCCTATCGAACAAATTAGTTTGGGTGACATCTTGGCAGATTCCAACATATGAACCATGTTTTCTTTTAAAAAGCAGTCACTGATTGTGAGTAAGTGCTGATGTTTTAAAATCTGTAAAGTACACTATAGTAAGTCTTCATTTGACATTGTGGAAGGTTTTGTGACTTTAAGCAAAATAACATATCACAAAACTAATTTACTGTACGCTAATTGATATAAACATAGTTAAGTTCCTATGGCATCACATCAATGTCATAAAATGTTATTCGAGAACCTGCAGTATTGAGGTTTGTGTCCTTGTTATTGTTAAATGCACTTTCATGTATGTAATTGCTACTATTCTATCATATTTGAATATTTTGTGTAAGCATATGACAAAATAGTTCCAAAATTTCTTGTGTATCCTACAGTTTGTCTTTGAAAAATAATGATGAAATTGACCAAGTCCCTTTCTGCAATGTCTGGTAATTTTCTTGCATTGCGCTCTAGCTACTTTCTGAAAATACAACACAAGAGGATGGACAGAAATAAATAAATGCTGAAGAATCCTAAATTACCCATAGCCTTCTTCATATCTGTTCCATTCTCAGTGATAATCACATGATACTTTTTAAAGCTAATTTCCTATTGAATAAATATTTTCTTGAATTTGAAATTTTAAAATTGTTTGAGACCTAAAAATTTTCAGCAAACTAGGGAGCAGCATAATTTATTTTATCATGAATCCAGCAGGCTCTCAAATTTAGATCTGATTCAGGATAGAGAAGTAGCACATTTAATAATTATAGTCATTGCAGCAGTTTACCCATACAAAAATAAACATGCATATATAACAGTTTACTGATAGTGTCTGAATTATAAGGAGATTTTTATTTCATTTAACAATTAAAATGCTTACTTGTATTTTACAGTGAACAGTAACATTGACAATCAATCCAAATGCTATGTTTTATTCATAACCCTGATGTTGCCATGCTGCATAGATTCAATGCTAACCTATGTGATTATAGGACCATTGATTGCTCCTAAGATTGGGGATGCCAGAAAAAAGTATAGATAAATCTATCTACTTGACTAACTGCGAATGCTGAAGCCAAATTTAGGGTTTTGGTCAAATACTAAGGTTGTAGTGGGACTTTGATGCATCCCTGGTGAATGTTTCCTACAATTCTACCCTTTCTATACATTTCTTTTTTGTTATAATGTTGTACTGTAAAGCAATGGTGATCATAGGTTTTTAAAAGTATTTCACTATATAATTTAAAACATCTTTTCCCCACAGAGTGTTCAAACAAGCAGAATCTTAGTTGAGAAAATTTCATCTGAAAGCAAGGACAGTGTCATTACTTTAAATCAGCATAGCAGAGGTCCAAAGGTATGTACAATGTTTATTCTGAATTATAAGTTGGTTGATTATATGCTCAGATATTATTTCTAGAAATCTTGGAAATTATTTCTTGGTGCTTCCTCAGTCCAGGAAGTGCCTCAGGACATTGACTGGTATCTTTGCTGAGGATGCATTTCCTCTCTTTCAAATGCATTGTCTTTATAGCACTCCAAAGATGTTACTTACTAATCAATAGCAGCTATCTGCTATAAGTTTTCCTAAAAATTTTAAAATTTCTGGTATTGTACTCATTTGTCACTTATTGCCTAGGTCTTACATGATAAAAGGAACATGTTTATAGATCTTTTTATAATGGGAGAATTGTTTGTGACCATGAAACAGAGTAAACATGATCCTCTTAAATGGCAATTAAACTCATGCTCATCTTTATCATTACAGTGCATCCAAGTAAATGAATTAAATAATAAATACAGTCAGGGAGAAAGAGATAGTGATTGAGAGAAGAATAAAGGTAGAAAATTAATATAATTGGTCTAATCAGTGCCCTGAATGTTATGGGGACAAACAAGAAACAATTCTTTTTCTCTCATTAGTGCCTTTAGACCTCTACCCCCTTTGATGATATCTTGGTATGCTGAGTGCTACGTGGCAGAGAGTATTAGTTCCCTGGGACAAACCAAATTTCTAGTCTAGTCAGTTAACCAAGTTCATGATGTGTCCATGCCTCTTCCCACAGAGTCAGGTAATACATTTTTTTTGGAAGGGATATTGTTTCTATTTAATATAAGTCACTTTCTTGCTATTTTTCCTTGTATTACTAAATATTTGTCCTTTTGTATATTTGATCTTCATAGTCCTTACCAGCCTGGGGTCATATCATTCTTGTTCACTGTTTAATCCATAGCAGCTAGAGCAGTGACCATCACATACAAAACAGTTGAACCAATGAAGGACCCTTTGTAGTTTGAAATGCCATTTGCACTTCCTAGACTACTGTAGTAGCATCACCTATATCTACCTGTCAGATAATTCCCAGTTTAGTAGCTGCTTCCTCCAGTCCATCCTCCTTTCTGCCCCCTGCTATATTCTTAAAACACAGGGAGGATTATGTTACATATATCTCAACAAATTCACCTGCCAAATAAATTCACCTGCCAAATAGAGTTAGAATGCTCAACTTTTATAACTTGGCCAAAACTGTATTTCTTTTTTTTTAAATTAGGTATTATGACTTTATTATTTCAGAAGCATCCCTTAGTGTACCATTCAGTGCTTCTCATTATACTTCCGCCTCCATGTAGCCTCTATGAACCCTGTACTCTGTCTGCATCAGAGTCCTTGGGAACCACGATCCTAGCACCATGACAATTCCAGGCCCTTCTTTAGGGTATTGCACCAGCCTGATATATTCTCAATCCCTTTTCAGTCCATAGAAATGTCACTGCCTTTCACAGGTCAACCTGATGCTACATCTTTAAGTCAGTCTGTTCAAGTTCTTTCCCATTCAGAATTGACCTCTCCTGTGTTTCTTCACACCTGATTTATGCCATCTTTACAGTCATTGCCACAATCACTCTGAATTATAGTTATTTCTTTATGTCTTTTTCCACCATTGTACTGGTCAAGGATGTGGAACATACTGATGTACTTCCCAACTCTTTTAATGTAATAATTCCCATAGTAAGTGATGGCATTTGTGTGGTTCTGTGTAGTAGAAAGTAGAGTTTACACATGGCTAGAGGTGACTGTTCAGGGGAGAGTAGCTACTCCAGGTTCCATGATCACAACCCCAGGGCTAAGGGAATGAATAGTTCAGCATATCTATGGAGCATTCACACACACCTGTGCCACTTATGTCACCGGAAAGCTTTGCAGTACAGCACCTGGCACATGGCAGGTACAAACTAGGGAACTTTAAAAAATAATTTTGAAATTAATTGAGGACTTTAAGTTCTGCTCTTCTCTGTGAATTCAATGACTTCAAAATCAGTAAGAACCTGTATTTTAATTACTCTTTTTTGGCATTTTGTTAATTTACCTAAACAGTTACCAATAGTCAACTGTCATATGATATTTTAGTTTGACACATAGTATCTACAGTCAATGTATAATTATCATTTTTATTATTTCAGTTATTTTTCCCAAGAAAATCCTCATCACTTGAAAGAATCCAAAAAAGTTGCAGCACACAATCTCTACAATTAAAGGTGTGATGATTTTTCAGTTTTTGTTATTCAAAGGAAATCTTTATCTTACAATTAATATTCAAAACCTATTCTATTTTTGTTTGCTTTCTTGAAATATGTAGTCAGTTGATTCATCCAGAGTCGACTGAAAGTTTGGATGGGAGAGTGTATTTGGTAGCCCATGCATGATCATGGTTCATGGTTCCAAGATTTTCAACAGCACTTGGAAATGTCTCATAGTTATAGTTTACCTGGCATATATAAATCAAGTTACTTATAATATTGACCTATACTTGCATCGAGCTCACAGTTTTAAAGCATTTTTATGAACATTATTTCAGTTTAATCTTCATAATATCCTGATGGGAGGGATGGTGAGACAGATATTATCCTTGTGTTATACATGAAAAAGCAAAGGTCAGAAAGTGATGAATGGCAGAGCTAGTATTTAAATCCCCACCTCCTCTTACCAGGAAATGTACTTTCCTCTTTACCAAGAATCCGTAGGCATTTTTGAGTGGCTGGTTCTTACTTTCAGTGGCACTGACACCTAGCTCCCAGATGTTTTCCCCCCCAAATATGTGACAGTCAACTTTCTTGATTCACCACATTAGTTTCTTCTAACTTGCTTTTAACCTGCCTAGCTTTAGCCTGCTTCTCATTTCATTTCTGACATTCTCCTTTCTTATTGACTCTTCCGTTCCTCTGTTTTGTATCCCTGAACACTGACACTATTCTTAACATTTATTTGATTGAAATATAGTTGACATATAGCATTATATTAGTTTCAGGTGTACATCATAATGATTTGATATTTGTATATGTGGGGAAGAAATTGACATAGGAAGTCTAGTTGACATCCATCCGTATAGTTGCACATTACTTTCTTGTGATAACATTTTTAAGATCCATACTCTTAGCAACTTTCAAATCTACAAGACAGTATTTTATACTATAATGCTGCACATTACATCCCCATTTTAACTTTATAAACTGACTTGAAAAAACATCAAGAGTACATGATTAAAATTTTGTTGTTGTTGATTTATTGATGATGGCCATTCTGACAGGTGTGAGGTGACATTTCATTGTGATTTAATTTTCGTTTCTCTGAGGATTAGTGGCCAAACTACATTAATAGTAATTGTAACTGAATTAATTTAAATGTATAGCAACTAAATTGATTTTATTTTTTCCTGTCTCTCTGTCTCCTCATTAATAAGAGAGTAAAATCTGCAGTTGAATTGAGGAAAGAGGAGACCATAGCTCCGTTTGAGGTTAAGGATGACATGCAAAACAATATAAAAGAGGTGATGTTTCAGAAAGCAAAGGAGTTGGAACATCGTCGGATGATTGAGCAAAATGAAACTGAGGAAACCACTTCTGTGAAAGAAAACATAGATACCATCTTAGATACCATGCAGGACAATCCCTGTATCAGGGGTCTGTCTCTTTCTCTCATTGAAGCATCTAGAAAAGCTGGCATCAGTTACATTGTTTATCCCAAGAAAAGGAAGATGAAGTGGAAGAAAAAATTGAAATTCACTAAACTTATGGTTGTGTTGGATGAGTTATCCAAGCCTCCAACAATTCTAAAAAGGTCTTATTTAACCAATGATTTTATAGTTTAAAAAAATGTATTGTGGTTTTGGCTGTAATTTTGTAATTTCATTTATTGAAGGTGGGGCTGATGTAAGTATATGAAGTAAGACTAAAACAATTCAGTGGCTAAATGACATCTTTTAGTAGAAAGAAATAAACTCTACAAAGTTATGTTTTTGAGGTCATTTAGGACCAAAACCCAACCCTTGCTTCAAACAAATACTACCCATTCAAAAGTCAAAATAGATGGCTGGAGTTTAACTTTTTAAAATTTTAAACTATTGAGTCGAGTAACAAAACCATATACACAAGCTGTGTGTGTGTGTGTGTGTGTGTGTGTGTGTGTGTGTGTGTGTGTTATAAGCCCTAACACAAATAACTTTTCTTCTTACTTGGAGGTAATAAGTATCTAGCGTGCTTAAAAATATGGAGGGGCCTAAAGTAATGGCAACTGAAAGTCCAGGTATGTTAATATTTTAGTGTTCAGGATGGAGCTTTCTTACGACCCAAGAGCTGTCAAAATGATTTCCAGAAGCTCTGGGCTTTGTTCCCTTTTGCTATACCCAAATGACAGCAAAAAATTTCATTAAACTTATGTTGTTCAGAAAAGTAAAGACTTTTCTGCTGATACGAGAGCCAAAAATATTTTGTTCACTTTATTGTTATAAAGACTTTATGGTTCTGAAAAAGAGTTAATTATATTTTAGAGTAGTGACTTATTGTCCCTTAGAAGACTAGGAGACTGGAGAATATCCCTATGTGAGTGTAAGTGACAGAATACAGTAGACACAACCTTAGGGAAGAATGCCATTCAAGGACTGTGTTCTCTGCACACATTTTAGGCTTGTTTCCCCAGCAAAAATATGTCTGGAAGCTTTTTTGTTAGGCCATCTTTAGAAAACTTTAGGTAGGTTTTTCTAAGTTGAAAAATAGTTTAGATCAGAATCAGATAGTTCTGATACATTTGCTCTTTTATGAATCTTCACCGTCCTAGAAAGACTATTACATAGCACCATTTGGGCTGTGACCAAAATGACTTCTACCTATACAGAGGGTATAAGCAGATTCAACACTGCTTTGGTGGGGTGTTTTACTGCTTCCTGACCATCTATCATTATGATTATAAAATTATTGATTTAAAGAGATTTATGTGCTTATTAATAAGTGAATTTGAAATTTGTACAGACTACCCAAAGCCGTGAGAGGAACCATATGATGAGGTAGAGGTGGAGGCAGTAAAACAAACTGTGTAAATATTGATCTTTTCTTTTTTGAAGTTTGTTTATGTTTAAAACATGCCAGTAGGTAGAAGAGAGTCAGGGCCCTAAATCTAGTCCTTACTCTGCAAAATAATTTTAATTCCTTACTTAATTATTTACTACTTATTTTTTTAATATATTATATTGCTTATGCTATAATAGTTGTCCCAATTTTTCCCCATTTGCCCCCTTCCACCTGGCAGCTAACATTCCCTGCAGCAGTCTTCCCCTTAGTTCATGTCCATAGGTCATGCATGTAAGTTCTTTGGCTTTTCCATTTCCTATACTGTTCTTAACATCCCCTTGTCTATTTTGTACCTACCAATTAGCACTTCTTAATTTCTGCACCTTTTCCCCCATTGTTCCCCATTCCTCTCCCAAAAGATAACCCTCCAAATGATCTCCATATCTATTATTCTGTTTCTGTTCTGCTTATTTGCTTAGTTTGGTTTTTTAGATTCAATTGTTGATAGTTGTGAATTTTTTGCCTTATTGTTCATAGTTTTGATCTTTTTCTTAAATAAGTCCCTTTAACATTTCATATAATAATGGCTTGGGGATGATGAAATCCTCTAGCTCTACCTTGTCTGGGAAGGACTTTATCTGCCCTTCCATTCTAAATGATAGCTTTGCTGGATAGAGTAATCTAGGTTGCAGGTCCTTGCTTTTCATCACTTTGAGTATTTCTTTCCAGTTCCTTCTTGCCTGCAAAGTTTCTTTTGAGAGATCAGCTGTTAGTCTTATGGGAACTCCATTGTAGGTAACTCTGCTTTTCTCTTGGCTGCTTTTAAGTTTCTCTTTCTCTTTAACCTTTGGCATTTTAATTATGATGTATCTTGTGGTCCTCTTTGGGTTCATCTTTTTTTGGGACTCAGTGCTTCCTGGACTTGTATGTCTCTTTCCTTCACCAGATTAGGCAAGTTTACTTTCATCATTTTTTTCACGAGTTTTCAATTTCTTGCTCTTTCTCTTTTCCTTCTGGCACCCCTATGATGCTAATGTTAGTAGATTTGAAGTTGTCCCAGAGGCTCCTTAGGCTATCATCATTTTTTGGAATTTTTTTTTCTTTTTCTGTTTTTGTTTTCCTCCTTTTAAAAAATTTAATCTTTATTGTATTTTTTCCATTACCATTTAGTCCCCTTACTCCCCCATACCCTAGAAATGACCACACTGTTGTCCATATTTATGAGTCCTTTTTCATTTTTGCTCATTCCCTCCACTTCTACCCCCCGCCCCCACTAGCTATCATCTGCTCTCCATCTATGAATCTCTGTTAGTTCAGTTGCTTGTTAGTTCAGTTTGTTCATTATATTCCACATATGAGTGAAATCATATGGTATTTGTCTTTCTCTGACTGGCTTATTTCACTTGATATAATGTTCTCCAGGTTCATCCATACTGTCACAAAGGGTAGAATTTTTTTTCTTTTTTACAGCCCAGTAGTGTTCCATTGTGTAAATGTCCCATGGTTGTTTTATCCATTAATCTACTAATGGACACTTGGGCTGCTTCCATATCTTGGTGATTGTAAGTAACACTGCAATGAACATCGGGGTGTTTTGGGTTCTTTCAAATATATTCCCAGAAGTGGGATTGCTGGGTCAAAAGGCAGATCCTTTTTTTTTTTTTTGAGGTATCTCCACACTGCTTTCCACAGTGGCTGCACCAATCTGCATTTCCACCAAGAGTGTGAAAGGGTACCCCTTTCTCCACATCCTTGCTAGCACTTGTTGTTTGTTGATTTATTGATGATAGCCATTCTGACAGGTGTTAGGTAATATCTCATTGTGGTTTTAATGTGCATTTCTCTGATGATTAGTGACATTGAGCATGTTTTCATATGCCTATAGGCCATCTGTATGTCCTCTTTGGAGAAATGTCTATTCACGTCCTTTGACCATTTTTTAACTGGGTTGTTTGTTGTTTTGCTGTTGAGTTTTGTAAATACTTTAGAAATTTTGGATATTAACCCCTTATAAGCTGTATTGGTGAATATGTTCTTCCATTCTGTGCATTATCTTTTAATTTTGTAGACGTTTTTCTTTGCTGGGAAAAATATTTTCAGTTTGATATAATCCCACTAGTTTATTTTTTATTTTGTTTCCCTTGCCTAGGGGATATATCTGATAAAAACTTTTTATGAGCAATATCTGAGATTTTGCTTCCTATCTTTTCTTCTAGGATTTTTATGGCTTCAGGTCTAACATTTAAGTCTTAATCCATTTTGAATTTATTCTTGTGTGTTGTATAAGAAGATGGTGTGCACCTTTCCAACACCATTTATTGAATGAACTATCTGTAGCCCACTGTATGTGCTTGCTTCCTCTGCCAAATATTAATTGACTGTAAAGGTGTGGGTTTATTTCTGGGCTCTTTATTTTGTTCCATTGATCTGTGTGTCTGTTTTTGTGCCAGTATCATACAGTTTTTATTACTATGGCCTTGTAATATAGTTTTGTATTAAGTATCATAATTCTCCAACTTTGTTGTTCTTTCTCAGGATTGCTGTTGCTATGCAGGGCCTTTTGTGGTTCCATATAAATTTTTGAAATATTTATTCTAGTTCTATAAAATATATTACTGGAATCTTGATAAGAATTGCATTGAATCTATAGATTGCTTTGGGTGGTATGGACATTTTAATGATGTTAATTCTTCATATCCATGGACACACTGTGTGCTTCCATTTATTTGTATCTTTTTCAATTTCTTTCTTCAGTGTCTTATAATTTTCCATGGACAGGTCTTTTACATCCTTGGTTAGATGTATTCCTAGGTATTTTATTCTTTTTGAAGCAATTGTGAATAGGATTGTTTTCTTAATTTCCCTTTCTCTCAGTTCATTATTGGTATATAGAAATGCAACTGATTTCTGGATATTAGTTTTGTGTCCTTCTACTTTGCTGAATTCATTTATTAGTTCTAGTAGTTTTCTGGTGGAATCTTTGGGTTATGTGCAAATATAGCCAGTTTCACTACTTCCTTTCTAATATGGATGCCTTGTATTTCTTCTTGTCTGATTGCTGTGGCTAAGACTTCCAGTACTTTGTTCAATAAGACAAGTGAAAGGGGAGATCCCTGTCTTTTTCCCAATCTTCAAGGGAATGCTTGTAGTTTATGCCCATTGGGTATGATATTGGCAGTGGGTTTATCATATATGGCCTTTATTATGTTTAGGTATATTCCCTGTATTCCCACTGTGCTGAGAATTTTTATCATAAATGAATGCTGGATTTTATCAAATGCTTTTTCTACATTTATTGATATGATCATGTGGTTTTTATCCTTCATTTTGTTTATGTGGTGAATCACATTTATTGATTTGCAAATGTACCAACCTTGCATTCCCAGAATAAATCCCACTTGATCATGGTGTATGATCTTTTTGATGCATTGCTGTATTTAGTTTGCTAATATTTTGTTGAAGAATTTAGCACCTATGTTCATCAGGGATATTGGCCGATAATTTTCTTTATTTGTCTTGTCTTTATATGGTTTGGGAATTAGAATAATGCTGGCCTCGTAAAATGAGTTTGGGAGGCTTCACTCTTTTTGAACTTTTTGGAATAGTCTGAGAAGAAGAGGTGTTAATTGTTCTTTGAATGATTGGTAAAATTCATCTGTGAAGTCATCTGGTCCAGGTTTTTTGTTTGTTGGGAGTTTTTTGATTACTGCTTTGATTTCATTAGGTGTAATCTTTCTATTCAGATTCTCTGAGTGTTCTTGATTTATATTTGGAAGGTGGTATATTTCTAGGAATTTATCCTTTTTGTCCAGTTTGTCCAGTTTATTGGCATATAATTGTTCATGATATTCTTACATTGCATTTCTTTAGTGTCAGATGTTGTTTCTCCTCTTTTATTTCTGATTTTATTCATTTGGGTCCTTTCTCTTTTTTTCTTGGTGAGTCTGGTTAAAGGTTTGTCAATCTTGTTTATCTTTTCAAAGAACCAGCTTTTGGATTCATTAATATTTTGTATCTTTTTTTTGACTCTATTTTATTTATTTCTATTCTGATCTTTATTATTTCCTTCATTCTACTCAGTTTGGGTTTTGTTTGTTGTTCTTTTTTAAGTTCCTTTAAGTGTAAGGTTATATTTTTTATTTGAGCTTTTTCTTGTTTTTGATAGGCTTGTAATGCTATGAATTTCCCTTTTGGGATTGCTTTCCCAGTGCCCCACAGATTTTAGTGTGATCATTTTCATTTGTTTCACGGTATCCTTTGATTTCTTCCTTGATCTCATAGTTGACCCAATCATTGTTTAATAACATGATATTTAGCTTCTATGTCTTTGCATGTTTTTCAGTGTTCTTCTTGTGATTGATTTCTAGTTTCATAGCATTGTAGTCAGAGAGGATACTTGTTATGATTTCAGTCTTCTTAAATTTATGCTTTGTCTGCCAATAGGTGGTCTATTCTAGAAAGCATTCCATGTGCACTTGAAAAGTATGTATATTCTACTGCTTTGGAGTGAAATGCTCTGAAGATATCAGTGAAATCCATTTGATCTGTGTGTGTTGTTTAAAGCGGTTGTCTCTGTGTTGATTTTCTGTCTGGAAGATCTATCCATTGAAGTCAAAGGAGTGTTAAAGTCCCCAACTATGATTTTATTTTTGTGGATCTCTCCTTTTATGTCCATCAAAACCTGCTTTACATATTTAGGTGCTCCTGTGTTGTATGTGTAATTGTTATATCCTTTGTTGGTTTGTTCCCTTTATCATTATGTAGTGTCTTTCTTTGTCTCTTACTATAGTCTTGGCTTTAAAGACTATATTGTTGGATATAAGTGCTGCTGCCACAGGTGTTTATCTTTTCTATTTGCATGAAATATCCTTTTCAACCTTATACTTTTACTTTGTGTGTATATTTCAATCTGAGGTGGGTCTCTTGGAGGCAGCATATGTATGGGTCTCATTTTCTTCCCTTTTTTAAAGTCTATTTTATTAATTATGCTATTACAGTTGTCCTAATTTTTTCCCCTTTGCCCCCTTCTGCTCTGTAACCCCCTTCTCTCCAGCAATCCTACACCCCTTAGTTCATGTCCATGGCTCATGCATGTAAGTTTTTTGGCTTCAACCTTTCCTATATTATTCTTAACACTTCCTTGTGCATTTTGTACCTACCAATTATGGTTCTTAATCCCTGTGCCATTTCCCTCTTCCCCCTCCCAGCTTATAACACTCCAAATGATCTCCATACCTATGGTTTTGTTCCTGTTGTAGTTTGCTTAGTTTATTTTCATTTTTATTTTTTAGATTCAGTTGTTGATAGTTGTGAGTTTGTTCTCATTTTAATGTTCATAGTTTTGATCTCCTTCTTTTTCTTATGTAAGTCCTTTTGATATTTCATATAATAATGGCTTGTGATGATGAACTCCTTTAGCTTTACCTTGTCTGGGAAGGACTTTATCTGCCCTTCCATTCTAAATGATAGCTTTGCTGGATAGAGTAATCTAGGTTGTAGTTTCTTGCTTTTCATCACTTTGAATACTTATTTCCACTCTCTTCTTGCCTGCAAAGTTTCTTTCGAGAAATCTGCTGATAATCTTATAGGAACTTATTTGTAGGTAACTCTGCTTTTCTCTTGGCTGCTTTTAAGATTCTCTCTTTATCTTTCACCTTTGGCATTTTAATTATCATGTGTCTCAGTGTGGTCCTCTTTGGGTCCAAATTGTTTGGGACTCTGTGCTTCCTTGACTTGTATGTCTATTTCCTTTGCCAAATTAGGGAAGTTTTCCTTTATTACTTTTTCAAAAACATTTTTATTTTCTTGCTCTTCCTCTTCTCCTCCTGGCATCCCTATGATTCAGATATTGGTACATTTAAAGTTGTCCCGGAAGTTCCTAAGCCTCTCATTTTTTTTCAATTCTTGTTTCTTTATTCTGTTGTCTATTTCTTCCTTACGCTCCACATTGTTAATTTGAACCCTGATTTCCTTCCCTTCCCCATTGGTTTCATGTGGACTTTCCTTCATTTCACTTAGCATAGCCTTCACTTCTTCCCTTATGCATTTGCCATACTCAAGCATGTTTGTCAAGTCTGTGAGCATCATTATCACCAATGTTTTGAACTCTGTGCCCATTAGGTTGGCTATCTCCTTGTTGCTTAGTTCTCCCACTGGAGCCTTGATCTGCTCCCTTTTTTGGGCCATACTTCTCTGTCTCCTCAACTTGACAGCCTCTGTGTTTGTCTCTGTGTCTTAGGTAGAGCTGTTGCCCCTGTTACATTGTAAGTGAGGGAGCCTTAGGCATTCCTCAGTGCAGGGTGAGCCATTTCACAATGTTGTGGCGCTGTATGCGGGAGGGGTCAGAGAGGGAACAATGCCACTTGCTCAGCACTCACCCCTTTTCCAGGCACTTCACCTGCTTCCCATATGGGACTGGCTCACCTCTAGCTATTGCCCTGCTGTGGTTCCCAGAGTGGGTGGGTCTGTGGACGTTCTAAGACTACGTAGGCCCTCTAAACAAATGAACTCTCCTGAGAGATTGGCATTTTTTTCCACCGCCCCAGCCCACACTGTTTTTCACAGTCAGAAGCAATGAGGCTTTATTTTCCTTGACACTGGAACTGTAAGCTGTTTGGTCTGGTCTGGGGCTGGGATCACTCCCCAGGTGTCCCTCCCTCATTTATAATTTGTGACTGCTCTTTCTGCCTGCCAGCCACAGCCACTGCCTTGCTGCTGCCATGACCACCACCACATCACATACTCTCTGCCCCAGCTCCACCCCTCCTACCTGTCTGGATGAGTATTGCTTCTTTATATTTTTGTTTGTTGGATTTCCATGCAGCTTAATTTTGTGGTAGTTCTGGTTTTTTAATTTTTGAGGTATATGTAGTTCTTCTTTTGGTTGTGGAAGGAGACAAAGTGTGTCTACCTATGACTCCATCTGGGCCAGAAGTCAGCCATTGCTTGGGTATTGTTTTCTTATCCATTCAGCTACCCTATGTCTTTTGGTCAGAGCATTTAAGGTGATTATTGTTAGATACATATGTAGTACCATTTTATTGTTAGATTGTTTTCCTTTTTCTCCTTCTTCTTCTTCTTCTTCTTCTTCTTCTTCTTCTTCTTCTTCTTCTTCTTCTTCTTCTTTCTTCTTCTCCTTCTTCTCCTTCTTCTCCTTCTCCTTCTCCTTCTTCCTTTTCTTCTTCTTCTCCTTCTCCTTCTTCTTTCAAGCAAGCCCTCTAACATTTGTTGCAGTACTGGTTTGGTGTTAACAAACTCCCTTATCTTTTTCTTGTCTGGGAAGCCCCTTATTTCTCCTTTGATTTTAAATGATATTCTCACTGGGTAAAGCAGCTTTGGTAGTAGGTCCTTGCTTTTCATCACCTTGAGTATTTCATGCCACTCCCTTCTGGCCTGAAATGTTTCTGTTGAGTAATCAGATGCCAGTCTGATTGGTGCTCCCTTATAGGTAATTACCTGCTTTTCCCTTGTGGCCTTTAGGATTCTCTCTTTGTCTTTAAGCCTTGTCATTTTAATAATGTGTCTCAGTGTAGGCCTCTTTGAGTCCAACTTGTCTGAGACTCTCTGAGTGTCCTGGACTTGTGTGACTTTTTCCTTCACCAGATTAAGGAACTTTTTGGTCATTATTTGTTCAAATAGGTCTTGATCCCTTGCTCACCCTCTTCTCCTCTGATATTCCCACGATGCAGATGTTGTTATGTTTCATGCTGTCCCAAATGTTTCTTTAAGCTTGTCTCATTTTTTTAAATTCTTTTTTTCTTTTTGCTGCTCTGCCTGGGTATTTTTTTCTATCTTATCTTCCAAAACACTGATTCTATCCTCTGCTTCACCTAGCCTACTGTTTATTCCTTCCAGTGTATTATTTACCTCAGGTATTGCATTTTTTATTTACTAAAATTTAGTTGTAATCCACATTGGTCCTGGGAAAAGGTTAGTGTAGCTTCCACTTACTCCTCTGCCATATTGAATGTGACCTCTTCTTGCTGTTCTGATTGAATGTTTTTTTCTTCCTTATTTTCCAAATCATTGATTTGATTTTTGGCTTCATCCACTCCACTGTTGGTTCCCTGTAAATTTTTCTTTATTTCACTTAGTGTAACCTTCATTTCTGCCTGAGTCATTTTATACTATTGGAGTACCCAATGAGTTCCTTGAGCATCTTAATAACCAGGGTTTTGAACTCTGCATCTGACATTTCTTTAGTTCTTTTTCTGGAGTTTCATTCTATTCTTTCATTTGGGCCATATTTATTTGTTTCCTCATTTTGGCAGCCTCCCTGTGTTTGTTTCTGTGTGTTAGGTAGAGCTGCTTTAACCCCATTTTTAGTAGTGTGGCCTATTGTAGAAAAGAGCACTGGTAAGTTTTATGGGGTGGAGCGTTCAGTAATTGCTGTGTAAATGCCTTTGGCTCTGTGTGGGGGAGGGTTTAGAGAGGGGACAGTAATACTTACTGGCCTCTGGAGTTTTGTCTTGGAGGAAGCTGTCCCCCAGCACTTGCCCTGATGCCAGAAACTTCAATTTCTCCCCTATACCACTGGTGCCCTTCCAGTTATTTCTCTGGTGCTAAAGTCCAGAAGGAGTGTGTCTGCTTAAATCCTAAATTCATTGCGGTTCCTTTAAGGGGAGACTCCTGAGAATCCCACAGCTTCTTCCCCCACCACAACCCACAACGGCTTTTACAAGTTATCATGCCTTATCTTCCTGGTGCTAGAACTCTGGGCTGGGTGGACTATTGTGGTGCTGGGATCCCTCGCTCCCGAGATATCCCTCCTGATCTTTATCCACCATACGTGGGTGTGGAATTTCCCTTTCCATGTCTCTGTGCCTCTCTGTGCCTCTCCGAGTCTGTGCCCCTCCTACCTGTCTGGATGAATGTGAATTCTTTAACTTCTATACAGCTTGATTTTCTGATGATTCTAGGTGATATTTGTTTTGCCATCTAGTTGTAATTTTTGCTGTGGTTATGCAAGGAGGCAAATCGTATTTACCTATGCCTCCATCTTGACCAGAAGAGTGATCTAATATAATACATTAGTACAGTTTTCCTACTTTTTCTAAACAAAAATCTTATATTAATTCACGACAGAAGTATTGCTATGAAATAATTTTATTTTAAAACAAGTTTATGGAGCAACTTTAAAAATAATTTTAGTTTTATAGTTTGATATCTTTCTTTCATTGATCTTAATTTGGTTAACACAGAAATGTCCTTCTTACCATTTTAAATTAGACCTTTACGCTTGTGTAATTGCACTCATTTCTGACTTCTACTATCAATACTTTCAAACTTGGCCTGCTCCTGAAAGTGAATCTGTGGTTTCGGTCTTGGTTTTCTTGACCCATCTTGCTCTGCTATACCCCCAAGAGTGGCAGAATTTATTTTCTACAGCAAGAGGTGACATATTTTTCTTAGTGCCACTAACCTGTAATTTTCCTGATGGTAAGGTATAGCTTTTAATACACTATCTTGGATAGTGATATGGGATGAAACGAGCCATTCCAGAGATTTCCACTTGACCTTTACTACCATTAGAGACCTCAGTGTATAGCTTATGTAGTTATTAAGTTGATTCTTTACCACTACACACTCTGAGACTAGGGAAATTATCCAAGAATGTGTCCATATCTCACTAGATCCACTGTTAGGTGGTTTCAGGCCAAAATTGTTTTTACCACTTAACCTTCATAATTCCCTAATTTGATTGGTGGTCTTCAGTGGCATCCACAGTGGGTATTTGTGGATTATTATAAGTTTAGAGCCAGTATCTAATAAGCCCCAGAAGTTTTGGGTATTTTCTGTTTCCCAGATCTTTGAAAGTTTTTGGAAGATAATTAATTAAATACACCTAGACCACATAGGAAGATACTTCCTCAATGGGACCTATTCTGGCCTTCCTATCAAGTGAGAGGGTTGGGATTGTGAACTGGCTTTGGTCTGAGAGCTGGGTAAGAGGTTGTGAATATCTAGAAGACCTAGAATTTTTTTACCTATATAAGTCAAAGAATACCTTAGCAGGCTGCCCATCTAGCTCATTTCTAAGGACCTGTGGTCATTTAGTTACTGCCACAGATCCTTGTGAGTTAAAATCCTATGATTACCATTCTATCTCTATGTTTTATTATAGTAATTGTAACCACTGAATCCAGCTAATACCCCAGAAATCTGTGTTTAACAAGCCTCTGGGTGATTCTGATTCACAACAGAGAAATAGTAATTTTGTCTGTAGTTGAATTGACTTTTTCATTATAAGAATAATATGTAAATTAAAAATAACTCTTTTAAAAATCACTCTTTTAAAAACTAGGTCAATGTCTCATGGAACACTTCCTGGACAGAAGAAATTTTTCCTCAAACTTCCATTATATGAACGTCCACTTCAGTGTCCCAGTGTACCTTCGTTTTTAAATTTTGACAAATTTGCCCAAAGTAAGGGAGGGATTCCAGAAAATAGTGACCCTCGAACTTGGGCACTTGATATGTTCTCTAAGCATAAACCTCAGAAGACAACCACAAAAGAGAAAGTTGTTAAAATATTTGTTCAGAAAGACTTGTCTAACAAAGTGATAGAACCACCAAAACCAGAACTGAGTGATTCTTTGAAGTCTGGTCTTCCTCCAGAGGTCATTAAACATTATGAATCCGAAGTGGAGATCTTAACTGAAGAAATAAATAATAAGAAAATATATCCTGCATTTTCATATTGTAGGCGTGGAGCTCTGTACAGGAAACTGGGAAAATTACAGAGTGCCATGATTGATCTACAGGAAGTAAGTTTTATTTAATCAAAATAACAATGTTAACAATTTATGTGCATATAATTATATAGTAATTTTTACTAAAATTTTGAACAATGGACTTGTAGTGTCCTTTAGGATTGTAAAATTATATTTGTTCACATTTTCAAAGAAATATTAAAAGCAGTAGATTTTGTTTATCAAATTGGGAGGTACTGTTTTATATCATACACATATGAAGCCGTTGGGATCGATAGTGTTTGAAATTTGCTAGAATATTTTCTTTAAATAAATCAACTCTAATTGAATATATACATATATTTTCTAGGCTATACTCTTGGAACCATTGTTTCTCAATGCCTATTGGCACCGACATCTCATTTATCTTTTCCAAGATAAAATTAATGAAGCTTTGGATGACTTGAATTATATAAATAAATATAATAAAAATAATGCAGGTAAGTTTTCTATACAGTTATATTAATTATATCTTTACCTAATCTTTGGTCCTTCACTGGTATTATAAAGATATGTAAATCAAATGACCTAGGTCTCCAAACAGGCTGTGACACTCCTAAGTTAAATCGACTATTGATATTATAAATTTAAGACTTGTATGATCTTATATTGTTTTTAAAATACTCACCATGGTTTGATATATTAATGTCCTTGGTGTACATTACAATAAATTTGTTGCTTACTGTTTATTCCATGAGAATATGTACTTAAAAATTTTAGCTATAGAAGTGATTCACAAGTCTTTTCTTGACCACAAATCTCTGAATTAGTTGAAGTGTTCTGAAGACTTGGTTGGATGAAATCTACACATTTGCCCTTATGTTACATATTCTAACCAACTTGAATAACTGAATACATATGATACTTTTTGGGGATAAGAAAATGTCATACTCATCTTTGTATCCTCAGCATCCACAACATACTCCTAGAATGTAGCATGAGCTTAATAAATGTTTTTTGATCTCTGCTGATCTTTGCTAAAACTGCATAAAATTTTGTGCCATCGAAATCTAACTTTTTACTACAAACACTAACAGATTATGAAACATTTCATATGTTCGAAACAGTAATAGTTAATTTTTGTTACTTCAAATTGAAATTGAAAATGCTTTAACCATAAATGAGTATTTATCCAGACTTGGAGAACAAATATTGCATTGTTGAAAATTAAAAAAAAAAAAAAACCTTGCAATAAATGGTTAAGGAAGTATAATAGAGAAACATTATTCCAAAACTACAGTTTTAGAGAAAGATGGATTACTCTTTAAAAAATTTCACAGTTAATAAAAGGACTGTAACACTAACGTTGTACCTTTTATATTTTCTTTAGAGGTATATTTGTCAAAGGCAGAAATTTTCAGGAAAAAAAACAATATCATTCTGGCAATTCTAAACTATACTCAGGCAATTAAGTGCAAGCCCACAGATGCTGACATATATTTCAGGAGGGGTGAGATGCATGAAATAACAAACAAAGTGCTAGCCATCGATGACTTTTCTAGAGTAAGTTCTATCATTTATAATGCTGTCATTATTTGTATATTTTAGATTATGCTATTCTCATTCAAATATTACAGCAAATTGTCGAAGTTCTTTTATATATGTTGTATAATCAAAACTAATTTATTATAGGTTGAGACCTAGAGCATTCATTACCCAAGTTGATAATAACACTATGTAAAATCTTTAAAACTATTATTATTAGTCAATTAATGGATTTACAGTTCTGAGGAGCACTTGGGTCTTCCAGCTTTCTCCTCTTCAACCATGAAACAGTAGTAAAAGAAACCCTTGAAAATTGCTTATTCCTTTCAAACAATAGAGAAAGTCCAGTTTCTACTTAACTCTTGACACATAGCTGATTCTCTTTCCAGCAAACTCATCTGTTTCCAAATAAGCTGTGCTCGCTCGTTTGCTCATTCATTCATTCGTTCATTCACAGACAAATATTTATTGACTAAGGCATTCTATAATATATTAAATAAATCTTAATGAATAAAACAGACATGTTTCCTGAATACGGATTAAAAGACATATATTAAGGAAATAAATACATAAATATATAATTTAAAATTATGATGACTCCTATAATGGAAATAAAAATAACAGGGGAGTAATTTATATTTGGTAGGAGGAATATCAGGGATTTCCCTTGAGGACGTGAGCTTTTAGCTGAATTGTACATTGAGACGCTAGAATCAGGCAAAGTATTCCTCAGATTGCAGCAGAATTTTAACTTTGATCTGCCTTTTAACTCTAAATTCTTAGTTCTAGTACAATTGCAAATTTAAAAATTATTTCAATAATTTACTTTCATTTTTCCAACTGCCCTGTCTCTTAGTCTTTGATGGTTAGCCATATACTTGACATTATTTTAGCTTCAAGAGAATACTGTAAGTTTTGGTAACTTCTGGTCTTGAAAAAAATATTTTAAATATTTTCTTTTGAAGATATTGAAATCATTAGATTATGTATTTGGTTAATTTCTTCCATCTAGCACTAATAGTTTAAAAATTGACTAATGAAGTAACTTGAGGTCAAATTAACTTCAAAATCTTTAAAGTTTTTTTTTTTCCTGTTTTAAAAATACTTGGTAATCTTTGTGCTCCATTTTTTCCCCACTGTCAGTAGATGAAGAGCTTTATAACTAAGTATACAATGATTTAGTTAGTCTTTTCACTCTATTGCTTGTATATCAATGTGAAATAAATGAATCATGCCAATACCAATTCATTTGTTTTTACCATTTTAGGGACCAGATTAACCCATATTTTATTTGATTGAATCAACCTTGATGTGGTCTAATATGTATTATCTTTAATTTGGATGAAATTCTGGGGATATATATAATTGGGATAAATTGATAGATCCAATATAATGCTAAAGATTCACTAATGAAATTTTATCAGTAAAAATTTCAATGGGCTAAAGCCTTGGATTTTTTGCATATGCTGTTTTTTCTCTCTCTCTTAGAAAACCATCTCTTTCTAGAATTTGATGATAAGTGGATTTCCTGAAGAAGTAGGTTTTAAATGCAAATCTCAAAATTTTTGCATCTGAAGTAGTTTGCTTTTATATAATCTAAAGTTTAAAATGTGTTGTCTATTTAATTTGCTAGAGTTATATACTTTTCTTGTTATTTTTCTTCATTATGCGATATGTTTTTGTGTCTTCCTTCCACCCCTCCCTTCCCCATGTAGTGCATTTTTTATGATTCCAAAAGAACAGATGCATTATCAAAGCGTGGAATGTTTTACTATGAAAATGAAAACTGGAATGCAGCCATACAGGATTTTACAGCTTTGTTAGATATAGATCCCCAAAATTCTCAAGCAAGGTAAGAATTATTTTACATGTGGGTTTTGGAATTATAATATTTTGAACTATGTTCTCAGGAAAGAAAATTACTTGAAATACATCAGATAGCCCTTTTAAAATAGAGTATCTATTTTCAGTGCTACCAGTGAATGAACATCTCTACCTACATACTAACAGTTGTGGTTAATTTAATTTATTAGGCATAAATGACAGTTTAGAGTTTCATTAGCATTTTCTAAATACTAGTTACATTATTAATTTTTAATGTGTTGCCCTATGTTTTTATTCTTTGAATATCTTTTTATATCTGTGGTGTTCATTGACTACAGAGAGCTGATTATATAGATTTCTGTAATATCTTACTGTAACTTTTATATTAAAGTTGGTTCTTCCACCTTATTGTGCATAACATAGTTCTCATTTTGTTGCTTTTCTTTTAATATAAGTTTTGTAATGAAGAGGTTTAAAAATGTGTATATAGTTATACTTGCTTATCTTTTTCACTTACAATTTGTTTACTATTAAAATTTTTTTGGTAAAATAAAGCATTCATCCACAAAAGTGTACAAAACACAAATGTGCATCTTAATGACTTATCACAGTATACAGGCCAAGAAACATTTGCAGCACCCTAGAAACCCACTGTGCCTTTGTTTCCCCCAGAAGCTTACCACTGTCCTGACTTTTTTTAAAACCACTTCCTTGTAGTTCTCCATAGCATCATCACATAAGTATGTGTCGCCAAGTATTCTTAGCTTAGTTTTGCCTGTGTTTTTGAACTTTATATAAATAGAATCATACACTAGTATTCCTTCACATTTTGCTTGTTTTGCTAAATATCATATACTATTACACATTGCTCTAGTTTACTCCTTTTAATTTTTTATACTATTCGGCTGCATGAATATATTACAATTTCTCTATCCAGTTCACTGTTAGTGAACATTTGATGTTTCTAGTTTTTGATGATTATGAATATTGTTTCCTTCAACATTCTTGTATAGGTCTCTTGGTACACACATATGGTAGATCTCCCTCATCCGAGGTTTTATTTTCCTTGGTTTCATTTACCTGTGGTAAATCGAAATCTGAAAATGTTAAATGGACAAGTCCAGAAATACATAATTCATAAGTTTTAAATTGAATGCTGTTCTGAGTAGTGTGATGAAATCTAGGGCTGTCCTGCTCTGTCCTGCCTGAGACAGGCATCATCTCTTTGTCCAGTGTATCCATCCACGCTGCATACATTACCTGCATGTTGGTCACATAGTAGCCGTCTGGGTTATCAGACTGAGTGTGACAGTGCTTGTGCTCAAGAGCCCTTAGTTTACTTAATAATGTCCCCAAAGTGCGAGAGCAGTGGTGTTGGCAATTCAGATATGCCAAAGAGAAGCCAGAAAGTGCTTCTTTTAAATGAAAAGGTGAATACAGTACAATAAGATATTTTGAGAGAGACCATTCACATAACTTTTATTATAGTATAACATTATAATTATTTCATTTTAATATTAGTTATTGTTGTGAATCTCCTACTGTGCCTAATTTATATATTAAACTTTATTATAGGTGTGTATTATAAGAAAAAACACATGGTTTCAGGCATTTCCTGGAGGTCTTGATATGTATGTGCATTTTTGTTGAATGTACAACTAGGAGTAGAATATCTGGTTTATAGGGTATGCCAGTATTCAGCTAATGGGCCAAACCCATTTTCCAAAGTGATTGTGCTATCAGTAGTTTACACGAGTTCCACACCTGCACTAGCTTTTATTATGACTTTCAAACTTTAGCAGTCCTAGTGGGCATGTAACATTAACTCACTGGGTTTGAATTTTCATTTTCTTCATTATTTTCCTGTGCATGCATCCAGCCTTTGGCTTGCATGTGGCCTTTTAGAGTCCTTGGAGTATGTGGAAACTCTACAACCCTCACCCCCCTAGGTATCTCCTTCTCTAGATTCTTGCTTCCTGGGCTGTTTGGCCTTCCTACTGCTTGCCTCAGCGGTTATCCCTTGCTGCAGATAGCAGCAGTTAATACACTTGCTTTTCAATATTTTTGATAAATATTATACCATCCAGAAAGCCGCGTCAGCCCCAAGAGAGGTCCAAGGCAAACAGAACAAAGGGAAACCTTTGAGCCAATCCTTCAACGAACCACCAAGAGAGGTCCAGCACACAGCTACGATTCCTTGAGAACAAGATTTGTATTGCTCCCTCTTGTACTGGTGACCTGCACCAGGAACGCAGGTTGTTCTTAAGGCCGTCACTGAGCTGGGAGATGGGAGAGGGAAATAGGCTAAGTTAGAGGACCACAGAGACCCTTTACTAAAATTCGGTAGTTTCCCCTTCGACCCCCATTTATGAAGCATTCCCCTGTTTTTTGTTTTTGTTTTATTAGATTCCAGAGTTCAAAAAAACATTTCTGACAGTTTTTGCTGGTTTATCCATTGTTTTTGTGGGAAGACGGAGTTTCAGGTTTTCATATACTACCACATTTTGTTCTCTAATCTCCCAAGTCTTTTTTAATCATTGCATTGACTTTAACTTAACAATAATGTTAGTGATAAAAGGAATCTTCGTCTTTTGGATTTAATGCAAATGCCTTTGGCTTTTACCAAAAAAATTATCATAGTTGTAATTTTTGAGCCATGTGTTCTTCAATTATTTCAAGAGGATATCTTTTTATTCCTGTTTAATTTTTTTCTGTGATCTACTTTTAAGAATCTCATGTTAATAGACTGATTTTGAAGGATAAATACATTTTGACCATTATATATTTAGATAGGGACTTCCGGCCAAGATGGAGGCTTAGACGGACGCGCTCGGTCTCCCTCTACAACTAGAGAGGAATACAACTACTTCAAAACAAAAGATAACTAGAAAATCCAGAAAATAAAACTACATGGAAGCCCAACGTATGAAGTTATAAACCAGCGGCGCCCTTTGGGCAGGTAGGGGGAGCAAAAGGGGGCGGTGCTGTTTGCGGTCGCACCAGGGACAGTGGCAGGGAGAACAATCCCCGCTGCAGTCGAACCCCCGGCAGCTCGCGACCCCAACGCTGGGGAAAGCAGCCACCACATCACCTTGAACAGTGAGGCCCAGGGGGGCGGGAGGACGGATCCCGGTCTCCTAGCGGAATAACTGTGTGAATCCATCTTGGACCCCCGCCCCCACAGAGAGCGCCACAGGGCTGCGAAATAGGTCGCAGACAGGTGCCGGTCGCTGGGTCGTGACGAGTACACAGGCACTGCCCCCTACAGCCGGCCCAAGAAAACAAAACGCATCTGTCAAAATGAGGCAGACAACTATAGAAATCCCGGTGGCACAGCTCACCAGGCAACAGATAGAGAACCTGACAGATGAACAGATAAGAAACCTGTCAGAGGCTCAGTTCTGGGCCATTGTTATCAGGTGGCTTACAGAATTCACAAAAGATCTGGAAAAAGATGAGAAAGAAGTGAAAAACACTCATAACGAAAGGACCAAAACCACATACGAGACAGATGGTGAGGAAAAAAAATCCAGAGTTCATTTCAACAAACTGGAATATGGAGAAGGAACAAGCAGTCAACCAATGCAGCGAGAGGAAATGGGAAGCAACGATGAGAGGATCAGAAACCTCTGGGACAGCTATAAAAGGCCCAACATAAGAATCATTGGTTTGCCAGAGAGCGAGGAAGATGAACTAGAACTTGAAAAATTGAGTGAAAATATAATAAAGGAGAACTTCCCAGACTTGGGGAAGGAAATAGACTTACAGGTCCAGGAAGCACAGAGAATTCCAAAAAAACTGGACCCAGGGAGAACCACTCCAAGACACATTATAATCAAAATGTCAAAAATTAAAGATAAAGAGAGAATCTTAAAAGCAGCAAGAGAGAAGAAAAGAATTATGTACAAAGGGGTCCCAATTAGACTATCAGCTGACTTCTCAAGGGAGACCCTGCAGGCAAGAAGGGACTGGCAAGAAATATTCAAAGTAATGAAAATCCAAAACCTACAACCACGAATACTCTATCCAGCAAAATTGTCATTCAGAATAGAAGGGCAGAGAAAGTGTTTCCAGGACAAAATAAAACTGAAAGAGTTCATTAGATCCAAACCACTGTTATATGAGATGTTAAAGGGACTGGTTTAGAAAAAGGAGGATCAAGACTATGAAATCTAAAATGAAAACTGCATCACAAGAAACAACAGAAGCTAGGGAATTGAAACAAAGGCAAACTAAACAGGCAACGAGAGTGGAAAAAGAACTATAGGTATGGGGAACATATTGGGGGGAGGTCAACAGGGAGGGGGAATGGGGAGAGGGAGGAAGATGATATAGGAATTAAGGATCATGGTAGGAGGGAATGGAATAGACAGAGAGAGGTTGAGAAGAACTGTATGCACAACTAATGGACATGATCTAAAAGGGGGGGACAACTGGAGGGAGGGGGACCACCGGGTGGAGGGGAGCAGAGGGAAGGGAAATTGGGACAAATGTAATATTATAATCAATAAAACACATTAAAAATATATTAATAATGCTAAAAATATATATATTTAGATAGAATATTATTAAACTATACTAACTTATCTTTGTCTTTACTTTATGATTTTTCATCTATATTCATAGTAAGTTTGTTCACTAGTTTCATAGTCAGATATTTATTTTAGAATTTGCCTACTTTCTCAAAATGAATTATGCCTTTCATCTTAGAAAGATGTCCTTTAGGGCTGGATAATTTTTGTTCTTTGAAAGTTCAAAATAACTCACTTCTAAAATTATCGCATGTGAATGGAAAACTTTTTTGGAACTCTTTAAAAATTCTTCCCTAGGTAATGATCTATTCTGGTTGCCAACTTCTTGATTTAAAGAGGGATTAGTTGTAGGAAGGCATCAAATTAGTTGGAGAAGAACAAGAACGTTGTTAACTAAAGATATTGTAAGATGCTGCTATCTTATGATGGGGGAGAGGCTTATAGCTCATTTAAAAAAATTGACCTTATCTCATTGTCAACAGGGGACTATAAAATGTGTGTGTGTGTATGTTTAAAGAGATCTTCATTTTCTGATGACCAAATCCTATCATTCTAGAACTAGAAATGGACAAAATAGTAGCCTGGGTGTGAGCTGAGGGTCACCTCAGCTCAATACTTCAGATGAGGGTCTGAGGAATTGAGGCAGTAGAAATGAAAGAAGAAACAGATGAAAAAGTCAGTATATCTGAAGAATTGACATGGTTTAATGACATCCCACAAAAATATTATTAGAGGTTTATTCTGTAAGATTTTAAATTCAGAATCATCTATCTGCTGAAAAATAATTAGTAATATTCTCTAGCAATCAGAAATAATTAAAAATAAATATAAAATTCTTATATTCATTAGAAAATAAGTCATTCATTTTTTAAAGATGGGGTAAAAACATATTTTGCTCCAGGATAAAATATCCTGTACCTCAGGACGCCTAGTGCTTTTGAAAGACCTCTGTTACCAGTCTCTCAAAATTATTGTTGTTTTCATAATATATCATTTTTTAGTTTCTTTTATCTTCCCCCTGTTTTTATTTTCTTCAGAGCAGGCCACCTACCAGCTATTCCTCCTGTTTTTCCTTTGTCTCTAAGAATTGATTTGCTTTGTATTATTAAGTAATTGAAAATGAGATTTTCAGGAATAGATATATTGTGATAATTTTGAGAATAGAGTCAAAGTTAATGAAGATACAATCCAATTCACACAACTGATGTAGAGCAGCTTCCCTTTTATTTGGTCATATCTTCAGTCTCAGAGATAAAAATATGGTAACAATTCTACCCAGTGATGCACATTTTGTTCAAAATGAATTGTTTGATTTTTCTACAGAACAATCTCATATAAATTAGAGCCTTACATTTTGGATACTCAAAAATAATAAAAATTTAAAAATCTCATATTATTTTATTGACACACCTCTCTGATAAATGTTATGAAATTAATAAAATTAATATGCAAATGATTAATATGGAGTATGTTATTAATAAGCATATAATTACACACAATAAAGTATGATTGATTTACTTATAAAAAGTTTATACCTTCTTGCTATTAACTTTATGATCAACTTTCTTGGGAAGCAAGGAGACATAATCACCAATTATTAATATGAAATTGTATAGGTTTGCTAAAAAGGGTAAATATATATTTTGCAATACATGTTAAAATGAACTTCTTTTCTTTTTCTAGGACCTACCGAGGGAGAGCATATTTTAAACGACACTTTTATAAGCAAGCAACTCAAGATTTTTCAGTTGCAATTCACTTAGATCCCAATAACTGGTTAGCTTTGTATTATAGAGCCTGTTTATTTAGAAAGAGTAACTCTACTAGAGCACTGCAGGACTATAGTGTTTCAGGTACTTTTTCTTCATGTGCACATATATAGGAATTTGATCTGGGGATCAGCATATCATTTTCATTGAGTAGAAAACTAATGTAAGGTGACTAATGTAAAATACATATTATCATATAGTTATATATACACTTACATAATGTACATTTATATACATATATATGCATGTGTGTGTGTGTGTGTGTGTGTGTGTATACAAGGTCTTCCCTAAAGGTATCCAGCCATGTAATATGAAAAACAGAGAAATTTATTGAAGAAGGTACAAGATACAAGAAACATTGTACACCGGACAATGACACCTCAGTATCCTTCAAAGTAGGCACCTTGGGACCTCACACAGTTCTCCCAATGGCTATCAGCTTCCCCATTGTATTTTCCTGTATTTCATGGCTGGTCTGAAATCTCTTCCCTTTTAAAAGTGTTGTTAACTTTGGGAAAAGCCAGAAGTCACAGGGCACCAAACCTGGGCCATAGTAGAGCTGAATCACCTGAGTGATTTGATGTTTTGTCAAAAAAACCTGCATGAGACATGATGCATGAGTGGGGAGTTGTCATGATGAAGCTGCTAGTCACCAGTTGCCCATAGCTGCGGCCTTCTGAATCATCCAAGTAGGTTCACAAAGGAATGTTCAAGCTTAACACAAAATTTGATGCATATTTGTTGCTCTACTTGCTCAGTCATTTTGAATGCAATGGCCACAAAGTACACAGACCCACTCAGTGGTATTTACCACCCCCACTGACTAGTACATTGAAGTCATCATTGTTCGTGCATGTGCTATCCAGTCCACTCTCCTTGGCTGCCAGGTTACATTGATGTTTCCCAGACCATCCTTCTTACATTAATAATGGCTGGACTTTTTCTGGACAGACCTCTCATATATGTGTATATATATATTCATATTTACTTATAAACTAAAATAGTTGAGCTAAAAGTTTTTTTTAATATGCCCTTTTAATGTATGTGACTAAATGTGTGTTTAAATGTGTGAAAATGTGGCAAAAATAAAATATTACGTAAAAAAAATCTTTCTGTATCTTGAGTTCTGAGGATATTTCTGGAAATTTAGGACTATTTTCTGTCAGCTTGCTAAAATGGTAGTGCATGGTGGGCCATGTTCTACTGCATAGGTCCAGCCCATAGATTAGTCAAATCCAGACTTTTTTAGTCCTTAGACTAAAAATGGGTTTTGAGAATCTTCAATAAGAGGATGGCAACAGCTAAAAGTGGCCATCTCCACCTTACCCTTTTATCAGTGCATTCTTGGTATAGCAATATGCCCAGCACAATTTTGAGCTTAGAGTAAGTGCTCAATAAGGAGTCCCAAACTGAATATATTAGCACATCATGACTGGCAAGTTCCACCCAACACTCTAAACGTGACTATGTTCACCGGGGTGCAAAGTGCTAGAATCCTAGATGAGACAATATCTAGAGATTAAGAGGCAACTAGAGTCACAAGGAGAATACAGAGCTGTTCAGGACAGGCAGTCTAAGATGATTGTTATTTGATGTCTCTAAGTCCAGTTTCTTTTTGAGGTCACCCTGCCATGAATATTCAAATAACTCAGATCTTAGCCTGTGTGCTGAGAGGAGTCTACTGCTCTATTTCACAGTTTTCTTTGAAGAGGGGACTGCAGATTCCTGTTTAATTCTCTTGTAATCTTTGTAGCTGATTTCTGCCCTCTGATTGATTCTCCATTCTTTTGCTTACCCACTCATTTCTTGTGGCCACAGTCTGTTACTGGGTGTTTTAGGGTTCAAAGGATAATGTTAGCATAGACAATTTAAATTTGAACGTCAGATGCCCTTATTTCTGTAATTTTATCTAATTCTGTCTGCTCTGTCCATCTGCCATCTGGCTGAACCCCTTTCATCGTGACCTCTGAAGGTCTCTTTCTCATCTTCCCCTCTTCTCCATATTTTGGGATTCTTACCCCCTCTTTTTTAAGTTATCATAATAATACAAAAATCTCGTTATTTAATTATTCAGAGCAGACCAGCTTGGTTTGGGTTTCAATCCTTGCCTAGGATGATACTAATGCTATGAGAGAGTATTAGTATCATCCCCCTTTTACTGATGAGAAAACCTAGGTACAGAGAAATTAAGTAATTCTAATATTTTTTTCTTAAGAGGAATGTTTCCATTTTTCTAGAGCAACCACCAAACTGCAGACACCTTTCTCCTTGCTAGTCAATTATACTGTGAACTGAGCAGTCAGTAAGATTGCCTTCAAGTGATTATTTACTTAATCTGTATGACCATTGTTTTGCACTATGTATACTTCCTAAAATCTATTACTGTGAATATTTGTTTTCCAGACTGTGAATACAATGCATATTTTTGGTAAAACTTTCCCTTCTTAGCCAGAACAATCTTGAGAATCTTAGAAGAAGACATAGATCAAATATTGTGGAAAACCCATCTAATTTACTAGCATATTTTTGAAAGTGAAAGGGGAATCAGTAAGTGAGGAGACATGAGATGACACCTATAATAGTTACTGATGATGATACAGATAGCCTGGCAGCAGCTCCTCTGCCCCAGGGCAAGATGGCAGCAGGGGGAGATATGCACTGCGCATGTGCAAGACTAGCAAAAATAATTGGATAGGGGAAAAAGCCCTTCTACCCTCTTCTGGTACCTGATTGGTGGGACCAGCGAAAGGCAGGCACCTGTGCCATAGAGTCAAAATGATGACAGGGGGAGGTGCTGTTTCAAAGTAACCTGTCAGTCTAACCTGGGGAAAAGAAGGGATTGGTTGGTGACTGGACCCTCTCAGAGTATGTGGAAATTTAGGCTGGGAAGGCCTTCGTGGGAAACTAATATGAAACCAAGGGAAGGAAGGAATGGCTCTCTGGCCCACCTTGTGAATGTACAGGCTTGTGTGTTTACAGGGACTTCTGGCCTTGGAAGCCGCGTGGCTAATGGTGACACCTGTCCCACATGCCAGTGCCTACGAGAGAGCCTGAGGTCTGCCTGGATGACCACTCAGTGGCCACCTGTGGCTCCCGGGAGATGGCATATTAAATGGGAGAAGGAACTATGGATGCTTCCTTTGGTTTTGGTCTGGTTGAGGATGGCAGGGGTTTCCTCTGGGTTTCTCGGAAGGGGTGGGTTTTTGAGACAAGAGTATGCCATTGTCCCAGATTATGCAGCCTTTGAATAAAAGACCTCTTTCCTTTCTCACCAACCTCTGCCTCTGGAATTTGCCTGTTGGTAGCAGTGGGCAGCCAAACCCCCACTTTGGTTTGGTAACAATGAGAGTCACAAACCTGGAGTATTGAGAGGAGGCTCTTTTTTTCCCATGCTTCTGTTTTTTGGGACAAATTACCTGTCTTAACCCCAAGTTCTGTTTCCTGTGTAGTAGCCTCTTTGAACTGCCAACCCTGGTTTATGTGTGTCAGCTGGAACTCTGCCACATGCTCCCATCTGGACTTATACTAGAGCCTGTTTTTGCCATTAGCAAAATAATGTCTTTCTATCTTCCACTAGGGGTATCAATGGCACCCTTCTGACTGTGATCACTGAAATGAGTCAGAAGTTCGATTCTAGATTCTATCTCTGTCTTTGCCATTGGCTTGCATCACTATCATGGTCAATGTACCTAGCCCTATTCCGCTGAACCTTAATCCGTTCATCTGTAAAGTGAGTGGGCTATGCTAGATTACTAACAGGATTTCTTCCAGCTCTAATGGATTTTTGAATCATGATAACCCCACTGTTACTTATGAACAAATACATTTTATGTGAATACTAATTTTTACTCTTCAGATAAGTACACTTGTAGATATGTTTTGCTTTCTATAATGTCAAGAAAGGTAGAAAAGATATAGACTAAAATATAACTGATGTGATTGTTCAGAACCCGAATAAGAGATATGTTTTTACTTTTAAGTTCTCATAAATGATGGCTATGAGAATCTTGGTTGTTTTCTACATCGGGGCCTACTCTATGCAGACCTAAAACTTTGGTTGCTGGCAATTTGTGACTTTGAAACTGTTATTTCTCTAGAAAGGTAGGTTTCCCTTTTTATTTTTACTAATCTCCTTTTTGTATAAAGTTTTACAAAGAACAAAATGAAAGAAAAAGCTTTTACCCTTCATCAATAACTTGGTAAAAATGAGACAATTATAAAGTCATGCTAGAATAGACTATTACTTCTAAAAATAAGATTACTTCTAAATTAAGACCTGTTGTTGACATCTGTGCCTCAGATGCTTTTGAAAATTTTAGAGATCAAATGAGTTTGTAAGGAATTAAATCCATGGATAAAAAAATTAATAAGTTTTTAAAAGCAGGTTGGGATGCCCACATTAGGGCTTTTCGAAGTGAATTTTAGGGAATACTGTCATCAAGTTTTAAAATAATGACAAAATATTCTGCTTGATATATTGTTGCTATGCACAACACACAACTCGATACAAGGAAACCTCTATTTAGAACTTCTGAATTCATTTTGTTTAGTAAAGCAAAAGGAAAAAGCCAATAACATTTAGAACATAGGTATGGGAAAGAATACAGACTGAGAGTTACACACACTAGTCAGAAGTTAAACTGGAAAAACAAATTAAATAATCCCCCCCTTACCCCAATGAAACATTTATTGGAATGGAAGATTTCAGAAAGTGTAATAAATCATGTGAATTCCATGCCAACCACCAGACTTTTTTACCTAGTTTATCAATAAGGTAAATTTTGAACCTGTCTTAAGAAAGTGTTGGAGCATGGCTCCATAATAGCCACAGTGGTTTTCTTTTGTATGGTTTTGAGCCAGGAAGGGAAAGACAAGAATCAGTTGCAAAAAGGCAAAAACAAGGGCAGTAGAAACTTCGGCATTTTTTAGGTAAAGGGGCAGAGCTTCTGTGAAGCTGGGCTGTAGGATATATAGTTCCTTCATTTTAAAATAGAGGCATTGAATAAGGTAATTTCTAAGGTCACTTATATATCAAAGCGGGTTTGATTCTAAGCAAGCAAACATTTGTTTGCTATAGGAGTAAGCTGGGTTAATATCTCTGTGGAGAAGATATTTAACCACAAGCCTTGACTATCATTGTTTCTCATTGTTACTCATGGCAAATATGTGAGACAAAAACTTTAGAGTTGAGTCAAGGAAGAGTTAAGTATTGCTAAGGAGTTTAGAATACTTCAGGAATTCCATTCCTGAACAACAAATGTTGATTCCCTGCTAAGGATTTTATATAAGTGTTTATAATTTTTAACAGAGAGTATTAATTAATTTACTTTGCTTTGGTAAGACGTTAAAAAACTCTGCTACATATTGATGCATTGCATTAGGTTCACTCATAATTAGAGAACATTTGGAATGATTAAAATGTCTAACAAGATTTTGTGTTCTCATTTTTTAGAACTATTACTTTGGCTTATGTAAATATTGGCCTCATACATCTGCTACACTTGGATAAGTATACTGAAGCCACTTGGTATTTTTCTGAGGCTCTTAAACTTGATCCTTCATCTATTCAAAGCTATATTTGTCGTGCAGAAGCTTACCATAAGGTATTTAAGTTTTGAGAACCTTGATTTTTTAAAAAGTTTTAATTTTCTGGATATTTGCTGAATGTAACTTTATATTTCACCAATTATAGAGGCTAATGTATTTATAAGCAACAAATATTAAGTAGATGTAATTAACTATAATTGCCCAGTAATAAATCCTATATTGAAGAGGTATGAATTTTTGTCTCTTATTTCCTTTTAAAAAATAATACTCATTTTTCTTAGTTACAAAAGTAACATATACTTTTTGCATATAATAATTTTATTTGCATATAAGTAGAAATAAATTTAAAACTGTTCGTAATTTTATTATCTAAAATAACTGCTATTAACATTTTAGAGTCTGTCAGTTGTGTGTGTGTTAGTGGATGGATTTGTAGAATGGACTTTGCTCATAGAATGAGATCCTACTCACACTTTCCTTTAGACTTTGCTTGAATTTATAAGTTATTTAAATTAAAAAATTAATATATCATTGGTGTAACAAATTCAAACAATACAATAAATAGGGAGTCTTAGCTGACGCCAGCCAAACTTGACTCTCCAGAAACACTGTTAACTGTTGTTTCTACCTTTCAAAATAGATTTCCCTTTCTGCTATTCCACCACTGACCACCCTGTCCAAAACTTTGTCAGTTCTTATCAGGATTATTGCAGTAGCCTTCTGGTCTTCTTGCTTCTGTTCTTTACACCTTTTTGATGAATTTTCAACACAGCAGCCATAGTGATCCTGTTATAACATGTCAGATTATTTCACTGCTTTGCCCTAAATCCTTCAATAGCTTCCCTTTGCAATCAGAATAAAAGCCAAACTCTGCAAAAGCCAAAGTCCTACAAGAGCCCATGTGAGTTAGCTCATTACCTTTCTGCCCTCCTCCCCTACAAGTCCTTTAGTCACACTGGTTTCAGTCAGGATAGGCTAGTTTATACTGTGGGGAAAAATAAAGTTACAAAAACAAAATACCTTCACCCACAAAACAAACAAAAAACCCATTTCAAAACCACTGTATTAAAATAACAAAGTTTTTTTCCCTCTCTCTCACACTACTTGTCCACTGGGAGTTGGCTAGAGGCTCTGTTTATCATTGTCTACCTCTCAGAACCCAGGGTGACTAGAGTCCCATTCAAAGCTCTTAGCTCCTTGAGGACAGAGGTAGGAGACCCAGGACAGGTTTAGTGTTGTTCCCAGGGCAAGTTTGCCCTTGGCTCCTGCTGGGGAAGAGACGGGCATACTTGTGGTATGTGGTCCTTTGGCTTAACTACATGTTGTTGAAGCTGAGGGCTTTTGGAATTTCTTTTGAATGCACTTAGAAACCAAAGTCCCAGTGTAATATCAGTGTATAAGGACATGTATTCAAAGACTCTCTCTCGGGGAGGCAGAAACCTCTGTATGGTAATGAGTAAATTGTGTTATATGCACACACAGAATATTATGTAGTTGTTAAAAAATAATTAGTGCTATATCATATGTCAGAAGAAGACTAGCTGTGGGTGGTAAGCACATGGTGTAACATACAGATGATGTATTATAGAATTGTGTACGTGAAACTTATATAATGTTATTAACCAATGTTACACCAATACATTTGATTAAGAAAAGAACTGTGTCAGCTGACTGGGAAAGATACGTTGAATAAGAAAGGCAAAATTCAGGGCCCTGGTCAGGTAGCTCAGTTGGTTAGAGTATCATCCTGATACTTGATACTCAAGTCAGGGCGCATACAAGAAGCAACAGTTGGGGCATCGGTGGGAGGAACAACAAATTGATGTTTCTCTCTCTCTCTCTCTCTTTCTCTCAAATTAATAAATAAAAATTTAAAAATGAATAAATAAAAAGAAAAACAGAATTTGGAAAGGTGTGTAAAGCGTGTACAATAATATGATCCCACGTAAACAAAACAATTACAGATCAAACTGTGTGCGTGGATATAGAATACACATACCTACTATGCAGATTCAGCCTCTAGGGTGACTCTGATGTAAGATTGTCTGGGGAAGTCCAACTCAGGACACCTCATAAAGATCAGAGAATGAGCCTTCATGTTTCCCAGACAGAGTTTCCTCAATGCCTAAATACTTATGGATGGAAGAGACATAAATAGATGATTTAATAATTACACTAACTTTAACAGGGTCAATATGAGAAGCAGCAGGCCTGAAGTTACACAGAAATTCTCAAATTGATTTAAGTACATTTCAAATTCTCTCCTGTAGGGTTCTCTCTTTTTGACCCCATCCATTATTTCCTCTGAATAGTTTTTTATCATTTCAACAGATACTGTCCACTTCCATGTACAAAGCAGTGCGTTCTCCTCTTTGCATCCCCATGTCAGCAGAGTAAGAGGAGTTGCTGGTTGTCCAGGTTCATTTTGCTGGGGTTTGCATAGTCCTCCTTTTGTAATGTTCACAGTAATAATGGATTTTTGCCCCCAACTTTGTACAAATCCAGATGATGCTTCAGTGACCAGTATTAAGGAAAGAATCAATGTTTACAATGTTTATATTGATTTTAAGTGGCCATCTTTTAAAATTCTTGATTTTGCTTTATTCATTCATTTACTTATTAATTTAAGTGCAAGCCTGTGTTTTGTCCCTAATTTTTACGTGGAATTGACTTTTAATTTTACCCTCTTTTGCACGCTAGTTTATTTATTAACACGAATAACATTTGGTGGAAAAGGTGTTATGGATGAGGGAAAAAAACTGAAAAGCTAAACTAAAAGGAAAAACAAACTAGAATGTATGATATAATCACGTTTATGTAAAGTTATATATGTGAGTGTGTGTACAAATTCTTCAAAATTAAAGATAAGTGGTTTTAATAAAACAAAAAACTCCATTACAAAGTTTTTACTTCTTTGTATCCCATTTGCTATAATAACTCTTAAAAAAAAAACATGTATTAGGAGATATTTCTGAAAAATTATGTATTGAATAATGAGAGGGAATAAACATTAGAATGGAAGCTGTCAGTGTTATTATGAGCTAAGTTTCTGTTTATTAATCAACAGATGCATAAATTTAAAAAGGCAGTAAGAGAGTTGTCTTGTGCTATCCACCTTCAGCCAGATGGAATCCAATTATATATAATAAGGTATGTGCATAGTAATAGATCTTTCTGTAAGTTCTCTCTTGATCCTTCCAACTTTGTTTTAGTTAATCTTCCAGCAGCGGCCATCTCCCAGCCACTGTGTTTTAAGCTATTAAAGGCCTCTCTAGATTACTGGTTATATAGTTATCACATAGCTCAAGAAAATAAGTTAACATATTTTGAGTAGCTGTTTGATTGTGTCCACAAAGGCAGCAAGTGTAAACCTTGGCCAATTCAGTGCAAAAAGAAATAAAAGTGGCACAATGAATTGTATTTAAAATGCTGTAGAGCTTTCTATAAAGAGACCCATTACAAGTTATGAGTTATCATCACCAAAAATATGCTTTAGTCTCTAACATGGGAAATGGGCTACTATGGGAAAATGGACTAGGACGTTTTCTGACAAGGGCTTGCTTTGTTTTACTTATTTATTTATTTATTTATTTATTATTTTTAAAGATTGTATTTATTTTTAGAGAGGAGAAGGGAAGGAGAAAGAGAGGCAGAAAAACATCGATCAGTTTCCTCTTGTATGTGCCCCAACCGGGGACCAAACCCACAACCCAGGTGTATGCCCTGGAAAGGAATCCAACTGGGGAAGTTTTGCTTTTCAAGACAATGCCCAAACAACTGAGCCACACTGGTCAGGGCAGCTTACTTTGTTTTTAAACTCTCGAACCACCTTTTAACAATTTATGTAAATACTTTTCCACTTTTATGTCCCTTGAACTGTGTTTATCTTTTAGTAATTTCTCAGCAACAGGGTATAACATTTTAAATGCAGTTAACTGCAAAAAGGTTTGAGTATTTATCTTTCAGCTACACATTTCCTAAATTATTTTCTCATCACATCTCCGAGCTAATTGGTGCTTTTACACAAATGTTTCTAATGTTCACCCTGTTTTTATCATACTTATATAAGTATAAATAAATGTATTATAAATGTAAAAGTTTAAGTAGCTGGTTATAAGAAACTTTATTGTGGAAAAATTCTTTTTAACTGCTTAGAATTAAAAAGGTATTATTTCTTCCAGAGGACAGTATCTTCTAAGGATGAAGTGTTATGATCTTGCAAAGTTCACTATTTATCAAGTAGCAGAAATGAACAAAGGTAAATATAATTAATGCAAGATTATAATTGTCTTAACTTAAAAAAATTACCTCTTTATAATTTTTATACTATTTGCAATAGCTCTGTACAGATAGCTTGAAGAATTCACTTGAAGTCATAGTTAGATAACAGTGAATTTTGTGAGAGAGATTACTATAGGAAATACCAGGCTTATACTTAAATTTTTTGTTTGTATTAAAATATCTTATTATTTGTTGATAGTAAATAGATTTTAGTATCATATTAACTTGTCAATTCATATTAAAAGATGATTACTGAGTTGCTTTACTTTCTTAAAATATTACATATATTCTAAAACCTAGATACTTGGCAAAGGTATTGATAGTCTTTCCTTTCCTGTTAGGTCTCATTGAGTTAAGTCCTATACAGCAAGCACTCATTTATTCATTTTGTGGAAACCATGAAAAAGCCATTCAGATCTTGGATGGGATCACTTTGACTAGGCCCGAGATCACCATGTATACTCTATTAGCAAAGACCCTAATGAAGGCCAAGAGAAACAAGGTACAAAGTCTTGAGTAATGTTTACTAAACCTATTAATAGAATTTTTATATTTTTGCTTAGAATGACTACTTATATGTCTTTTTACAAGATTATTATTTGTTGCTTCTTCTGTTAATTAACATTTAGGTTGTTTCCTTTTATTCTTTTTTTTCCTCTTTAAAAAACACAACCCCATTCAACTTAGTAATGTGTGATGATTGAAAAGATCACAATAATTTAAAAGATTCTTTGAAAAATAATTATAAGTTCATTTTTAAAACAAAAATGAAAATGTTTTTCTCTTAAAAGTAGGGCAACTATAAATATTCTTTTTTATGTCTCTTATTAACATGTGGAGTAACTTTCCAGGATTTCCCAGAATTTCATAGGCGTGAAATTGTTGGTATATACAAAATGTACATGCCTAACTTTCAAGAGGATGATATATTGGTCCATAGGGTTGTATGAATGGATTCTCCCACTTGCATTATGAGTGTTCCTGCTGATCTGCATCCTCTATGACAGCAATTTTCAACCAATGTGTTGCAAGAATTTTTAAAACATACAACACCTAACTATTTAGACTATTTAGTCAGGGGCACTAACCTCTTTTCCCTTAGATTGTCAAATTAAAAACTGACAACAGCTAACACAATAGTCAACCAGTGAGTATGAATCAAAATTATACCTACCTTTTTTGTTTTGGCAAAAAATATATTTTTTGGTGTGTCACAGAATTTTAGGAATGAGTTTATGTGTGCCATGAGATGGAAATGGTTGAAAATTGCTGCTGTGCAATAATTGGTGTTGTCAGACTGTATTTTTATCAATTGGTGGATAAAAACTGATGTCTCCTCATGGTTGTAATTTATATTTCTCAGTTTGGGCAAAGATTGAACATCTTTTTATATGTTAATTAGCCACTCATATCTCCTCTTCTCATAGTTTCCTATGCACATTTTTACTCCTGTATGTATCAATTTTAAGCATTTAAAAATGAAGTTCTGTTATTAAATCTTGGTTGGTTAAATATGATTCATATCTTTTTGGAATTTGTGCCTTTTTAAAAAATATTTATTTATAGAGAGAGGGGAGGAGGGGAGAAAAAGAAGGAGAAACAGCAATGTGATGGAGTAACATTGATCAGTGCCTCTCACAACCCCCAACAGGAGACTGACCCACAACCCAAGCATATGCCCTGACTGGGAATCCATCCAGGGGCCTTTTGGTTTGTGGGATGATGCCCAAACCACTGAGCAACACCAGTCAGGGCAGGTTCCTGTCTTTTAATTTTTGTGTGTGGTGCCTTTCAGGAACAGAGGTTCTTAATTTTGATATGGTTGAATATATCTATTTTTTATTTTGTTGTCACAACTTTAAAACATTTTGTTTATGAACTCCAAGGACATAAAGATATTTTCTATATTTTCTTCTAAAAGTTTAAAAGTTTTGCATTTTCTACTTAAGACCTTACTCTACTTTAGTTTTTTGAGTGTGAGACAGTGATAGTATTTCAGTTTTTTCCATGTGGATATTCAAATGTTCCAGCATCATTTACTGAAATGTTCTCTTTAACCCAAAGTTCTGAAGTGCGATATCTATCATATTATGTTTTCATTTTTGCATGGATCTGATTTTGAGCTCTCTCTTACTATTCTGTTCCTTTGGTCAATTTTTTTCAATTTGTAGCCCAATAGTATGTTTTATTTACTATAGCTTTATTGTAATTCTTCATATCTGGTAAAAGAAGTGCCCACATCTCGTTCTCTGAGAAATTTCTGGTTATTCTTGGGCCTTTACTCCTCCAACTACATTTTAAATTCAGCCTGTCAAGACTGATTAAAAATCCCATTGGAATTTTAACTGACTTTTATTGAATCTTTAGATTATTTTAGGAAGAACTGACACCTTTATGATATTGAACTCCTTTTAGGAATGCACTTATTTAATTTAATCTCTTCTCCCTTACCCTCACTGGTCTTCTAGAAAACTGGGCTCACCTTTGATTGCCCTCTTCTATGCAATCAATAGTGATGTTCTCTTGGTTGAACTTTCTAAATATCCCCCAAATCTACTTCCTTTTTTGATTTCTATGGTCAATATTCTAGTCCAGAACATACTTTTATTTTGCTTGAATTATAGCAACAGTGTTGCACTGTTCTAAGCATTTATCTACACAGTAGCCACAGTGCCATTTTCAGAATGTAAATAAATATGCCTTAACTGCAAGCCCCGAAGAGCTTTGAGAAGATTTTTCAGAGTACTGAGAGAGAAGTGGACATTTAAATTTAAATGGAATGAAAGACTTTACTGACTCAACGAAGCAGTCAAAGGGTAGAGATCCAAAGGAGGAAGAAAGTAAAAGGTTGTGCTCAGGGCAGGAGGAGATAGGGTCAAGGGCACAGCCTGAGGAGTTAGCTCTGAAAAGGTGAAGAGAGGACACCATTCAAAGACAAAAGAGAAGAAGAAGATGGAAACGGAGGAAGGTATAGATATATACATGAAAAGTTGAAAGGAAGTAAATTGAAATCATGATTTTTCCTATAGCAAGGTCATGTCCTGAGAGTACGGATGGAAGGATGATGTTGAGATGGGCTGTAAATGTGGAAAAAATGCTAACTTACTTAATGTGGCCACTTAGCACATCGAAGTTAAATCTCATTGTTTCTTTAGCAACTTAATATAACTAAAAATGGGCTTACTAGGAGGATCCAAGTTGGTGAAGGAGAAAGGGGAAGCTACACTAACCTCCTCCCAAGTCCAGTCTGGAATTATAATTTTATTGTGGAGAAATCATTCAGAATAACCAACTGAACACTAGCTGGAGAGAAGCCTTATAATCATGGACAGACAGAAGAAACTACTTCACCACAACATGACTGCTATAAGACAGGAACAAGACAAGGATGTCCACTCTCTCCACTTCTGTTCAACATAGTTTTGGAAGTTCTAACCACAGTGACCAGACAAGAAAAAGAAATAAAAAGCATCCAAATTGGAAAATAAAGTAAAACTATCATTGTCTGCAGATGGCATGATAGTGTACATAGGAAACCCTATAGACTCCACCAAAAAACTACTTGACCTAATGAGTGAATTTGGCAAAATAGTGGGATATAGTGTTAATATTCAGAAATCAAAGACCTTTTTGTATATGAACAATGAAACATCAGAAATGGAAACTAGAAAAAAAATCCCATATACTATAGCAAGAAGAAAAATAAAGTACTTAGGAATAAACTTATCCAAGGAGGTAAAAGACCTGTACTCAGAAAACTACAGAACACTGAGGAAAGAAGTAAAGGAAGATGTAAATAAATGGAAGCATATACCATGTTCATGGGTTGGAAGAATTAACATTATTAAAATGTCCATATTACCCAAAGCAATCTATAGATTCAATGCAATCCCTATTAAAATGCCAATAACATATTTCACAGAGCTAGAAAAAATACTTCAAAAATTTATATGGAACCAAAAATGACCCCCAATAAACTCAGCAATCTTGAAAAAGAAGCACAAAGTAGGAAGGATCACAATACCTCACATCAAACTACACTACAAGGCCACTGTAATCAAAACAGTCTGGTACTGGCATAAGATCAGACACATAGATTAATGGAATAGAGTAGAAGGTTCAGAAATAAACCCATGTCTCTATGGTCAGTTAGTACTTAACAAAAGGAGCAAAAGCATAAACTGGAGTAAAAATAGCCTCTTCAACAAATGGTGTTGGGAGAACTGAAATGGTACATGCAAAGGAATTAAACTAGACCACCAGCTTATACCATACACCAGAATAAACTCAAAATGGATAAAAGACTTAAATATAAGCCATGACACCATAAAAGTCCTAGAGGAAAACTTAAGGCAGTAAAATTTCAGATATCCCACACAGCAGTATTTTTCCAATATATTATTTAGGGCAACGGAAATAAAGGAAAGGATAAACAAATGGGAATACATCAATTTAAAAAACTTCTACACAGCTAAAGAAAACATCATCAAAATGAAAAGGAAACTGACCACACGGGAAAGCATATTTGCCAATGATACCTTGGACAGGGGTTTGATCTCCAAAATATAAAAAGAACTCCTATGACTCAACACCAGGAAGACAAAAAATACAATTAAAAACTGGGTAAAGAACTTGAACAGATACTTCTCCAAGGAAGACATACAGAGGGCCCATAGACATATGAAAGAAAGCTCAACATCAGTGGCCGTCAGAGAGATGGAAATTAAAACCGCAATGAGATATCACCTCACACCTGTCAGAATGGCCATCATTAACAAATCAACAAACAAATGCTAGTGAGGATGTGGAGAAAAGGTTACTCTAGTGCACTGTTGGTGGGAATTCAGACTAGTGTAGCCATTGTGAAACAGTATGGAATTTCCTTAAAAAATCAAAAAATGGAACTGGCTTTTGATCCAGTGATTCCACTGTTGAGATTATACCTGAAGAATCCTGAAATGCTAATTCAGAAAAACGTATGCACCCCTATATTCATAGCAGCATTATTTACGATAGCCAAGTGCGGGCTACAGCCAAAGTGCCCATCAGTAAAAGAGTAGATCAAAAAACTGGAATACTAAGCAGCAGAAAGAAAGAAGGAACTCCTACCCTTTGTGACAACATGGATAGATCTAGAGACTATTATGCTAAGTAAAATAAGCCAGGGGGTGAAAAGACAAATACCATATGATCTCACCTATAAGAGGAACCTAATGAACAAAGCAAACAAATGAGCAAAATAGAACCAGAGACAGGGAAACAAGTCACAGATTGACTGTATCCAGAGGGGAGTGGGGAGGGGGATAATTTGGGAAAAAAGGGGAAGGGTCTAGTCATGGAACAAGTATAAATGACCCATGGACATGGATAATAGGGTAGAGATTGACTTTGGGAGAGGGATTTGGATGGGGCAGGGAAGAGCAGCCATGGATCATTAGGACATCTGTAATAGAACAATAATTTTTAAAAATTTGGTGTAAAAAAAAGTAAAATAAAATACAAATGGGCTAAATAGTCACAAATATTTGTGTTTCTGTATAGATATGTATATGTATTAGCTAATTATGAAAAGGCATTTCTATCTGGAAAATTTAATTTTTTTCATTAATGAGTTTCAGCTATTTTGATTAATTTAGATGGATGATTTTTGATGTTAGTTTATTTTCTAGTGTCAATGGAACTCCATTAAGTGAACATCAGGGCAAAACAAAGGTTGACTAAAAGCACATAAGATTTTCATTAGAGAATTTAAAAAAATATTTTATTCATTTATTTTTAGAGAGAGAGGAAGGGAGAAAGAGTGGGAGAGAAACATCAATGTGTTCTTGCCTCTGGCACACCCCCAACTGGGGACCTGGCCTGCAACCCAGGCATGTGCCCTGAAAGGGAATTGAACTGGTGACCCTTTGGTTCGCAGGCTAGTGCTCGATCCACTGAGCCACACCAGCCAGGGCTGGAGATTTTTTTTTTTTTTTTTTTTTAAGATTTTATTCATTTTTAGAGAGAGGGGATTAGAGGGGGAAAGAGGAGAGAAACATTTATGTGTGGTTGCCTCTCGGAAGCTCCCAACGTGGGACCTGGCCTGCAACCCAGGCATGTGCCCTGAATAGGAATTGAACTGGCAACCCTTTGGTTTGCAGGCTAGTGCTCGATCCACTGAGCCACACCAGCCAGGGTGGACTGGAGATTTTTTTTACTGCTGTAAAGCTACCTTGTATTCCTTTCAGGAAGATTACCAGCAAATTGAACATAAACTAGTCTATAAATTTAAGTTTAATTTAAGACTAAAAAAAATAAATTTTTAGAATTTAGAAAGTGTAGTTACAAGAGTCCATGTGTGTCAGCCTGCTTAAACACTGGCTTACAGGATAGGCACCTGATGCAATCAGACAGGCCATGGTCCTCTTCTTGCAGCGTACCGATAAATCTGTGTGTGAGTGGGGCTGTGTGCTCAGAATTCCTTTTAACGCTTAAGGCTGCCACATTAAGTAAATAGTAGAAAGAAACATTCTCAACCCTGTCTCTCTTTCACTATTGCAGGATGCCATGAGAATGTTTAAAAAGGCATTGGATATCTTTGCTCATTCCCATAAAGGACCAAATGCCTTAGAGGCTTCAGTGGACTGTCTATATAACTTGGGTCTTTGTTACATGGATGAAGGCAACTTTCAAATGGTATTTTGTATATTTGGAAATGCAGGTTATTTGTGATTTTTGAAATTGCTTGCCTTTAGTTCTTTTTCTGAAGTCTACCTATACAGGGTGAGACCAATACAGGAGACCAAAGCTTCTTGTAAAGAGCTTGGCTTGTTACAGTCAGTGTGCACCCTGCAATATCAATTACCTTGTTTTATTTATCCAGCACACTTTACCTGATGTTTATTTGTCAACAGTATTCTAAAGACAAGTGTGTGTTTCTCAACACAACAATAAACCTAATTGTAAGAAATTATTATAGCAAAATAATTTCATCACATTAGTATACATTTGTTATTAAATTTAAGTACTTTAAATTGAGTGATTCACTGTAATGTAGAATAAGTGGGAAATGATTAGGACACTGATTTCTCATAATGACAACTGAATAATTCAAATCAGATTGAAACTGGTTATTTAAATGGCCAGATTCATTGAAAACCAGTTGATTCAATTTTTATTTACTTATCCAGAATTTGGCTGTTTTACACAATTCTCTATTTCAAAGTTGTCAATGACATGATAAGTAAGTAAAATAATTGATATTTTCCAATGGCTAATGTTGGGTATTCCACATTCTCTCTCTCTTCACTCTCTACACACACACACACACACACACACACACACACATACACACACACACACACACCATTCCTGTCCTTATAGGAGGGGATAGTGTCTGAAACTTGCATCTCTAATCTTGAAAAAGAGTTGCACTTGATTAGTTGTTCCATTAAGATTAATTATAGTTTTTCCATGTTTTTAGTACTTTTGGTCAACAAAAGTAAACCTAGCTTTGCTTTACAAGTTGGAAAAAATGTTGGAGTTCTGTTGTTCTGAAATTTCATAACTATGTATCTGATATGGTTTTTATGTCTTCATGGAAAACAAATGTACTGGTTGTGATTTCTTTGAAGAAACACAATGTGAAGAATAATTATTAAAATTACCCCTGTAAAAGTATTTACTCTAACAACAAAAATTATGTAGACATTAATTTGGGAGTAAGAAGACCTATAAATTATAATAATAAACCTAACTTGTTCATAAATAATACTTTTGTTTGCTCCACAAGGTTCACTGGGAAAAATGTATTTAAAATGACCAAAAAAGATGGAAAACTTTCACTAATAGTTATATACAGTAACATTATAAGTTAACATTATAAGTAAATTCTACCCATTAAACCATTTGCTTTGTAACAATACACTCTTCTAGGCTTTTGATTCTTTTACAAAAGCTGTGAAAACAAATCCTAATTTTGCTGAAGGCTTCTATCAGCGTGGGCTTTGTAAAGTGAAACTCCACAAGGATAGCTCAATCCTGGATTTTAATCATGCAATTACCCTCGATCCAAAACATTATGAGGTATTTAAATGAATATTTCCAGTGATTTAGAGTGTGTTATAAATTTGCTAAAACTATTAAATCCTTTATATATCATTGTTATTATTTAGCAACAATTGGTTATTTATACCTTATATTTCAGATAACTGTTTTGATAAGGTCTGTATCTGTATTTCCCCTTGAACTAAATATATTATTTCCAACAGGGATATTATATATGTAGAAGTATTTTGTGAATTGTGATGTTGTTACAATTCTAATGTACCCATTAATTATAATTTTATATGCTATGTTATTAATTGTTCTTGTTTTGCTATCACATTTATTTTTTACTCTTAAGGGACTAGAGAGTCAATATAAAATTAACTAGGTGAAGTTTGATTGGATCCTGATATTGAAAGCCTATGAATTTTAAATATGGACCAAATAGTAGATGTTTTTAGGGAAATACTATTAATTTTCTTAGATATATTATGGTAGTATGATTGTACAAGAGAGTGTCCTCTTCATGGGAGATGCATACTGGGGAGCTGGGGTGAATTGTTGTGATGTCTAAACTTACTTTTAAATAGCTCAGGAAAAAAGAGATGCAATAAATATTGCCAGTGTGTTAATAATTATTGAATGCAGGTAGTAGGCACATGAATGTTCATTGTACTATTCTTTCAATTATTCTGTATGTTTGAAATTTTTCTACTAACAGAGTGGAAAAAAGACTACATTTTATATCTTCTTTGGGTGGCATATATTTGTTCAAACTACTATATATTTTGAAAGAATCGATGCTCTTACCATAACACCAATTCTGGCTTTGCCCCTTTCTTTCTCTGCAAGGCATACTTAAGCCGAGGAGCCTTTTATGGTTTGAAAGGCAGATACTCCAAAGCAATCTTGAATTGTAATGAGGCCCTCAAAATTTATCCTCAGAGTGTGCGAGCTTATATCTACAGAGGAGTTCTGAAATACCACAGCAAGGTAGGACAATTTCTTCTCTTGTTTATGGAAATTTTAAAGTGGGTAGATGCTCAAATGCCAGTAAAGACTCGCTTCCTTTTCTATGTGAGAAGGAAGCAGAGGTACACAGAACACCTTACTCTTGTACAATATATCAGGTGGGTTACAAAATAGAGATTTTTTGACATCAATATTTTAAGTAGCTCTTATTATTTAGAAAGTAGTATGTATTCATTATAAAGAATTTGGAAAGTACAGAGGAGGAATAAAAATGACTAAAATCACCTGTTATCTCATCGACAGTTGAAAATTCCTGAGAACATTTTGATGTATTTTTGTTGTCTTTTTTTCCTAATAATATATGATATATATTTTCCAAAATTGGGATCATGCTACTTATATAATTTGTGTTGTGCCCTGCTTCTCACACTTAACCTTTGAAGATATCATTTTTAATAAATGAATATTCTACCATGGTTTATTTTTTACCACTCAATTAGTAGAAGAAATTTGGGTTATAAATTTTTTTTTACTATTTTATTATTTTAAACAATACAGTTATATACAGTGAGAACACAGTTATTGCTTGAGTTTATAGTAGATTCATAGAAGGAAGTTACTGGGTTAAATGATATGTGTAGGTTTCAGCATTGATATCTGATACTTCATAGAATACTTCATTTTCCCCTACTCTTCTGTTCTTTCCTTTCCTTGTTACTATTTCATATGAAATATTTTGCAAATAATACCTTAAAGCAAGGGTAAGACCTTGTATTATGTGTTAATTCCTTGGAAATTACTATCTACAGAAATGGATGATCTAAGGTGTCAGAAAAACATCAAAGAGGAAACAAAAGAGAATGGGGATAGAAAGCATGACGATTATGTGATACAACTGTATGAGTGAGAGAAGCAGCAAGCTCTGGTGAATGTTTGCTAGAGAATATGGCTTGCTTCTCTTTTACCAGCAAGAAGTATAATTTTCTACTTGCTGTATGTCAACATTGGCAATAAGATAATCATCTAAATTAAAGGTCTTTATATATTTAATTTTATTTGCAAGTAACAGAAACTATAATAATAATTCCTACCAAGAGATCTTCTTAATTAACTCTGTGAAAGATTAACTTGATGGTCTTAATATCACAGATGCTACATAGTGTTCCAAAAACTCTGATAGAATCAAGAATTTATTTTGCAATTAAATTTCAGTCCATTATGACTCACCCTTCTCAACTAATTATATTTTTCTTTGTAGACTTATAAGCTAGCGATTACAGATTTAACTACAGCTATCAACATGGACAAAAACAGTTATATAGCATTTTATAACAGAGCATTGTGTTATACCAAGATAAGTGAACTTCAAATGGTAAGATGACTATTTTAGTAAACAAAATATTAAAGCATTTGTAAACACATCTAAAACATGTGTAAACTATTTTCTTATTGTTTGTTTTAATTTTGAAAAATAGTTCTTATGGAAATACACACACACACACACACACACAACTTGAGAAACCAAAGAAACTTTTCAAAGTATGTTTAATTTCTTTGTTAGTGCCCACCAAATTTTCTCATACAATCTCAACAATATCAAATGAAAAATTGATTTTACAATGCTTACAATAAACATTTAAAAGCATATATAAATTAAAATACATTACATAGTTTCTCATTAGAATAAATGTTTCTACTGATACACTGTGTGCATAATTTTTATGCAGTAATCATTAGCAATAATGTTGCTTCAAAATCTCAACATCATCTAGGGCAGCTTGTTAGGGTATTTTTTGTACGGTGCTCAAACTACAGATGCAGCAGAGAGTTTTGAGTGATGGTTTCCAGCTCCAGTGACCAGTGAGTGACCAGTGACCAGTATTTCTTGTACTTTTTGCAGGGCTAGTTGATGGCTGCAGTAAACCTTTTTCTCTATCTGTCCTCTCCAGCTTCTACCTGTGCAAGCCCTTTTTTACGTTTTCTAATCTTACCTTTCTTTCCCCTCTCTGTCAGTGTGGTCTTTTCCAATCAAGATTCCTCACTGGGGAGCAGCTGGTCTGTGGTCTTCTCAGTGAGCTGTCTCATCCTCTCACTTCTTTTTCTGTGTTGTCCACTTGTCTTCCATCCACTTTGGTAGCCAATGAGGCATTCTTTAAAAGACCACATCACATTCCTGCTGTTCTGGGTGGATATGCTCCCCCAATTTCCTTGAACCCTGGGCAGTTAAATCTGCTTAAGATATTTAGAGATTTAGAAATTCACTTGCTAGGGAAGGGAAGCTGAGAAACATTGTTTCTACCTAAATAGGTATAGAATTCCTGGTAACCAGAGGATCAGGTTTCCTCCAGAAATGTTGACAAATGAATAACTAATTTTTAACAAAGGAGTTGTTAAGATTCTAGGTCTAATTAAGGGATCATTGATCTGCACAGGAGGTGTCTTTGATGACTCCCTCCCACCCCCACTCCTGCCTTTTCTGGGTAACTCTGAAGCCACAAACAATGGGCTGGGTGGGGGCAGGGAACTCCCATTTTTGTTATCTCTGATATGTAACAGAGCCCAGGGCTCCGTGAATGATGGAAATGAAAACCTACCTAACAACCAGAATAAATCATATTTGCTATTTCAGAGCTGCCATGGACCCAACCCCTTTTATCCAATCACTCATTTTACGGATGAGGAAATGAAAGTAGGGAGAGGTTAGAAACACATCCAAGTCACACAGGGAGTAAAGACCTGTACTGGTGTCCACAGGTTTGTTTGCTTCTGGTTAACAGTCTTTAGGCGGCTTTGTAAAAACATTTGACCGCCAGCATGTGAACCGGATGTCATTTAACAGTGTCACCTCCTTCCTTTATGTCTACCTCCCCCTGTTTTTCAGCATTCCTCCCAATGCCACACTGAGAAAACCCAAGTACCTTTCTGCAGAAAATACACTTAGACATTCTCCCAAGATATGGTTTCAATAAAATTAAGAAAAGGTGAATTCTGGTTCCTATAACCTTGTCTTAGGTTAATAAAAATAGTAACAGTAACCACTCACTTAGGGCTTATCATGTGGTAGGCCCTGGGCCAAATGCTTTATCAATATATCATCAAAAGGAATTTTTGCAACAATATGATGAATTATTAATACCCCAGTTTTACAGGTGAGGAAACTGAAGTTTGGTGTTGAGTACCTTACATGACTGAAAAGCTAGTAATAACTCATTAACCTGCATGCATCTCATTTTATTTGTTTCCTCTTGTGTCACGTACTCAGCTTCTTAGTGGTTTTCGAGGCATCTTACAGATTTTATATTCTGTGATTCTAGGAGAAGAGTAGTGCTAATATTCTAGTTTTCTTTAAAATAAGTACGTATTATTAATTATTTTACATGCCTGGCAATGTTTGCTAGTAATTATGCCACAGTGTGCATGTAGGATCTTTAACTGTATAATTCTTTCAGACACTTGAGTGCCGAATCATGAAATCCTAGAAAATCACTGAGCAAATAGTAAAACGCTACTTATTTGCATTTGCATTTAGCACGTGTTATAGGCATATAAGATTTGGCCCTTTTCTGATGAAATCATATGATTCTTTTGGACAAAATGTTGAGTAGAAAAATGAGTTAAGAGATTCTGCTCCAACTCACATTTGGGGTGCTCCTGGTACCTGATGCAGAGTAGATGAGCAGTAAAAATTTGTTTATTCAATGAATGAAAAGAAAGATAAAAGTAATGGAGAAAGGTTCTCTGAGTTAATTCTCAGCCAAGATTAATGTCTTTTAAAAAATCCTAGTACATCAAAATATTTTAAAATAATTTTCCAACAGGTGCTTATTTGTTAGTTTTATTAAGATCTGTTTTCATTGATTTATTCTCTCAACAAAAATTTATTGATTGCCTATTATGTGCGGGCACGGTCCTAGTTATTGGCTTTACAGGGGTGAAAAAAATGGATAAGCTCTGCCTCCATGAAACAGGTTTCCCTGAGGAAAACAATAAAATACTAAAAAGAAATTAAGTTTCAAAAGGTAACAAGAGCTCTGGTTTAATGTTAGCACTCATGTGGGAAAGCCGCTGAGTAGGGGAAGCATCTTGTATGTTGTATGTTCCCTTCTAATTCATACATAGCAAAAATGCTAAGGTGACTCACAGATAACATTAAGTGCAAGCACCGTCAGTGCCACTAAGACAAAGTAGCAGTATTAAAATATTTAGTTAAAGATACTTTTTACATTTAACAAGTGATTATTTTGGGCCATAAATTTTAAGTCAAATTAAGTAGTAACTATGAGATCCTACTTGGGGCATGGGAACATTTTTCCTTGGCCAATAAAGCAAGCTTCTAGAGTTGAATCTAGGTGGTAAGTGATTATTTTATTTTTAGGCATTAACAGATTATGGAATTGTGCTCCTTCTTGATGCTGGAGAAACTGTGACATTAAACACCTTCATTAATCGTGGACTCATCTATGTAGAACTAGAGCAGTACAGCTTCGCATTAGAGGTAAGCCTTCCTGCTCACTTGTAAAAATGAACCCGCTTGAGTGTACATGCTCACCTCTGAAAATAGTGAACAATTCTTAATAGCAAATGGCAATATTAATGAGCAAAAACTCAGCTTTATCAAGAATTGTATTAAAATACTTGGAACGACTAATAAGATTTTATTAAAAATGTGTATTTTTACTTTGTTTGGATTATAGGCAAATAGCTAATATGTAAAAATAAATTTTCTGATTTGATGAAATATCAAGACTATCACTTCCCCCAAGGGTGTATCTTGACTATACATAAAATTCAATTATTTGGCAAGTAAAATGATTTATGTATTGTTTACTTTGTTGTTGGGTGCTAACTCTTCTTTATTCACAAGTTTCTTCATTCCCCATTGAAAATATATCAAAATAAATCTGTTTGTTTTGTATAGAGTTGAAAATAACTGCTCAAAATAGACTTTGAGAATAGTGGGAACAGGCATGTAGAATTGCAATACAAGACAGCATCTGCAATATATCAAAAAGAAACAGGTGGTTAAAATGTCTTTATAGAAAAATTGAACAAAATTCACCATTTTCATTTTTTAATCTTACTTATATGGTCTATTTTAAATTACTTTGTAATTAAGATTAAGAGGTAAAAGCAAATTAAATAGCAACTTGAAGTTTGCCATTAAATAACAGTAGTTTTGCGTCTTTGTTTCTGAGGAACCACAACAGAACATTATACTGTGCAGTGTTTCCTACTTTTTTCACCTCAAAAGATGGCTTGTATTATTATTCTATTTCTGGAGTCATCTTTTGAGATTCTGCTCCACAGAATTACTCGTTATTAAGGAAATGTCAGAGAAAACTTATTCTAGGCAATTTGCATTATGATGAAATGTGATTCCAAGAGCTGAACTCCTTTAGGAGTTTTGGTTTTGAGGTATAGTGTTTGGAATTTCCTGAGGGGGGAGCTAAAGAACCTCTTTGTCTGGAGTAGGCAAGAAAGTTATGGAACTCTGGGTGCCGGTATTGGGAATGGAGAAGTGAGGAAAATGGGAATCAGGAGCAAAAGACCTCAGCTGTTGGAGAATTGAATGAAGGGCCTGTGTTATCTACATGGTAAAAATTCATTTAGTATTAACATCAACATACCAGGTTCTCAAAAAAACTGCACAATTTAAAATTGTAATTTACAGATGAGGAAGCTGATATCAAAAGAGATTACGTAATCTTTTAACCAGGAAGCACGGGGCCAAGATTTGATCTTAGGTCTCACCAGATTCCAAATCCTGTTCTTTCAGACAAGGCAGGTATTGGTATTAGCATTGAAGATATGGAGAAAAATAAGACAGATTTCCAATCCTTGAGAAGCTCCTGAGTGGAAATCATTCTTGACTGCTCTCTTTCCTCATACCCTCAATCTAACTCATGAGTAAGTTCACTGAGCTCTACCATCAAAGCATATTTTGAATTCAGTCATTTCTCACTGTTGCCACTATTCTCCTCCTAATTCCAGCCTCAACCATCTTCCCCCCGGACTTCCGCCGGAGCTTCCCAATCAGCCTCCTCTGCTGCTGCTCTCCTTTCTCTCTGTACATGCCGTTCCGAACAGCAGCCAGATAGTTCCCTCAAGGTTAGAGCCTGGAACCCTCCAACGGCTTCCCATCACACTTAGAATAAAACTGAACTTTTAATTATTGCCATCCAAGCTCCTTCATGATGTGACTGCTGATCACTGATCTGACTTTCTTGTCAAACATTCCTTTCTGCACTAGGTCACTCCACCCCAGCATTTTGTTATTCCTTGGAAATGCCAGGCTCTCTTCCTGCCTCAAGGTCCTCACACAAGTGATTGTCTATCCACAGAACATTCTTACCACTGATCTGTGTATGGCTCTTACCCTTCTTCCATTTAGGTTTCTGCTCAGATGTGACCTCCTCAGTCAAAAAGGAAATGAAAACAAAAGGAGATTAATTAAAATGCAATATTAAAAAATTTAAAATAATCTAAAACAAGCCTGGACAGGGAAAACAAAACAAAACAAAAAAAACAAACAAATAATAAGAAAGTAGACATATATCTGACCATTTTAGGGGTTATGTTTAATATAAATGGTAAAAAAAATACACCAATTAAGATAATGAGAATGTCAGATCTGAATTTTGTTTTAAAGTCTCACTATATTCTGTCTACAAAAATCACACTTTAAGTACATAGATAAGAAAGGTAGAAGGCTGGGAAAAAATATGCCCTGCAAACACTAATTAAAAGCAAAAAAAATTTTTTAAATGTAAAGTTAAAAATTAATTTGAAAAAGTAAATTAACAAATGAGGAAGAACCAATGAGGAAACATAAGACTGAATAATACAAAAGTGATGAAGAACCCATAGACAGCAAGCACATTTAACACATACCCAGGGAAACATTTTTAGTGGCAATTACTGGTTAACAGAGAGGTCAGATAGGATGAGTGCTGAAAACTTCAGCTAACTGAGAGTTGTGTGGCCTTCAGAGGAACGCCTTGATGAGAAAGGAGACTGCAGCCTGTAGGCTGGCATTGTTCAGGAAGTTAATGGTTAAGCCTGTTGGATTGAGAACATCTGTTTCTCTCTTTGTTCTCTTAAAAACCTATCCGGGAGACAGCAGGAAATAAAAAAGGTACAATTCCACAAGGTTAAAGATAATGGAGAAGAGATGTTTAGGCACCTAAAACTACCCTTCTGAGTTTTAATGCCTTAAACTTAAATATGGATATGTAGCCAAGAATCCTACACTTGAGGGAAGTAAAGTGGAGACTAAAACAAATTGTTACAGGTACAGGGCTGGTAGAAGAAAGGGAGGCATCTGGAGTGATGGGGACAATAGCTAAATTCTATCCTTTGTGGGCAGTTAAACATGGTAAAATCTTCATGTTAGGTTGAAATTTTAAGGTAAATAGCAGAAGAAATAACAGCAAGATGTGAAACGGATTGCTTTTGGGGAGTGGGACTCAGGGGTAAGGAGAGAAGGAGCTGGGGATTATTGCAAGCATTGTAACTTTTCTAGTTTTGTTAGACCCTATATATGCTTTGTACATGGCTCGCTTTGATAAGACTAAAAGTAAATAAACAAAAATGTCTTCAGATGCAATTTACAAATAACAAAATGAAATTGGCCTTATTTAAACAACACAAATAATAGGAAGTTGATGGAATTGGGAGATGTGGAGACGAGTGCTAACAAGGAGGTTGGTAGTGACAGGAGCTAGAAAAAGGAGGTTGGTAGTGACAGGAGCTAGAAAGACAGGGCTATGCGTAGTTCGCAGGCGGCGGGGTTTGAGGGAAGAAGGTCTGTTAGGTAGCAGCAGTGAAACAAGGATTAAAAACATAGAAACCAGCAGGAACATGAGGGAGCAAGTTTGCAGAGGAGAAAGGAAGGAATGAAGCCAAGAGCCTACCTTCTGACATAGAAAGAAAGACAGTGTAAGCAAAGGTCCTTACAAGTAAACTCAATGGAGGGAATTTGCTTTTTGTACAAGTAACTATTTGTGGTTTGTTAATTATGATCCTCATACTAGAGAAAAATTAATGCAGAAGAGAAAATCATAAAAATGTTAGCTTTATTCTAGGTACTGATAATAGTCATCATTTATGTCTATTATTGATAATTTTGTATACAGAGTCAGGTTGACTTTTATAAATTTTATCTCATTCCAAAACTAAACTTGGTATTCTCAGCTTGTTAAGTTCTTGATCACTCCTCACAACTCCCCCAAATGAATAGGAATGTTTGTAATAAATCTCAATTCACTTGTACATTTGCCTCCACTTAAAAACAGTCCTCTTCCGGGAGTTATCTGGTAGCATATATGATTAGACAACAGATTTCTTATTTACTTCCAAATCGTTCCATTTAGTATCAAAATAAGTTTCAGGAATCTCAGTGGGGATTCCACCTCCACAGATTAGTCTCTGACTAAAACCTTCCTCCTCCAGTAGGATCCCAGAGGCTCTGCTTGACCTGCTACTCCCTCTGCCACCTCCAATATTTGCAGAAAGCTCATTTAACCCCCACAAGACAGACATCTTCCTCCCTCTGCTACAGCTAGTCAAGGGTTGTGGAAGAGGGAGGGAGAAGAAGGAAAATGAGGAGGGGAGAGGGGGAGGCTGTCTGTTATGGCTAGTTCCTCTCCTTCCTCCAGGTGGACACCAGATCTCTGACTGGCCCTTTCAGGCTATGGGTGTGGGTGTCCCAGCCTCTAGGAAGGGAGTCTGGAGGGACTTCCTTTTGACACTCCAGAGAGAATCATGATACCTCCACTTTTTAGCTTGATCACGAGAGGTTACAACCCAAAATGCCCATGAAGATTCCTGCTGAAGCAGTCCTTCCGGAAAAAGCAGAATATTCACATGATATTTTGATACGTAGATATTTATTTCAGAGAAGGAAAACTCTGACTCCAAAAAACCTCCGCTGCCTTGCGGCATACCTCTTCAGGGGAAAGGCTAAGGGAGTAAACCCCGACAGAAAATCCGGAGCCGGAGTCCCTAAGGCGGTTTGACGTTGTAGTCAACACCGGCAACTCCTGCGGCGCACCTGAAGCCAAGCTGTATTGACTCCGTCTTTCCCTTGGACCCTTCAGCTGCGAAGAGAGGGGGGGTCTGCTGCATGGGCAACAGCAGACCCTCCATATCACCCTGCTCAGGCTCTGTAGCTTCAGCTTCACTGGAGAGGACACCCCAGCGTCATCGCAAGATGTCGATTCAACACGGGAGGAGACAGATACCGTGTCACTCCCGAGTCGGACTGCACAACCATTCTCGGCGGTGCAGATAGACTCTTAAGAAGCTACACCATCGTCTCTCGAGACGGACGGCTGCCGACGACGACGACGAGATATTTATTTAAATATTTTATTAATTCCAGTTTAGTGATGTTCTCATTTTGCTTCAGGTCTCAAATAGTTTTGCAAGGCTTTGAAAAGTGTATGCACTTTGGACACTGTGTCTCTGGTGTCTACCAGAGGAGAGTGTTCAGGGAGGGCCAGAGGCAGGGTCTCTTGCAGACTCTTGATTCCCTTAAAACAACTTCTTTCTCAGGGCTGTTCAGGTCCATTCCAGCTAACTTTCCTAACTCAAAAACTTGAGATTTTCCATTGCTCTTTCTCAGGAGGCTTCTAGGGTCCCTGGACAAAATGATACACTTCTCCCTAAAAGTGTGAATTCCAAAGGTAGGAACAACCTTGGCTAATCCACAAGAAAAGTCCAGTTATGCCCTTCTCTGGGCCTGGGCATGTGTTTGCCCTACAATGCTAAAGATTCTCATATGAGGATTTCCATTTCTCTCTAGTTGGGCAAGTCGCTGGTGGTGTGCACTTGGAAAAAACAATAAAAAGTAAATGAGATATCTCATTACATGTAGCAGGACACAGCCAAAGGAGAAGTGCTGACTAGTAGTACACTCTCTGGAGTGAGTTTTCAGTTTGTCTTTCCTCTGCTCCATCCATTCTCACTAGAAGTGATAGTAAAAGGAATGAAAATTTTAAGAAGATATATATTTTCGTCGGCAGCCGTCCGTCTCGAGAGACGATGGTGTAGCTTCTTAAGAGTCTATCTGCACCGCTGAGAACGGCTGTGCAGTCCAACTCGGGAGTGACACGGTATCTGTCTCCTCCCGTGTTGAATCGACATCTTGTGATGACGCTGGAGTGTCCTCTCCAGTGAAGCTGAAGCTACAGAGCCTGGGCAGGGTGATATGGAGGGTCTGCTGTTGCCCATGCAGCAGACCCCCCCTCTCTTCGCAGCTGAAGGGTCCAAGGGAAAGACGGAGTCAATACAGCTTGGCTTCAGGTGCGCCGCAGGAGTTGCCGGTGTTGACTACAACGTCCAACCGCCTTAGGGACTCCGGCTCCGGATTTTCTGTCGGGGTTTACTCCCTTAGCCTTTCCCCGGAAGAGGTATGCCGCAAGGCAGCGGAGGTTTTTTGGAGTCAGAGTTTTCCTTCTCTGATGTGCCCTGACTGGAAGATCGAACCAGCGACACTTAGCTCGCAGGCCGACGCTCAATCCACTGAGCCAAACCAGCCAGGGCCATAGATATATATTTTAATGCTATGTTAAGTATAATCATGGTAGAACCAAAGTTAGAGGGAAGTTTAAGAAAGCACAAAAGATTATGTTGCAAAATTAACAAAAATTTTTTGAAATTGTTTCAGGATTTTAAACAAGCTGCACTGGTAAGCAAGACTAATGTGACCCTTTGTCAAGCTACTGCCATGTGCCATCACAGGTATGGGGTGCAACTGATGTTGAAGTGGAAGCACGTGGGGCTATCTAATAGTAATAATAGAAGAAGAAGAGAGGAAAATGTGAAAGTGACAGAGTACAAGATGGGGAGAGACACAAAGAATCCCTGTATAGAAGTGGAGAAGCACACCTAAGTGTGTCATTAGCACCCTTCTACCTTCTAATAAAGAATTTTAACAAAATCTGCATCATGGCATTGAACACCCATCTGATTCAAGCCCATTTACTGGGAAAGGACCTGGGTGATATATAGAATAAAACCATGCATAGCTTAAAGCATCTAAGAAAAAAGTCTAGGAATTAATTTTGTTCCTAAAATGAAACAAATTTTTATTTATTTTATTTTTTATATTTTATTGAGTATGCTATTACAGTTTTTTCCCTTTTGCCCCCCTCCATCTGTTACCCCCCCTTCCTTCCAGCAATACTCCCCTTAGTTCATGTCCATATGTCATGCCAAGTTCTTTGAATCCTCCATTCCTTTCCTATTCTTAACATCCCCGTGTCTATTTTGTTACTATCAAATATGTTTCTTAATCCCTGCACCTTTTCCCTGTTCTCCTCTTTCCCCCTCTCAGTCGATAGTCCTGCAGATGATCTCCATACCTATGATTACGTTCTTCTGGTTGTTTGCTTAGTTTGTTTTTGTTTTTGTTTTTTAGATTCAGTTGTTGATAGGTTTTTTTTTTGTCATTTTAATGTTCATAGTTTTGATCTTTTTCTTAAATAAGTTCCTTTAACATTTCATGTAGTAAGGGCTTGGTGATGATGAACTTTAGCTTTACTTTGTCTGGGAAGCACTTTATCTGCCCTTCCATTGTAAATGATAGCTTTGCTGGATAGAGTAATCTAGGCTGTAGGTTCTTGCTTTTCATCACTTTGAATACTTCTTTCCACTCTCTTCTTGCCTGCAAAGTTTCTTTTGAGAAATCCACTGATAGTCTTATAGGAACTCCTTTGTAGGTAACTCTCTGCTTTTCTCTTGCTGCTTTTCAGATTCTTTCTTTATCTTGAACCTTTAGCATTTTAATTATGTCTTGGTATGGTCCTCTTTGTGTCTAACTTGTTTGCGACCCTTTGTGCTTCCTGGACTTGTATGTCTGTTCCCTTCGCCAAATTAGGGAAGTTTCCTTTTATTACTTTTCAAGTAATTTTCTTGCTTTTCCTCTTCTTCTGACAATCCTATGATTTGAATGTTGGTACATTTAAAGTTGTCCCAAAGGTTCCTAAGTCTCTCCTTGTTTTTTTGTTTTTGTTTTTTTCCCCTCTCTTTTTTTCTTTTTCTTTTTTCATTTTTGTTTCTTCTTTGTGTTCTGGTTGAATGTTTATTTCTTCTTTATGTTACAAATCATTTATTTGAATATTGGCTTCCTTCCTTTCTCTGTTGGTCCCTTGTATATTTTTATTTATTTCACTTAATGTATCCTTCATTTCTACTTTTGTGGCATACTCAACAAGTTCTCTGAGCATCGTTATCACCAGTTTTTTGAACTCTTCTTTTGATAGCTTGGCTATCTCTCTTTCATTTAGCTATTTTTCTGAGGATTGTTTTGTTCTTTCATTTGGGCCATATTTCTTTGCCTCCTCAATTTGGTGGCGTCCCTGTGTTTGTTTCCTTGTATTAGGTAGAGCTGCTTTTACTCCCTGACTTAGTAGCATGGCCTATGTAGAAAAGGCACCTGTAAGTTATGTGGGACAGAGCCTTAGGTAGTTGCCAGGGTGGGGCAACCACTGTATTGCTTTGTGGCTCTGTGTGTGTGTGTATGTGCAGGGTGTGGCTCAGAAAGGGGACAATGCCATTACCTCGCTTCTGGTGATTTGCTCAGCACTTGCCCCATTTCTAGTCACTTCACCCTCTTTCCATATGCCATTGGCAGCCTTCTAGCTGCTGCTGTGGGGTTTGCATAGATTCTAAGCCCACGTGAGCCCTTAAAGTGGTAAAAATCCAGCAGTTTCTTTTTATCCACCACACATGAATATGGGACCATCCAGTCCACTGCCATTGCCTCCTCTCCATGCCTTTCCACCCCATCTCCATGACTGCACCCCTCCTTCTCATCTGGATGAATGTGGCTTCTTAAAGTCCATGATTGTCGGTCTTCCATACAGCTCAATTTTCTGATGGTTCTGGGTGTTATTTGTTTTTGAGATCTGGTTGTAATTCTTTCTGTGGTTGAGTGAGGAGGAGAAGTGTGTCTACCTACATCTCCATCTTGACCAGAAGTCTGGAACAAACTTTTAAAAAGCCTGTTTCCCACAAGAGAGTGTGATTTCAAAAATTAGATATTTTCAAAAAGATTTGCATTTAGAAAACATAATTCTAAATCTAAAACTAATTAAGACACTATCAGTAAATATCTACAAAATACAATAAAATATACAAAAATATATTACTTAAAACATTATTACCTATTTCTGGGATTACTGTAAGAATAAGTCAGGTTATAGAAAGAAAGAAAAAAGAACAGTGACATAAGGCTAAAAAATAAAGACAATTGGTTTAAAATTTGTTCAGAGATAATATTACATAGACTTTGCTAACTATAATATTTACATTTATATATATATACATTTGGCATCTAAAAATTAATTTCTGGTCATTTTGCTTTTAAAAGCATAGAAATTCAACATGTTAAGATTTAAATGTGAGAATAAAATCCATTTGGTTAAAATCGTTTACAGCATTATTTTTTAAGAGAAATAATAGAAATTAACTGGAGGGGGAAATTAGAATAGTTCATAAACTATATAGACTAGGGTGTATAAATATTAAATTTTGAATTATTTAGGAAATTAACCTTTTTTCCCCTTTTGGGATATAGCACAGCTATATTTCCCTGTAAGATTTAGATTTTGTTTTATTTTATCAACATCATAATATCATAATCGTGATGTTGTCTTTGGTTTCAAAGGCCTAAACTGGAACCTTTATTTTTATATAGGTAGCAAAACATAGTCACACCATTGTCCATTTTAATCCAGCAACCTTTGTGCAAACCATCTCTTTAAGTAATTGTCATTCTTAAAAAGAGATGGAATAATGATGACTGATGTGTTTGCTTTGGTGGTGAGTACAGATTGAAAATGTCTGAGGTCCTTGCATTCTCATACAATTAAAAACAGACTCCGAAATTTCTCTCAACCCCATTCCTATGTTTAGCAACTATTAGAGTCAGTAAATTTCTCTGTGTGTCAGTTCCCAATCTCTTTCATGAAATGTAATCACTAGATATACTATATGGCGGAGCCTTCTTAAGCTGACACTGCTTTGCAATTCCAAATAACCAACTTTCATCAGTCGACTAGAATCCCTATTGTCCTTTAATAAAAGTAGAATTTAATTCAACAGTAAAGCCCTCATAACTCACAGTCCCAATTCCATGTGTTTTGAGTTTAAACGGTTTTACCGAATTTAACAATAATAAGTGTTTAGTGATTGGTTATGTTTATTTCAGGGAAAATATTTTTGCTTTTCAAGATAGTCTATAAAATACTGATATCACAGCAGCATGGTTTTTCAGTATTGGAGGTTCATTACTGGGGCTTATAGTGGGGAAAGTAAGAATTTTCCCAGTTGGAAAAAATTTTAAAAAGAAATAAATATTTAAATTTTAGGGCTTTGATCTTTGAACTCATGGGGTTGCAGACTTTTAAAGTATGCCTTTGTATATCTTTGGTTCTCACTCTTGTGGTTGCTAAGAGACAACATTCCTTAGGCTGAATATCCTACTTGTTGCCCAATTTGGTCACTAAGAGTGTTGTGTTAGAGTTAATTTTTAGATCTCTTTGGGAAAGGCACCTTCAGATGAAAAAAAATGTCACAGAGGGAGAGCCTCATTACTTCACATTGATTTTACTATTCTTATATTTATGTAAGATATTTTTGAATGCTTAACTCTGCAAGCCACATTTTTTAGTTTTGGGAGGTACTTATGATTTATTTGTACAACTCAGTAGGGCACATCTGGTCATGTATATGAATGATTTAGAAAATGTGGTGGGCCTTTGTGTCTGTGGCCCAGGCTGCTAGCTCAGCACATGATCTGTAGTCAGTGGGCGCTGATGAGAGATGCACGCACCCTGTCAGTGATCACATTATTTTCTACAAATACATTTCATTTTATCAAAACTAATTTAATACACTTTTATATTTTGGTTACTGATACTTAACAATTTATGTGTTGATGAACATGTATCCCGACAGAACACAGATTCTCTGCCACATTGTCCCATCGTCTCATGGCCATGGGATCATTTAACAAGAGCTTCCATGTCCAGGACACTGTGTGGTGTCCACATCTCGTGAAAAGTGAAATTGCTGTTTTTATAGTGGTGTCTGTTTCATTTTTTCCCTATTGATGCAGGGAGCTGGGGAGTCTCTGGCTTTGACACTGTCACCTCCTCTGGACTTCATTTTTGGTTATCATCTGCTTTGAGGAGCTTGATTGGTAGCTTTCAAGGTCCCTTTCCAGTGCTAATTCAGTTGAAACAGACTAAATGCTCAATAAATGCCAGTGCTAATAACTAGATAGGTATAAAAACATAGCTTTCTCCTTGTTAATTGAGATTAAATATAATGATTAGATTTGCCTATTAGATGGAAAATGACTCCTTTATGAAAAATATGTCTCACAAGCCTTCACCCCACCACAGGAGAGTAAATAGGGAAGAAAAACCAAGTTATTATTTAGTCACATATATTTACAAATTAATAAAAAATATTCCTTTTCCTTCTTTTTCTCTTTGTTGGTGTCCAGAAAGAAAGGGCCTGCCTCTCTAGAAGATCTGAAGTAAGGACTCCCATGTATAAAATTCGTTTCCTCTTGTTGTATGAGACAATATTAAATACACATATATTCATTATAATCTGATTTAAATAGTGTATTCCATCAATAATAGTATTTATATTTTTCTGTATCGGGCACTGATAACTATTAAATACAGGTTCGGGAATGTCATTCAGCCTTTTATAATGCTGAAAAAAGAGCTCTAGAATATCCTCCCAGCTTAGTCTGCCATGAAAATGGCTCTTACCTCCCTTCTTTCCTTTTACTACAATCTTCAAAAACACCCTTCAGCCTTCCTTAGGTCATATGGACTCATGTACTTCCTGTGATGGACAATAAAACTGAAAAAGTTTTAATAAGGGTCAGTGCAAATCTTTAAGAAAACTTTATATACAGGAAAGCACTTAGATAACTCATTAGAAAGCACCAATAATTTTACTTATTTTCAGAAACAAAGAGTTCGAAGAAGCTGTCAATTTCTTCACCCAGGCTGTTAAAATTAATCCTTGTTTTGTGGATGCTTACATTGGACGGGGAAATTCTTACATGGAATATGGTCATGATGAAGGCATCAAAGAAGCACAGAAGGACTTTCTGAGAGCGTTGCATTTCAATCCAACATATACAAAAGCCAGAATTAGTTTAGGCTATAATTTGCAGGTAATATTATATAAGAACAGTTTGGACCATGAAAGCACCTTTTGGACAAGGGAAAGAACATTTTTGGCTCTTTACTGGTGACGGGGGTACATTCTATTTCTTTGGTTAGGGACATTTTACCTTTCCCTTACTATTAGTATCCAGAGCAGTGGTGGGAAGCAGTTGCAGGGAGCCTACCTGGGGAGCAATCTGAGGTCTTGCTATGCCAGTGAGATGAAAAGCTTTTGCATCCGAGTGTATTAATTCCTTCACCCCTTTCTACCTTACCTCCATACATAAGAGACAACCTTTAAATTTTGCCTGATAAGAACCTGGCTAACATTTGTTTCACTAGCTCATACCTGGGCTTCATAGGTTTTGTCTATTGAATTAGTGGAAAGCTAAAGGGAACCAACAATGTGTGAAAGTTCTGAAGTGGGCTTCAGCCGTGCAGTGAGTCGGACAACCACTGTATAGGGACTTGTGAATTCAGATCATCTTCCAAATGGCAGTGAATTAGAACATACTGGGAAGGCAACACACAAGGCGTTTGTCTTTCCAGCAAGGTGGAAGAGTGCTAGGCTATGTGAGGCCAATCAGTTCTCTGCATGCTGTCTGGAACACTTGGGCCTGACCCACACACTCACCAAATTCTTTGCACTAATAAAAGAGGTAGTGACAGTCTTAGAATAAAGTGCTAAAAGTTATGTATTCTCCATGAAAATGACTGAGTCATCTTAAATACTGTTTTTATCCCTTTTAATACTTAAAAATTTAAACAAGGTAAAAAGTATGTTCAAATTATTGTAGATTGCAGAAATTTCTGTTTATATATAATCTGCCATTAAGTTGATTTTTTTTTCATTTAAAAATAAATGAGTTTGGCTGATTCAAGACTAATAATATTGGAAGAGGTTGTTGGGATTGGTGGTTATGTTGAGGTACACCCAAGAACTTAATAAGGGAAATAAGATTGCCCTCTGAGAATTAAACATAAAATTAGCCATTAGAAATTTGCAAAGTCAATTTAAAGAGACATGATGACTCCCAAAACATCTAGAACTGACTGCAATCCAATGAAATGTATTATCATTTACTGCATTTAATAGACATTTACTGAGCACCCAATATAGGACAGGAACTGATCTAGGCCTAGGTATACATGATGAACAAACTATACTTGGTTCTTCCTGTAGAGTTTGCTACCTGTTGGAGAAATGAGCATCACACAATCATATGATTCATTATATAGTTATAGGGAGGGTAAGTGCGACAAAGGAAAAAGATGGGTTTTAGGAAAACTTGTAACAAGGAAACCTAGCTTTGTTTGAGGGGTAAAGTAGTGTTTTAAAGAAATTTACACTTAAAGTGAGGTATGAAAGACTAGTAATTAGTCAGGGGTAGAAGTTGGGGGTAGGATACAGTGTTGGAGGGTCCAGGGGATGGGATGTTATGGACAGGCAGAGTGATGTGAAGCCAGGGAATTGAATAATGGCTGGAGGCGAATGCCTTGCAAGCCAGTTAGAAATGTGAGTATCACCAACCAAAGCAGTGACATCACGTTCATGTTTTATGATATGAAGATTTCACTGGGTATATATCAACCTGAAAGAGGATTGAAAAACACATCAGTATGAGGAAGGAGTGACGCAGGGAAGGTAAGACTGAAAAGGGAGTGTTAGAGGCCCATCCAAATCCTGCTCAGGGAAAAGAGCGACCATTTGTTCAACAAATACAGATTCCCCTACTGTGTGCTTACACTAGGGATAAGAAAGTGAGCAAAGCAGACATTGTCTGGAACAAACGGCAGATGTAATCCTATTGTGAGGCTGTTTGCAATTTAATATTTTAATAACAATTTCAATTTGCCTGATTTTTTGTTTATTAAATAAACTTGATGATGGTGAATTCCACATAATTTGCAAAGAGGGAGATGTGCTGGTTAAAGAAGAGCATCTTACTAGTTGTATGTCTTATTACGCAAGAGTCACTGATTTCAGCTTGGTTAATGCGAGTCAGCCTCTGAGATTCTGGCAATTTGGGTTGTTAAGCCCATAGGAATAAAGGACAGGTCCTAGACCATACTGAATTCATCAACTCACTGCCTTCCCGTGATAGGTATTTAGTTGCCAGTTGGTCTTTGTTAGGAAGTATTCTGATATCATTCTATTCACAATACCCTTCTCTTGACATTTTTTCTTGTTTTCCAGTTGTCACCAAGGTTGGTATAAATAGATACTTGGTAGATTCCATGGATTATGTGTAGTGATCCTAAAATTCCAGATGCTGGTACAATTTATCAAAGTAGGTTTTACATCAGTAGTTTATGCACTTATGTATTCAACCCATATTATATTAGGTATATTATGTATAACTGGAGATTCAATGACAAGCAAATAAATACAATTTCTGCCTGTTAGTGCAGAGCTAAATTTAAATTTTGTGGTGATAGTCCAAATCACAGATGTTCCACATGGTGGCTGTGTGTTGTCCAAGATGGTATGAGATGACTCTGACAATTAGATTTATTTTAATTAATTAAAATTTCAGTGTAAATACTCAGAGGTAATTAGTCAATTGAATGTTCTCACAGTATACCCTACTTCTTGTTTAAATATCTTAGATTTAGCACTGTATAAATATACCCTTTCTAAAGGTTTTATTTGATTAATTTGGAATCAAACATTTGCCATGTTATGGATGATTTCCTATTTCCTGTAAATGGAAAATTATTTCAGACCCAAGAAAAATTCCAGAAAGCTTGGAACCACTTTACCATTGCCATAGAAGTTGATCCAAAGAGCTACCTAGCCTATGATGGAAGAGCTGTGGTCTGTCTTCAGATGGGTAATAATTTTGCTGCAATTCAGGATATTAATACTGCCATAAAGGTAAAAATCTACTTGGATAATATTATTATCATCAGCATAAATCAACATCATAATGAATAGAGTGAAGTAAAAAAATTCTGTTACTTAAAAAAAAATTTGTAGAGAAAATAATATTTGTATTTCCAGGAGATTCCTAGAGTAAAGAGTTACTATGGCTTGTCAGTTTCATAATCTGAATGCATTTAAAATTCAAAAAACAAATTCCTGATATATGTTGATTCTCTCAGTAAATGCAGTTTATAGTTTCATGGGACATCAACATTATTTTGTAATAAAAATGAATGCAAAAAATAAAATAATGTTCTGGGTTTGAAGAAGCTGGAGAAAGAACAATATAAATCCCCAGGTTCTTCTGTGGAGAAATGGCAAATAAAAATCACAGGTTTTGTATACAATGACAGAAAACCTTTCTCTTTTTTCCCTAGATTTTTGGATTCTGTGTCCGTAGATTTGGGTAGCTGCTGTAATCTTTGAGATGACAAAAAGGAACGACCTGAAAGATAATTGCTACTATGTAGGACAGATAAACATGTTAACTATTTAATTTCTTTTCCAGCTTTAACAGAGCTAAACAGACAAGCTTTTTCCTGTGTCTGTTCTTTGGAAAGGAACTGAATAAAGCACTGAGATTATTTGTTTCATAACAATCAAATCAACGAAGTGTTGCCATTGAACCAGCTTCGTACCCAGCCCTTTCTCAAAATATTTGCTCTAATGCGGCTTCCCCTGCACTATAAAGTGACTAGTTTCCCACAGTAGATTTCATAACGTTCCTTTTTGTGGACATGAAATTGGAGATAAATACTATTCCCAGATGCTAAATAACCATACCATTGCATTGCAGATCAAAACTACAGCAGAATTTTTAACAAACCGTGGTGTGATTCATGAGTTTATGGGTCAGCAACAAAACGCAATGAAAGATTACCAAGCAGCAATCTCTTTCAGCCCCACATACTCACTGGCCTACTTTAATGCAGGAAATATCTACTTGCACCACAAGCAGTTTTCCCAGGTAATGTGAGTTTCCGTAACATTTTCTTTTTGACACTAAATGCTTTCTTTGAAATATATAGTTTCAAAATGCAATCTTTATATTCTAGGCTAATCATTCATTAGCTCTTTAAAAAATGTTCTCTTTCATAGAAAGTTTATAATTATTTATTACAGGTTTAACCTCTATGGATTTATTTTCCTCATTATCACCAGTTCAATACTGGTCCCGCAAACATTATTTTGGACTTCCCAGGTCTCAGCAATTGTCTTGCTGTGCATTGTGACAGCTTCCGGCCTGGAATCCTCTGCTCTTTGCCGCTACTGAGCCAGATCTTAGATTTCCTTTAAGACCCTCTTTCATGATGTGATTACTTGATTATCATTAACTCATCTTACTTTCTACCTTTTATGTATTTCAGTTACTTACTGGAGGTAATGAGATTTGGATGTTCTGGTTTTATAATATGATAGCTCAGTCTATTTGGACCTTGATTCATAATGTCTGAAATAAAAGCATGGGGTCATTAGATGATATTACTTTATATTTTAAATTTATTTTATTTGAACTGTAATGCAGTAACATGATTCAAACTCAACATTAATTTTTACAAATCTATATTTACTCTTTTGTTCTGTTTTCCTTCAGTTCATCCTATTCTTTGTCTATCTTGTTGAGTCAGAAGCTTAATTCATTTATTGTCACCCTGTTATTTCTGTTGTGAGTAAGGTTATTCCTTATCCCCCAGTGCTGCTTTAAGCACTGTCCCAGATATTTTGGTCTTTGAAACTTTAATTTTTGTTTTCCCCAAATTTTGCACCTGTAATTTTATTTTCCCTTTGATTCAGAAATAAATTAATAGGACATTTAAAATGTCTAGGTGGAAGGGCTTTTGTATTTTCTAATTTTGATATTTATTGAGTTTTAATGTGGTCTCATATATAGCAACTTTAAAAAAATATTCCAGATCCTCTTCAAAGAAGAGTTTCTGCTATCAGGATAGAGTTAATATATATGTATAAGATCTAAGGCATTAATTGTATTTTTAATTAGTCAATATCCATTCTTTTGGGTTTTTTTCATTTGGTTGATCTTGGACTGAAAAAATTTAAATATCCTGTTGTTGGTTTGGTCCTATATAGTTTTCTTTATATTTCTTGTAATTTCTGCTTTATGAAAATTGCTGCTACATTACTTCATGTTTAAATATTCATATATATTACATATGCATTATATATTGGAGCCTTCAGCATTATAAATGCCCTTTTTTGTTTCTTTAAGGCTGTTAGAATAAATTTTACTTTATCTGATATGAACATTGTATCCTCTGATTCCATGGTTTGTTTTTGCTTGGTCTTCCTTTGCCCTTCCTTTAATAGCCAACATTTAAAATCCTTTATTTTAGATGTAATTCTTATATAGAGTTGGGTTTTGCATTAGAAACCAATTTGAAAATATTTATCTTTAAAAAATATATATATAATTTTATAGTTCAATTACAGTTGTCCCAATTTTCCCCTGTTGTTCTCCCATCCCCCCCACCTGCCCCCGCCCCCACAGAGTTCATATCCATGGATCCTTTATACATGTTCTTTGACTAGACCCTTCTTCTTCTTTACCCCTCTATACCCCTTCCCCCTCCCCTCTGTTCACTGTCAGTCTGTTCCTCATTTCCATGCCTCTGGTTCTATTTTGCTCATTTGTTTTGTTCATTAGGTTCCACTTATAGGTGAGATCATTTGGTATTTGTCTTTTGCTGCCTGGCTTATTTCACTTAGCATAATACTCTGCATTTCCATCCATGCAGTCCCAAAGCATAGGAGTTGCTTCTTTCTTTCTGCTGCCTAGTATTTAATTGTGTAAATTTCCACAGTTTTTGATGCACTCATTTACTGATGGGCACATAGGCTGTTTCCAGCACTTGGCTATTGTAAATAACCCTGCTGTGAACATTGGGATGCATAGGTTCTTTTGAATGGGTGCTTTGGGGTTATTAGGATATAATCCCAGCAGTGGGATCACTGGGTCAAAAGGCAGTTCCATTTTTAGTTTTTTGAGGAAATTCCATACTGTTTGCCACAGTGGCTGCACCAGTCTGCATTCCTACCAAAAGTGCACCAGCGTTCCTTTTTTTCTACATTCTCACCAGCACTTGTTGTTTGTTGAGTTATTAATGATGACCATTCTGACAGGTGTGAAGTGGTGTCTCATTGTTGTTTTAATTTGAATCTCTCTGATGACCAGTGATGTTGAGCATCCTTTCATATGCCTATGGGCCCTGTGTATGTCCTCCTTGGAGAAGTGTCTGTTTAGATCCTTTCCCCATTTTTTAGTTGGGTTGTTTGTCTTCCTGGTGTTAAGTTGTATGAATTCTTTATATATGTTGGGGGTCAAACCCTTGTCCAAGGAATCATTGGCAAATATGTTCTCCCATATGGTTGGTTCACTTTACATTTTGATGTTTTCTTTAGCCATGCAGAAACTTTAATTTGGTGAAGTCCCATTTGTTTATTCTTCACTTTATTTCCCTTGCCCTAGAGGGTGTATTGGTGAAAATATTGCTGTGTGGGATATCTGAGATTTTACTGCCTGTGTTTTCCTCTAGGACTTTTATGTTGTCATGTCTTACATTTAAGTCATTTATTCATCTTGTGTTTATTTTGGTGTGTGGTGTAAGTTGGTGGTCTAGTTCCATTTTTTTTCCATGTATCTGTCCAGGGACCCAGCACCATTTATTGAAGAGGCTATTTTTACTCCATTTTATGCTCCTGCCCTCCGTTGTCAAGTATTAATTGACCATAGAGATGTGGGTTTATTTCTGGGCTCTCTATTCTGTTCCATTGACCCATGTGTCTGATCTTATGCCAGTACCAGGCTGTTCTGATTACAGTGGCCTTGTAATACAGTTTGATACCAGGTATTGTGATCCCTCCTACTTTGTTATTCATTCTCAAGATTGCTAAGACTATTCGGAGTCATTTTTAGTTTCATAAATTTTTGAAATTTTTTTCTATATCCATGAAATATGTCATTGTCATTTTAATATGGATTGCACTGAATCTATAGATTGCATTGGGTAGTATGGACATTTTAATTATGTTAATTCTTCCAATCCATGAATATAGTATATGCTTCCATTTATTTGTATCTGCATTAATTTCTTTCCTCGGTGTTCTGTAGTTTTCTGAGTACAGGTATTTTACCTCCTTGGTTAAATTTATTCCTAGGTACTTTATTTATTTATTTATTTATGTTACTATAGTAAATGGGATTTTTTCCTTAGTTTCTGTTCCTGATATTTCATTGTTAGTATACAAAAATGCCTTTGATTTTGGATTATTGACTTTGTATCCCACTATTTTGCCAAATTCATTTATTAGGTTGAGTAGTTTTTTAGTGGAGTCTTTAGGGTTTTCTATGTACACTATCATGCCAACTGCAAATAATGACAGTTTTACTTCCTCCTTTCCAATTTGGATGCCTTTTATTTCTTTTTCTTTTCTGATCACTGTGGCTAGAACTTCCAATATTATGTTGAATAGAAGTGGTGAAAGTGGGCACCTTTGTCTTGTTCCCAATATTAGGAGAAAAAGCTTTTCATTTTTGCCTGTTGAGTATAATGTTGGCTATGGGTTTTACGTATATGGTCTTTATTATATTGAGGTATGCTCCCTCTATTGCCACTTTGCTTTGTGTTTTTATCATGAATGTGTGCTGAAAATATTTATCTTTTAATAGGTAGGTTAAGCCCATTTGTTATGGAAAGATAGAGACTAGAATCAGGAGGTCTTTATTCCTGCTTCAGTTCTTGTCTCACTCCAAAAGTTGAATTCAAGCAAGAGACAACATGAATACAATATTCTCTCACTTATTGCGGGTATTATGTTCCAGACCCCCGTGCAAAGTAGGAAGCTTACATTTATTTTACACACTTAAACCTACGTAACTTTAACAACATACGTATAGAGTACAGCAAAATCCCACGATATAGTAAAAAATCTGCAATAAATAATTAAATATAATATTTTTAAAAACCCCTCAATACAGTGAGGCCACAGTAAGTGAACCATGATATAGCGAGGGACTACTGTAGTGGAAATGAGAAAGCAAGTTTATTTATGAAAGACATATGAGCACAAAGCTGTAAGCAGGCACTCAGCTAGTCTAGTGCCCCGCATATAGAGGAAAACAAGTTTTTAGTAAGTTTGTTTTGTACACTTGAGCTGAGACTACAGGTGGGCACTTAGCTAATCTAAGTACACTGACTATTGGGGTTCAGGGGTTATATACCTCAGCTGGCTTCCAGAGGTATTCCTCCTTCTTCCCCTTCTAAATCTTGGAAACAAGTAAATGTTCTTTGTCTTAGCAAAATTGTTACAGATGCCCCTCTTTCACAGAATAGGTCCGCCCTCTTTCTCCTGTGCATTCCCACTTCTGATGTTCAAAATACCCAGCAATCTTAGTAAGATAGTTACAGAGTTCCCATTTCTCAGCACTGTCTCAAGGACTTTCCACTCCTTCTGTGCTATTTTGCTTGCAATGCTTGGGACACCCAGCAATCTTATCAAATTGAGCTTGGGACCTGCTGAGTTAATTGGTGAGCCATGTCTTCCTTTAGCTTCCAGCCTCCTGTATTAAGTTCTTTGTTAGATTGTAATGGGGAGGGCCCGGCCTTTGTTTCCCCTCTGGCCACTCATTCCTAGCTGCTACCTAACATACTTATGTTTTGTCATAATCAGTATGTTTGGTCTTAGTTCTGTTATTTTATGTCATATATTTTTATTTTCATGTATTTTAAAGATATTTTGTTCTGTGGTATGTTTAATTTTTTTCAGTTTTTCTGATACTGAGGAAGGTTTACAGTTTTTCTTTACTGATTACCTTTATAAAAGTACTTTTATACCCTCATTTCCTGTGCTTTAATATCTTTACTATGAACAATAATAAATTACCCTCCCTCTCATCTATTATTCAATTTTAGTTAATGGTATTCTCTTTAAAAAATGTTTTTCTATTTGTATTATTAAATATGCTTGAGCTTATTGTATCAACATACTTTCCACTGTCTGTCTCTGTTCTCCCATTTTGTTGTGAGTCCCAGAGGACTTAATATTTGTATATTATTTTGTTACTCATTTAAAATTTCATCTTAGTTCTCCAGTTAAGTATATTCAATTCTCATCAGCAGACCTTTTGCCAGTTTCCTTCCCAACCAATAATTTCTTCGTTGTCTGAAATTAGTCCTTTAGTGTAGTCCTGAGAAAGGGCTCATGCAAACAATTATTCCTTGAATTTTTTCGTGGTCATCACTGTTTGCCTAGAGCCTTTATATCCTAAAGAGGCATGCCTGGGTTTAAAATCCTTAGCTCACTTTTTCTTTCTTTGTGTGAATATCTTGTGTTGTTTCACTGTTTTCTGGTGTTGCTTGTTGATATCAAGCAGCTGGATGCAAATCCAATTTTTGTTATTTGTGACTTTTCTTAGGATAACCAAGGGTTTTATTTCAAAGTACGTCTTAGACTTTACTGTTGAGGTCAGACTTAACAAGTACACAGTGTGTGTTTTTAATATGTAGATTTCAAAAAAGTTTTATTGAATTCAGTGGAAAATGTTTTTCTGTTTCATAGTTTTGATTTTCTTCACTGAGAATTCTCTCTCTCTCTCTCTCTATATATATATATCCTTTGACTTCTATATATCAACTATTTTTCTCTTTTTAACATTTTCCTTCATTTTTATCATTTCTTAATCTCTTAATGTTTTTCATTTTTGTTGCCTTCTTCACATCTGTATTTACTGTGTTTTTTGAGATATTTATTGTCCTCTTGTAGACCTTATAATTTGAGTTTCTTTTAATATTTTTTCTAGTCCCATACCATTTCCATGTCATACTTTCCTGGACACCTCTTTCCTGAGATTCTTTATTTCTGAATTATTTTTTCTTAAATGCAATTGCTTCTACAATAATTTTTTTCTAGTTTATTTTGAAATTTTATAATTTTTTATCTAGATTGTAGAAATCTTTTTTCTGAAGAGCTTTTATTTTTCCAAAAACTAAGTTGTTATTTTTCATTCTTGTTTTTACCAAAAAACAGGTGAACTACTTTTCTGTTATTCATGTTTGAATGTAATAAATTATTTTCCTATTCTGATAGCAGACATTCTTGTGGGAAACAGGGGGGTGGCCATCATAACTTTCCTAGTGGGCACTCTCATGCTGTAGTGCTTTACAATATGTCCTCTCTAGCCTACCCTGATTTGGAAGGCTATCACGAGCTCTGTGCTTCTCTAAGCTTTCCACAGCCCTTGTTTTCTAAAATGATGTACTCATTTTCCCCCCATTGCTTTTAGAGAGGGAGTGGGGGAGGGAGAGAGAGAGAGAGAGAGAGAGAGAGAGAGAGAGAGAGAGAGAGAGAGAGAGAGAGAGAGGGAGAGAGAGAGAGTGATTGAGAGAGGAGAAACATAGATGTGAACCATCCATTGGTTGCCTTCTTGTATGCGCTCCGATTGAGTATCAAACCTGCAACCTGAGTATATCCCCTGACCAGGAATTGAACCCATGATCTTTTGGTCTACAAGATGATGCTCCAACCAATTGAGACACACTGGCCAGAGAAAATGTACTCATTTTAATAGTTGTTTTTATTGTTTACATTTTTTGAGACCTGCCACCTCTATATTTTCTTTCACTACCCAATATTGTCACCATACTCCTTAATAAAATTATCTTTAGGGCTTCTTTAAGTGTGAAGAGGCTATGTTTCTTGTCTATATTTTGCTGGAAAAATTCAGCAAATATTTCCTGTTTCCACTTGGCTCTTCATTCTTTCTGTCTCCACATATTTGTGATGTACCTGCTGTGTGCTTGGCATTTATAAACACCCTGAGAATACAGAGCTGAACAAGGTAAAGAAGCCTTCTTTTATGATGTAACTTACATCTACTTATCTGCCCAGGTAGATAGTACTGTATAGGTGGAGAGTGGGGGTTTAGGAGCAAGCCCCGGGCAGCAGCCATGTTTAGAAGTGAAGCAGAGAGGAGATGCCAGAAAGCAGACTTAGAAGGGAGCATTTATCCAAGATGATATGAAAAGCTGGAGAGCATATCACTCTTTAGCATGAGGGCTGTAAGAAGGGAGAAGTGTCCTGTGTTGAATGCTGCTGAGATGTCAAGGAAGAAGAGCTTGGAAGAGGTCATTGATGATGTGGGCAAGAACATCATTGGAATAGCAGTGGAGCAGCAGCTTGACTGGGAAGGGTTGTGGAGAAAATGTGAGGGGAAGAATTTGAGGCAGTTCAACTGGTTCAAGAAATCCTTCTGTGAAGAGGAGTAATGAAATGGGGTGATAACTAGAGTGGGTTAATAAGTGCTTTTTTGTCCTTGTTGTTTTTATTTTTAAGATGAGGGCTAATTGATTTGTGGTCCTATGTTAATGACAAGGATCTAGTAGAAAGGGAGAAATTGTTATTGCAGGAGAGAGTGGCAGGGATAATTAGGATCAAAATCTTTGAGAATTTGGTGGAGTTAGAGTGTGAAGTTGCAGGGGTGGCCTTTGCTTGGAGCAGGACACACTGCTTTATGGTGTGAGGGAAAGCTGAGAGTCAGGGAACAGTTAGTTATAGTTTGGTAAATACTGACAGTAGGCACTTCTATTATTTGTATTTTCTCTATGGAATACTAGTATCAGTTATCAGTTAAGGGTAGACAATTAAAAAGAGAACAGGGTGTTGAACTTTTGAGAAGAAAAGAGAAAATGTGAAATGCTTGTTTAAAGACTGAACATGCTAGGGAACTGTGGCAGAAAATGTTTTTGTTTGTTTGTTTGTTTTTGTTTTTGTCTCTCACTGCACAATTCTTTATTTTCTTCTTTTAAAAAATTTTAAATTACAGTTCAAAATCAATATTTTCTATTAACTTTTAAGTATCCAGTATACTGGTTAGACATTCCTTTAATTCCCGCAGCAATCCCTCCCACCTGGCACTGTACATAGATATTGAACAACATTAACCTCTCATTTGAGGTTTGTGGTTATGAATCTAAATTGAGATCTTGACTGTACACTGCTTTGTGTACAATCCTTTCTACACAAATTTAATGCTATTTTGTATCACTCTACAGCTGTCTCTGTGCTGATCTCTTCTTTTTTTAAGTATATTTTATTGATTATGTTGTTACAGGAGTCCCAATATTTTTCCCCTTTGCTCCTCTCCATCCAGTACCCCCCTTCCCTCCAGCAATCCCACCTCCCTTAGTTCATGCCCATGGGTCCTGTGTATAACTTCTTTGGCTTCACTCTTTCCTATATTATTCTTAATACCCCCCTGTCTATTTTGTACCAACCAATTATGCTTCTTAGTCCTTGCACCATTTCCCCATTTCACCCCCTCCCCCAACACAGCTGATAATTCTCCAAATGATCCCTATACCTATGATTCTGTTCCTATTCTGGTTTGCTTAGTTGGATTTTGTTTTTATTTTTTTGATTCAGTTGTTGATAGTTGTGAGTTTGTTGTCATTTTAGTGTTCATAGTTTTGATCTTCTTTTTCTTAAGTCCCTTTGACATTTCATATAATAATAGCTTGGTGACGATGAACTCCTTTAGCTTCACCTTGTCTGGAAAGCACTTCATCTGCTCTTCCATTCCAAACGATAGCTTTGCTGGATAGAGTAATCTTGGTTGTAGATTGCTTTTCATCACATTGAATACTGCTTGCCAGTCCCTGCCTGCCTGCAAAGTGTCCTCTGAGAAATCAGCTGATAGTCCTATGGGCACCCCCCTGTAAGCAACTCTCTGCCTCTCTCTTTATGCCCCCAGGACTCTCTCTTTATCTTTCACCTTTGGCATCTCAGTCATGATGCGTCCTGGTGTGGTCCCCTCTGGGTCCAGCTTGCCCAGGACCCTCTGTGCTTCCCGGACCTGTATGTTCATCTCCTTCACAAAATTTGGGATTGGTCAGTACAGGGTGACCTGTTTCACCACGTTGTGGCACTGTATGTGGGGGAGGGGTCTGAGAGGGAACAATGCCGCCTGCCCAGCACTTGCCTTTTTTCCCAGCACCTCTCCAAGCTCCACACCAGACTGGCGCCCCTCTAGCTGCTGCCCTGGCCGTCATTCCAAGAGTGGGTGGGTCTGCGGACATTCTAAGACTGTGGGGACCCTTTAAACAAGCAGACTCTGCTGAAAGACTGGCAGTTTCTTCCTCCGCGTGAACCCCCACTGGTTTGCACAGTTAGAAGCAATGAGGCTTGATTTTCCCCAGTGTTGGGACGGTGAGCTGTGAGGTCTGGTGAGGAGCTGGGAATGCTCCCCTGGTGTCCCTCGTGACTTTAAAATATGTGACTGCGCTTTCTGCCAGCCTACCGCTGCTGCCCGCCGCAAGCACACCACGTCCTCTCCGCCCCAGCTCCACCCCTCCTACCTCTCTGGATGAGTATTTCTTTTTTATATATTTGTTTGCTGGACTTCCATGCAGTTTGATTTTCTGGAACTTCTGGTTGTCTCTAGTTTTGAGGTAGCTGTATTCCTTCTTAGTTGTGGAGGGAGACGCAGCGTGTCTGTCTACGCCTCCATCTCGGCAGAAAGTCTGTGCTGATCTCTTATCTCCTCACTCTAATTAGATTGTCAGCTCTTTACTCCTCTTCTCTGTAGATTTCCTTACTCAGAAAGCCTGTCTCTACCCAGGTTTAAACTACAGGTCAGCCTCCACCTTTCATCTGAGCTCCTAACCCCCCCCCCCAGTTGCTAAAATGGGATATTTTACAAGTGCATGAGGGCCCAAACAGAATTTCTGTATCATCTACCCCCAGTCCAGTGCTTCTTCACACAAACTAAACTGTCTCTCAGTTCAAGATGTCATCTTCCATAGTCACCTGAGTTAAAACATCAGTGTCAACCATAACTTCCTTTGTGTCTCCTCCTTCATCTAATCCTGTCAGTTTTGCTTCTTATTTTTTCTCAAATATGTCCCTTCCATTCTGTGTCTTCTTCTGGTGCCTTCATTTAGCTCTTATTCTCTCCCAAGTAAGAGCATGACCCTGAGCAGTCTGCTGATCCCTGTGATGAGCCTGGTTGACCTTAGTGGTGAGGCTACATGCTGGGACAAAGAATTATTGGAGGTATAATTCTGTGAGGCCTGAGACTGTCGTAGTTCAGATCTCAGTGGACAGTGGGAGGCTAATATTCCTCTCAGCTGACAAGCCAGGGTCAATTGCTTTAAAATTTATCAGACTTAGGCCCGCTGTCTCTCTGGGTCCTAGCAATGCTTCCCTGCACTATAGAGTTAGTTAACGAAATGGAGACAAATGTGATGCCCAGGGCAACATTCTGTTCCCATAAATGTTTCACATCCACATGAGAAGGAAACCTTCACATTTTCAACATATTTGTCTTCATTAACTCTGGATATCATCCATGAAACTTCAGTTAAGTCTAAGGTGTAGTTTGATTTTTTTCTTAAGTATGGTTCTATGTCTTCACAACTGGGGATACATTAGCTATGCAAATATTTTTATCAAAAATGTATTTTGTCCTCTGTCCTTGGGTTTCACAGTGCAAACTCCTTCCAGAGACAGACAGACTTTAAGAATAGTTATTCAGTTGTATTAGTATGCTCTAGGCCTCTTTGTAAGGAAAATTCTTTATCTTCTGTTTCACTCAGCTTTGTTTTTGATTATACCAGAACAAAGATTTATGGTCGGGAGAAAGGGTCAGAGCAAATAATCTCTAGAGGGTTAAAACACCTATGAGTTTTGGTTTCTTATATCATTAATTAGTGACTTGATGATTTTAAACCACATTTTGATGAGCTATGTGTTTGCATTGTGACTGCAGGAGACTTTAAAAATAATTGAATCTGCTTTCTAATTAATTACAAATATGAGGACATTTGACCAATTGTTAAAAAATCAACATCATCCATTGTGGTTAGTGTCTTTGGCTTGTAATTGCTGCATATATATACACTTTCATTTCTAAGTAACATATTGCAGAAGTTTTAATAGAAAGTTAAATTGTTCAAAGTTAGGCACACTATTGTGCTTCACTAAGATCTATTCTTTTCAGCTGAGGTAGACATTTACTCTTACCTGATTGTAGTCATGCTTTTGTGATGTATTATTGTGTCACCTTTGTTAATCATGTATTAGTGAATTAAAATGAAGTCTAAATTGCTTTTTGAAGGAAGTCTTGTCCCTGCTTAGAGTTATTTTCTTGCCTCATTTCTGATGATTGTGAGTTCAGGCCTCTGTGCAGGAGTAAATTCTCTTTGAGCTCATAACAGAAGGAGGTCGGTCCTGCTGCCATCTTAACAGATTCTTTGCCTGCACTTCAACTGCAGCATAGAATAGCTGCCACTCTGGAATGAGATGGGTTACAAAGGCTAATTGTTTCTCAAAAGCCATAGACAGCTAGGTTTACAAAATACTGCCTGAGGGCCATGATGTATCTTCATTTGTAGACACTGGGAAAAATGACATATCAATAATAATTGAGTTCTTCCTAACTTCTGCATAGCATTCTCAGTACTTTACTTAATCCTCATAACAACACTGAGTTCTATTTGTTAACTCCATTTTACAGATGAGAAAATTGAGGCAAAGAGAACTTTAGTTACTCACCTGAAGACACAGAAACAGTAAGTGGGAAAGCCAGGATTTGAACCCGGAAATCTGGCTCCATGGTCAGGGCTCCTGGCTACCATGTTATCAGAGTTTCATTTCACCAGTGATAGACATGAACTGAAAAACAAAAATCCCTGAGAAACAGAGAAAAATAGTTCAGTGAAGGACATTGATAAAAAATGATCAGAGAGATAGGAGAAAATCCAGGGAGACATCCTGTTACAAGAACAGAGAGAGTTTTAAGAAGGAAGGCAAGATCAAGAGTGTTCATGCCACAGAAATGTCATGGAAGAAAATAACTAGAAAATGTCCATTGGGCTTGAGGACACCTTCAACCTTAACAAAGAGCAGAACTCACAGAATAGGGGGAGGTAGGTAGAAGCCAGATCATGGTGTATTGGAGAAAAACCAAGTGGCAAGGAACTGGAGAGAGCAAGCTCTATTGTGGAAAATGATTTTTTCCTTTAGGGAAGTTTTAAAGTAGGAGCCAAATTTTCATTCCTCATGGAGTTAGAGAAGCGGTTCATGACTTGAGTAGTAGGGTGTCTGATCAGCATCTCAAGCCATTTGTGGTGAAGGATCAGGTTTTTTTAAAATTCTAATTTGTTGTTGATCAAGACCTCAGTACTGGTCTGTGGACCACACTTAGAAGGGGTCCCTTCCATTTTCATGATGAGCTGTGAATATCTAGAGTCTTTGATCTTCTTGACAAGTGGACTTATTTTCTCCTATCTTTCCTTATAGCTTTTCATAGTATAACTGAGTTTTTATCCCTCTTTGGTATGGTTTAGAACCTTGTTTTCAAAGTTTACTTATCTCTTTAGCTCTGCTTTTCTATGAAAAGTGTTAATTTTCTAACTTATATTTTATCTTATTTTGACCCTTTTTTCTTTTCTTTTCACCTTTTTCTAGTGCTGTACAGGGCTGTGGGATTTGTGGGATGGTGGTAGAGTAGTGAAGCATTTTACTTCTTAAAAAATATTTTATCGTTTATGCTATTACAGTTATCCCAATTTTCCTGCCTTTGTTCCCCTCCACCCAGGCTGCCCCACACTGTTGTCCATGTTCATAGGTCATGCATATGTGTTCTTTGATTAATCCTCTCACCTTCTTTCAACCAGTCCCCACCTTCCTTCAACCAGTCCCCACCTTCCCCCTTCCCTCTTATAGTGGTCTGTGTGTTCCATGTTTCTATGCCTCTGGTTCTATTTTGGTTGTTAGTTTGTTGGTTCATGAGTTTCCACTTGTAAGTGAGATCACATGGTATTTGTCTTTCATTGACTGATTTATTTCACTTAGCATAATAGTCTCCAGCTCCATTCATGCTGTCACAAAAGGTAAGAATTCCTTCTTTTATACTGCTGCATAGTATTCCATTGTGTAAATGTACCATAGTTTTTTGATCCACTCATTTACTGATGGGCATTTAGGCTGTTTCCAAATCTTGGCTAGTATAAATAATGCTGCTATGAATGTAGGGGTGCATATGTTCTTTTGAATTGGTGTTTCAGGATTCTTAGGATATATTCCCAGAATTGGAATCACTGGGTCAGAAGGCAGTTCCATTTTTAATTCTTTGAGGAGACTCCACACTGTTTTCCATAGTGGCTGCATCAGTCTGCATTTGCACCAACAGTGCACTAGGGTACTTTCACAGAGAGGAGTATTTATTTTATTTTTCTTTAATTTATTAAATTTATTAGAGTGACAGTGGCTAATAAGTTTATGGAGGTTTTGAGTATATAGTTCTATAATACATCATCTACATATTACATTGTGTGGTTGAGTCTCCTTTCATTTTTATTACTGACATTGCCTAGAGTTGACTACACCTGGTGATAACAAAAAGCAGACCAACTATCGGTCAGTTTTATTGCTGCTTTTTGCATTCTCTACAGACAGTGCACCTCCTTGCCATCTGTATCTGGGATAAAATCCTTCCATGAGCCCCTGGAAATGCCATTGGCCTTAATTTTATATCAGGAGTAAAAGTAATTCAAATTGCTGTATAGCTGCCAATTAAAATATATTCAAGTTACCACCATCTTCACATTTTATAGGCCAGTGACTACTTCTCAAAGGCTTTAAAGTTTGATCCAGAAAATGAATGTGCTGCCATGAATCGAGCTATTATAAATATGATATTAAAGAAGTATGAAGAAGCAAAAGAAGATTTTGCAAATGTGATTGAAAGCTGTCCCTTTTGGGCTGCAGTATATTTTAACAGAGCACAGTTCTACTGCTGTTTAAAGCAATATGAACTAGCTGAGGAAGACTTAAGTAAAGGTATTGTTTTATGATGTTTTGGGAAAGATTAAAGTGGTTGATGTATTTATTTTTAAGTAACAAAAGAATAAACTCATCAAGTCTATTTGTCCAGATAAGTATACATTAGAACGAGTAATTTATATATCATATTTTTAATGTAATCAATCTGGGTTCCTTTATGTAATAACTTACAGTATTGATAAGCTAAGATGCAGAATATTATTAGGAAAACTATACACAAGCACTGCCAGTCTTTTAAAGAAAAACATTGTACTCTTTCCCCAATGTATTGCCTTAGAAAGAGTCAATATTTTAAATATAACTAAAAAATTAGGTTCAAATGAAGAAAAATGTTTTCAAACAAATAATATTAATGTTATATTATAAAATTTTTATTTAAAAAAATGAGACTTTTTGAGTGTTAGCATAAAACATAACTTGATTTTTTTTTCCTTTTCAGCTCTATCTTTGAAGCCTAATGATGCTCTGATATATAAACTTAGAGCAGAAGTTCATGGCAAAATAGGTGTGATTGAGGAAGCCATGGCTGACTATAAACAAGCACTATATCTTCAAGAATATGCCCAATAATAGGTTACATAGACTGCGGTTTCTATAGCAGTTTACACAGCTGTGAAACCAGAAATGGATGTGTATTCATTGCTTCAAACAAAGGTTGTGCTATCTTCCTTATTGTATCCATTATGTTTAGTCTTCTCTATAACCCTTTAATGCAGTTTAACAACATTTATGTTACATATTAATTTTAAAACATTTAGATCATTTTATGCATATTTGGAAAACTCAATAATTGAATTTCTTCATAGGGTGCAGAATTTAAATGAGAATGTTTCTTAAGGAATATTAACATTTGAAATATTTTCTTTGAAGTAAAATAATTCCTTTTGAAATAGTACTGCATGATTGTAGAAAAAACATCAATAACCTTTTTATCAATATCTACTCAAAATGTGTTCAACATTATCCATATTTTAAAAAATAAATTTAGAGCTGATGACTATCAGGAAATTGAAGTCACACATGTCTCCTTTCTCCTTCTTTAAACAATGTCTATTCAGGCCTGTATTCTTCCTGTTACTCATATTCTTCCAACAGATAAACATGCTCATTTTTTTCAAGTTGGCTCTCTTCCAGGATAGCACCTATAAAGATTCTGAACATCTGATTCCTTGAGATTACTTCCTCTGCCTCTTTAATGTAATTTTATAAACATAAATTTAAAAAATCTGTATACACTTGTGATTAGTGCTTCATACATGTTGGCAAATAAAAGTAAATTAAAACAGCTAAAAAGTCTTTAGAGAATATCTTTTTTATTAGTACTTTTTTGTTTTCCTCTTTTTAAAATTATATTTTACTGATTATGCTTTTACAGTTGTCCTTATTTTCCCCCTTTGCCTCCCATCCACTCAGCAACCCCACTCCCTCAGGCAATTCCTCCCTCAACCCCATAGTTCATGTTCATGGGTCATACATATAAATTCTTTGGCTATTCCATTTCCTATACTGTACTTTGCATCACCATGGCTATTCTGTAACTACCTATTTGTATTTTTTAATCCCCTCACCTCCTCACTCATTCCCGCACCCCCTCCCATCTGGCAATGATCAAAATGCTCTCTGCATCCATGAATCTGTCTCTATTCTTCTTGTTTGCTTAGTTTGTTTTTTAGATTCAACTGTTGATAGATTTGTATTTTTGCCCTTTTATTGTTCATAGTTTTCATCTTCTTTTTCTTAAATAAGACCCTTAAACATTTCATAAAATAGTGAATTTGTGATGATGAACTCCTTTGGTTTTTTCTTGTCTGGTAAGCTCTTTATCTTCCCTTTGATTCAAAATGATAGCTTTGCTAGATAGAGCAATCTTGGCTGTAAGTTCCTGCTTTTTATGACTGAATATTGCTCACCAGTACCTCCAAGCCTGCAAAGTTTCTTTTGAGAAATCAGCTGACAGTCTTGTGGGAACTCCCTTGTAGGTAACTAACATTTTTCTTGCTGCTTTTAAGATTATCTCTTTATCTTTAACCTTTGCCATTTTAATTATGATGTGTCTTGGAGTGGGTCTCTTTGCATCCATCTTGTTTGGGACTCTGTGCTACCTGTACTTGGATGTCTACTTCCTTCACCATATTAGGAAAGTTTTCTTTCATGGTTTTTTCAAATTGATTTCCAATTTCTTTCTTTTTCTCTTCTTTTTCTGGCACTCCTATGATGTGAGTGTTAGACCTCTTGAAGTTGTTCCAGGGACTGCTTATACTATCCTCATTTTGGGGGGGGGGTTCTTTTTCTTCTTGTTGTTCTATTGGTTGTTGTTGTTTTCTTTTTTGCTTCTTTATGTTCCATATCATTGATTTGATTATCAGCTCCATCCACTCTACTGTTGTTTCCCTGTAAATTGTTCTTTATTTAAATTAGTGTATCCTTCATTTCTGACCAGATCTTTTTTATGCTGCTGAGGTTCTCACTAAGTTTCTTGAGCATCCTTATAATCAGTGTTTTGAACTCTGCATCTGATAGCTTGCTTATCTCCATTTTGTTCAGCTCTTTTTTTGGAGTTTTGATCTCTCCTTTCATTTGGGCCATGTTTCTTTGTCTCCTGATTTTGGCAGCTTCCCTGTGTTTGTTTGTATGTATTAGGTAGAGCTGCTTTGACTTTGTCTCAGTAGCATGGCCTAATATAGTAGGTGTCCTGTATGGTCCAGTGGCACGGCCTCCTCTCTCACCCAAGCTGGACACTCAAGGTGTGCCCTTCATGTGGGATGAGTACACCCTCCTCTTGTTGTTGAGCCTTGGTTGCTGTTGATAGATCAATGGGATAGATTTACCCAGGCCAGTCAGTTGTAAGGATAGGCTATCACCACTGACCACCAATCTCCACCCTCTGGGGAGCATCAGCTGTGCAGGAGCAGGCTGATGGTGCTATGACGTGGTCTGTAGCTGTCTGCTCAGTGTGCTGGCCATGGGGTTTCCTGGGCGGTGCAGGCCAAGGTCAGCTCCCACCTGTGTTTTACCTGGGTCCACCCTGCCTGAGCTATAAAGCAATCTAAGATGGCCGCTACTTGTGCTGGGCTTGGAGATTCACAGGTGAAGCCAAGCTGTGGGATCTGGCTACTGCTAGTGCCTGGCCTGGGGTTCACTGAGGTCAGCTATTGCTTGTTTGACAGGATTTGGAAAGTTGTGAAGCAGAAGCCAGACCAGTCATTCATATGGAAAAGCAGCTTGGGTGGGCCCATAAATTGGGTGGGGCTGAGTCTCTGGGGATCTTCAAGGTGGGTCAAACAGTGTTAGCAAGTTGATCAAGTCTCAGATATGGCACCAGCTTGCTAGCTCTGTGTGTGGAGGTTTTAGAAAAGGGACAATGGCCTCTGCTTGCCCTGATGCCAGCCACTTCATTTCCTCCCTGTATACCACTGGTGCCTTTCAAGCTGCTACCCCAGTGCTGGAGCTCAGAGGGAGTGAGTCTGAGTAGGTGAGTCCATGTGTGGGCTCTTTAAGAGGAATTGCTTGGGTCTCCAGCAGTTTCTGCCACTGAATCAATCCCCACTGTATTTTGCAGCCAGAAGTTGTAGGGACTTATTTTCCTGGCACTGGAACCCTGGGCTGGGGTCCTGGTGTGGGGATGAGACTCCTCACTCCCGAGATATCCCTCCCAAATTTTTATCCATCACAGGTACCTGAGGGGCCAGCCCATTCCACATCTGCGCCCCTCCTACCAGCCCGGATGGATGTGGTTTCTTTAATTCAGTGGTTGTCAGGCTTCCATTCAACTTGTTTTCTGATGGTTCTAAGTGGTGGTTTTTCTATATTTTAGTTGTAATTTTGATGTGGTTGTGGGAGCAGGCGAGCGGTATCTGCCTACACTGCCATCTTGACTGGAAGTCCTTTCGACTATCCCCTGAGTGAACCAGAGAACCCCTTTCCTTCATCTCACTGATAGTAACAAGATCTCCTAACTTTTAACTCATTCAGGCTTACTTCACTCAATTTATTGTCCTTCTTTGTTTCATTCTTCCAGTACCTATCAAGGTCCTCAGAGACCTGTTTTCACCAAGATCAAGCATTATGGAAAAAAATATATACCTCTATTCACTCAGCTTCCTTTGATTTTAGTTTGACATGCTAGATAATCACAAGGGAAGGTGCATTCATTTATAAGATGCTGTGAAAATGCTTCACACTTTGGGGAAATTTTTCTTGGCATGATATGTGTGTCCATGTGAGGATAAGGTCATCATTAGTGAGTTACTTCAATGGTGAATCAAACACATTTAATAAGCTGCTCAGATCCTTTTGCCCTCACTCACCTCCGGAGTCTTTGATCCCAGCCCTAGCCACAGACGAGATTCAGACCAACCTCACACACCCACAGACAGCCCCTCACCTCACGTACAGCCACACGTGCCTCACCCATTGCCCTGGGCATTGCTCAGTGCTGAGGTGTAGGACGCTGTGGGATTCTGCTGGTGCCCAGCCATGTGCACTGTGGCCATGCAGCAGAACTAAGTCCCTGTCAAGTGAACTTGATGCTGGGAGAAAGGAACTAGTGGAGAGACTCTTCTCCCTTGCATCTCTGGTGGAGCGCCCTGGGACAGGTGGCTTATACAGCCTCCTGGAGGATGTTACTGGGAGATTACACAATCAGTCTGCACTTACTGGTGGCCGGTTTCAAAACTTACCTCGTGTTAGTGCTTCTTTCTTTCCTGCATTTTTCCCTTTTGTTTCTGCTCCTGCACCCGGGTTTGTATTTCTTTATATAATCACAGCACAGAAGCATTTGCCTATGGCTCTGCTCTCTATGAAACACAGCCCCAGTTCCGGTTGCCTGCTGAACAAAAGCCAAGCTTGTGGGACAGGTGCTGATGAGAAGGAAAGTGGTTTATTCAAGTGCCAATGGCTTAGGAAGACTCATGTCCTCAAAAACCCACCTTAACATCTCAGAGCAGGCAGAGGCTTTTGTAGGGAGGGAGCAGGAAAGCAGAACAAAGAGATTTGGGGAGAGGCTGTGGACGTGAGAGCAGCATCCTTGCTGGTCCCGATATGGTCAGCGCCAGTTCCAGCAGTTGGGGGACCTGCATCACCTGAAGTCATGGTCAGGGCTGTTTCTTGTACAAGCAGGAACTGGAACTGCTGGTGCCTGCAATACACTTATAAAGAAACCGTCAGTTTATGAGTTCTTTTTATCAGTTTATTAGTACATTTTATTCTAATTCTATTCCATGGAGAGTCAGAGCAGTATAAAGTTTTTATTTAGTGTAACATCTAGGGTAACTCTGACCCCTCAGCTGCCCACTGTGAAACCTCCTCCAGACACACCTTTTGCTAGCTTTTCCCTCTGCCACCTCACACCCCGCTTTCTCACACCAAGGAAGGGGCACAGAAGCTGGGTCCTGAGCCGCGTGCAGGCCCATGGGCAGGGGTATTGAACAATAAGGCCTCCCATGCATACTGGTGTTGGGACAGAGAGACAGAAGGGGAAAGTAAAAAAGCATGTTTAGAGAGAGGCTGGAGCAGAGTTTTTGTGAGGAAATGGGTGGAAAACATGGTCATGTAGTCAGAGTCAGACACGGAAGACTAGGAGTTACCACTCAAGTAGTTAAGACTTAACTGTGTGAGAGAGAGAAGGTGAGCATGGGGCAGGGAGAGAGACACAAAGGGAAGTTTCTATCCCCTTTATTTTCGTTGTCTCCCTCCATCATCACCTTAATGGACTGGAGATATTTGAGCATCAGCAAATAAAAATTGGATATATGGAAACTGATCAATGCTTGATCAGTGCTCTCCAGGAAGAGGTTTGCTGTGTCCTGTATGTGCTCCATTCTGATGCAGACCATGCCAGTCTTCTCTGATGGAGAAGATCGCACAGGTAAAGGGGCAAACAGCGGGATGAAGGTGCCTGGACTGGGGATGGAGACCAAGCAGTGACTCCCAGAATCAGGCTCCAAGGACCCCAAGGGAAGAGGAAAGAGATATGTGGATTTCATCTTTTTCTAATTAGCTTTGTGAGTATTGGCCTTTCAGCAGATGAGGTGAGCCTTTGTACTTTCCAACATTGTAGGACTTAGTGACCAGATTCAGTTTATGTACAGTATATGTATGTGCAAACACACACACACACACACACACACACACACACACACACACCCCTTTTACTAATGATTTTTTCTGTAGGTAAAATTAGAAGAAGAAAAAGATAAGGGGATTTTTATTTTTTATTTTTGCATCAAGATTGAAGAAGGAATGGTACGATTATAAATGCCTTTTACTTTCAATTTTATGCATTTCTGTAATTTATAGGTTTTTATGTTAATTATATTAATTGTGTTTAGTTGTATTAATTTAATGTTTTTCTTCACTAAAATATAAGCTCTGTGAGAAGCTTGTCTTTTTTGTTTAGAATTCCTCCTTTTTTGTTTACAGGCATTTAACAATACCTGAAAAGTAACAGATGTTCAAGATACATGTATCTGTTAAATACAAAACAAGCTACAAATACAACTACTCAATATTATTGTGTAACTATTGTGCTGAATTGTCTGTTTTTCATATGTTCTTTTGTAACTCTTATGTGTCTTCTAATATAATACAGAGAATGAAAAGCTAAGAGTGGTGTCACCCAAATATCTCTGCAGCCAGAATTCCCAATGTGATTTAGTTTCTGCCAATTTGATACAAGCCTGAGACTGACAAGAGGCAGCATCATGCAAAGCCACGCTCTGCTGCTGTTACAACAGTAGGCTCTGGGTGGCTCCAGAGTGTAGCTGTCAGGTTTAGCAATAAAAATACAGGGCACCCAGTTAAATCTGAATTTCAGAGCAACAATTTTTTTTCTGTATAAGTCTATCATTTTGCCTGGGACACACTTATACCAAAAATTATTTGTTGTTGATCTGAAATTCAAATTTAAATTGGTGTCTTCTGTTTTATGTAGCAACCCTACTCTGGAGTGAGGCATGATGGCCCTGGCTTCCTGACCCTGGACAGATTGTACATTTCCCCAGAACCAATAGCTGCTGGGCCCATTTCTTGACTTCCTGTTTCTTCTTTATGTAAGAACAGCCTCTCCCCTAGTCTGGCCTCTTTTGCTTTGTTTTTCTGATGGCCCAGTCTAGTACTAGCTTGCTTCTCTAGACCTTCCAGTGATGATGTATATAACACCTTTGCATTTATACTTTGTGTAAAATATCTTTCTGCTTAAAATAATAATAATGGCTTCTGTTATCTATAATGAACTCCGACTGATACTGTTTCAAAGATTCAAAAAAATTAATTGAAGGCTTCTCTCATGAGTAGTTAATAGAGTCTTTTCTGCAATGAGATATTCATATAGTTTTGTCATGAGCAATAGATAATCTTGAAACTAACAACTATACTAATCACTTTTTAGCACTTATTTTAAGCGAAGTATGGTGTTCCATACCTCACACACATTGTCTACTTTCAGCTATGAAGGATAGTGGGCATCATTAGATGAAAACACCAAGGCCTGGAAGGGCAAGTTTACAGTCAGGGCCACACAGCTAGGAGATGGTGGAGCTGAGAGTCCACCTCTTTCCTAGTTTAAAAGCCTCTGCTCCTCCTCCTCCTTTTGCACCTAGAGAGAAATAAAACAAGATAAACTCATAGTCTATCAAGGAGTTTTTATCACAATAATATTAAAGCTCTCTGCCTAATGATCATTAGTATAGAAAAGGATTTCCAGTCTTTTAACACATTTTTTATACTGACTTGTATATGTGTATATCTGTGTCTATTTCTATGGATATATGTATATATATGTATCTAATCTAACCTCAGAAAATATACTATATGATAATTTCAAGCTTCTATTTTGAAATATAGTCAATAGGAAATATCTTACATTTTATCCTTAATAGTAAAAGCTAATTAAGAACTGGCAGCATGTAGACAGTAAGAAAGGGAAGAAAGAGGAAATTATCATTTGTTAAAAACTTACCACGCATCAGAAATCAGCTATGGATTAAAGACATGTTAATTTCACCAATATCAGTGAGGCAGGTCTTATTACTCACATTTAACAGAAGAAATATGTGTTACAGAAAGGTGAAATCATCAGTTTGAGCACTCCTACTATAACAATGTTACCTAAATGTTGCTTTACTTTTATTTATTCAATATATTTCTTTAAATTGACTTGTGAGTATTAATTTAATTTATCTAAAAGGAAGGAATTTGTAAAAATAAATGCATAATTGTCAAAAAGTTTGTCCTTGTTCTACCTAAATACCTTTTTATACCAGTTACTTATACCATATTTTGGGAAGCGTTGTATTCTATAGTATTATTGCTTGATGGGTGTAGCTGGAAGAGAGTTAGGATGAGGAAGGGAAAAACATATAATGGCTGTTGAGATGGGTGATGGAAAGAGAATGAACAAAAAACAGAAGATGATTGGGACTTGGACTGGTAGATCAGAACCAGAAACAATAATCCTGTGCTTTGAGAGTCTTGGTCTACATTCTTAGCATGTTGGAACAAGATCATATGCCTTAGAGGTTCTCCAATAGCATAAAAAAGGCTTTGTTAGTCAATATCTTACAATCATTGATTTCCAAAAACAACAGCCACTTTCTGACCATTCACTAGGTGGTCCCAATAGTCAACATTTCTTATCCTCACCCATCTTTGCTGGCTACTTTATCCTTGAAAATAGTCATTTCCGGGAGGGTGGCTTAGATAATTTCACTCCACACTTCCAAGGCACTACTGCCTACACTTTTGGAATACCTTTCATGTCTATATACCCTTGTTCCACAGCTGTCTTCCCCACTGGACTAAAAACTTTAGGAGGGCCAGAATTAGATCTGTCTTCTATACCAATGCTTACTATAAGTCATGACACATAGCAGGAGCTTCATAAATATTTGATAAATTTACTTAAATAAAATATGGATCTGGATACTCATAATGCAAGACAATACGACCCAACACACTGCAGCTATGTTTTATACTATTCACTTCTACAATGAAGTGAGCATCCTGTGAGAACCCATGCAAACCCAGAATCTTCAAAGATCAAAGCAATGACAACATGAATCCTAAATTTTATTTTATTTCACATTTCTTGTGAGTAAAGAGTTCCTTAGCATCCACACAGCTTTCATGATGCCTAACTCTCTCTCTCTCTCTCTCTCTCTCTCTCTCTCTCTCTCTCTCTCTCTCCCTCTCCCTCTCTCTCTCTCTCTCTCTCTCTCTCTCTCACACCCATTAGGACCACAACATGAGATGAATAAGCTTAAAAAATGAAATTAGGAAAAAGAAAAATGTAACAAACAAGAGCAGTCAGCTATAAAAACAAGTAGTTAGCTAAAAAACAACTCTGTCAAGGTGATGAGGATGAAATGCCTGAAATCATGATGTATCAACATCTCAAGCTAATTATTGTCATTTTTATAACTGGATGATGCTATGACATAATTAAGCTGTAACCCAATCAAGTACGGTAAATAAAAAACCCTAAAAAATTTTTAATTTACTACCCTGTTTTAGAGATTGCACTCATCAAGGGGACATGGTTTGTATTGAACCTAGAATGGGGGTCAGGAGGAGGGAATAGTCAGAGTGCAAACATGTATATGCAGGATCCTGGCTCTGTCTGCTGAGCTGGTGCTCTAAAGAGTAGAAGGAACACTCTGCCCCTCTGACCTCTTGTTAGTTGGTAAATTCCCATAAGGTAAATTGAGCATACCATTATCATAGCTTTAAGCCACTAAATCATTAGTCAATTCATCCACTTCTTGCCTTCTTGATTCTATTTTAGCCAAGAAATCTAATAAAAAATTAATTTTCTATGGGAACATGTAGAACAATATTTATAATATAATTTTATCTTATTGTAAAATTTTGCATATATAAAATATACCTGTTATATTTGCATGGAAAGTCTTAAATAACTTTTATATGCCAGCCTTTAACAGTGAGTACCTGTGGAGAATATACAGCTGGTGTAGAGTTTTTTGGTGGAGGTAGTGAGGAAGGTGTAAGAGAACCTCAGTTTTTTTTTTTTGTTTGTTTGTTTTGTTTTGTTTTTACTTTTTTGGCACTTTTGCATTCTCTGATTGATTTATTTTTTAATCATTGAGCATGTCTTAGTTTTTTAATAGGAAAAATATAAACATGTCTCCCCTGCCTCTAAGTTAAATAGTTTATCTGAGGCAACATTTAAGATTATAAAAGATGCAGTCTTCTTCTCTGGGTGCTTACAGTGAACTCTGACCTCAAGCCAGTGAGCAGTGCTCATGTAACAGCCTGATTCAGGCAGGTCTCACCCACAAAGCTTCGCAGGTACACGAACCCAGACCATCTCTTCAGAAAGCTTAGCCTTCAAAAAAAAAAAGAAAAGCAATTTATTTATTTACTTTTAGTGAGTGGAGAAGGGAGGGAGAAAGAGAGGGAGAGAAACATTGATGTGAGAGAGAAACATTGATGGGTAGCCTTTCCCACAGCTCCAGCTGCATGCCTGCAACTGAGAATCTGGCCTGCAGCCCACGCATTTGCCCTAACGGGGAATCCAGCCATCCAGCCATCCAGCCAGAGACCTTTCGCTTTGTGGGACAAGCGATATTGTCAGGGCTGGAAAAGTGAACCTTAAAAAGCTTTTAAAAAAATACATAGGGTAAAAAGCATAGTTAAATTTCCAAGGAAAATATAAAATTTGCTGTTTAAACCTGCAAGTCAATTGAGGTCTTTTATCTTCCCAGCAGTACATTTTATGTTATTTGCTGAAGGAGAAGATACTAGTTTGCATATGTTCGCGCAATGATTATGCTGTACTGTACTTTAAAGCTCTGCTTCTTCGAAAGTATAAAGATCTCCAAAGCTTCTGATGAAAAGAAAAAAATAATCACTGAAAACTTTAGTTAACATTTCTATCAAGTTCATGACACACATTTTAAGAGAAAAAAGAATCTTAAGAGACAAGTGGTTTATGCTGACATGTATAATTTATAACTATCATGTAAGAGAAATAAATAAATCATTAAGTAGAAAAAAATCATGTACATTCCAAATATAAAAATGCTCCTTAATTTTACTTCAATTGGTTAATAAATTATAAAATTCCATTTATTGTTACAATGTATATGCATTTAACGATTGGACACTTTAAAGTACAATTTTTACTTTATGTGGTTCTAATACCTAAGGAATAGATCTCGGATGACATTGCAGGAAGAATTTATTTTTTCTCTGTAACCTTCCCATAGGAGAGCTATGAAGTCTATAAATCGACTTAGCTTGACTCATGTTTAGAGAAAGAAAAATAATTGAGAGTTTAACTTAATGTTTTATGGTATTATGGTTATATAGTAGAAAGTTTATTTTAAAAGCTTGTTGTAAATCACAGGCTTCTGAATTTATTAGACTGGGAGACCACCATTTATTATAAGCTATGAACAAATCTAAATTTCTCTTTTAAATTTGAAGACCAAGATAAAAATTTTAGTGTCCACATTAAGGTGTTTCATTCCCCAAAAATCTAGAAATGAGTTCTTCTTTCCTTAAAAATGATAGAGCAATGCTTTCATTAAAGTCTTGGAACCCTCTTCTGAAATTTTATAAATTCCGTAGTACAACTCTGTGCTTTTGAAATGTGGGAGACATCTCACCACAATGCTCCTGGGGATATTTTATGCCGAATAGTTTATGTATGAGTCATGTAATAGTTTCATGGAGTATTCTCACCTCCACGGAATGCTGGCTTCCCTAGAATTGCTTCTCCTGCTTTCAATTTCTATGCTGTGCTTTTACACACAAAGATCCTATATTGGATCTTTGATGGTGAGTAGAAAGGTGAGGAGAGAATATTTGAGAATTGAATAGTTTACTTCACTACATTTTGCACTGTAGCTTGGTTGTGAAAATGTATTTTTGCATAGCACTTTCCTCTAGGGTTTCTTAAAGGGATGTCCTTACTTGTTGGGGAGTAAGTGGGGATCCAAGGAGTATTAGAGGAAGAGAGGAGGGAGAAATTTAAGTAATTTAACTAGAAAGCAATTTTTATACATTGGATAGAGAGAGAGAGTTATGTCATGGAATAGAACTATTAAAGTTCTCATGAATCTGAAAAGTAAAAAACAAGCTTTGGGAGACATTTGCCCCTTTTGAGTAGCTGCTTTGGGAGGCGCCCCAGACCCAGAGGTGTCAGTACTCACATCCCTCTGTGCCGAGGACCCTGAGGCAGGAGCAGCCGCCTCCCACAGCAAGTGACACAACAGCTCTGTTCCCGAGGCTCCCTCTGCAGCAGGTGCTTGCTCATGAGCCCATTTTACAGATTGGGAAGTGAGTGCAGAGAGATTAGGTAGCCTCTCAAGGTCCTACATTTAAGGCAGGAGCCACAATACAAACCCAAGCAACCTGAGAAATTGAAAAACGCTGTTTTAGGAATACTTTGGAATGGAAATACTATTAAAGCTGGGGGAAAAAGGGCTGAAGCTCCTCTGAAGTTTTTTAGAATTCGAATCTAATGAATTCTTGACTATGTGAAGAATGATTCACTTCTCAAAGTACTTTCAATAATACACGTGTTTTTATATAATATTTTAAGTGCCAGCTTCATGTCTACTTAGATCCATTCTATGCTATATAAACTATGTGGAATAATAAAAACATTTAAAGGCTTACCAAGTGTCAAGACATTTTCTACATGCTGTATTACCTCTCTAATTGTTAGAACCACTCCATGAAGTTATTATGACCTACGTGCCCGTTTTATAGGTGAGAAAACTGAAGCGGAGAGAGATGAGGTGACTTGCCCGAAGTCACACATTCCTTATGCGGTGGTGGAGTCTGGCTCCCGGGCCTTTGCTCTTCACCCCGGACTCCAAAGCGCAGAAGGGCGGACAGACGCCAAAGCCTGGCTCAATAATGGCGTCCTCCAGAGGCAGCCTGCATGTTCAGCAGACCTGTTTTTCTTCGTGCCCCAGAAATTAAACGCCTCCTCACGGACTTCAGGAACTCCATGTTTTATCCTCTCTTTGGCAATTCAATTTTGTTTTAAAATGTGAAGGATTAGAAGATAAAATTCAACCTTAAAACCTAGTAATTAACCTCACTATGCTATAAAGTAGCTTCTACTGAGTCAGAACTTGATTTTGTACATACCAAGTCTCTCTGACTTAAAAGTTTATAGGAAACAGAAAGGAACCTCTGAGAGGAAATGACTAATGCTGACCTAGCTCTCTAAACAGGATGAGGCTTTAAGAGTAATTTCTGCCATTAAGCTCTCTTGTGACCCACAAGCAATAAACGACAGTCCTTTAAAAACCGCAATGGCTTATCAAATTCTTGGGCATCGGGCAGGGAAGAACTCGAGTGATTTCTCTACACTTGTAATGTCAAGAGGAGCCACACTCAGAGACCTCTGTTATAGAAGAAGAATTGTTTATGGCTATTGAGAAATGCTTGTGGAACTGTCCATCAAACTTTATGAAATGCATGAGTTACTGAGGTATCAGCTTTTTGGATCTAATATTCTTTCCAGAGCGTTCAGAATCAAACCCTTTACTCTCTGCCTGGTTTCATATGGATAAACACAGAGCAGTTTTGCTTTCTTTCTCTTCCTTTCCTATCTGTTTCTGTTGACTCTCTTCACATCCTTTTTTTCTTTCTTTCATCCCTGTTCTGAGACTCAAACTCAGTGTTTCTTAGAAGTGGGTCTGCAGTCCACCTGTATCAGAAGAGGAGAGGCTGGGATGCTTTTTAAAAATGCATATTTCATATGGTTTTGTGAACCAATGTCACCCCAACAAATTCAATAAAAATGCATACTTCAGTCCTTACCTCAACGGTACTAAATCAGTTTATCCGGGGTGGAAGAGGGGAATCCAGGATCCTGAGGAAATGCCTACTCATATTGAAGCAGAGAAGACCTAGTACACTTGTTTTCCAACTTAATTGTTCAGGGCTTTTTACAACAGAACCCTAGGTCGTGCCTGACCCAGAGTTTCTCATTCAGCAGGTCCGGGTGGGGACTGAGAACCTGCATTTTTATGGAGTTGCTGCTGGTTCGAAAACTCCGCTTTGAGAACTCGAGAGCTTTTTGAAAATCTCTAATGGTTCAAGTTCTGAAAACCCTTTTAATAAAGCATGCCTTAAGATGTTAAATGTTAAGCGTTTTGCTGGTAGAAGTAAAAATGTTAACAAAACACCCACATTTCTATCTAGAGGACCGTGTGGACCACCCCTTTCTGCATCTGTCCTACTCAACCCAGCTCGTCCTTCAGAGTGGGGCCCCTCCCCTCGGGAAGCCTTGAGTCACAGGGCTGCGCGTCCCTCAGCGCCCCGCCCCCGCCCCCGGCCCTGCTTTTCACTTGTTTGAGGACATGATTCCTTTCCATATTGAGGTACAGTTATTTGTGTTTGGGGAGGATATGTCATCTTTTCTTAAATACAAAGTTTGTTCCTTTTAAAATTTTGTCTTGCCTGACAACAGTACTTGGTTTATGTTCAACAGATCCGATGTTTGATTAACGAATGAATGTTTTGGTGGGAAAAGGATAGATTTAATTCCTTTAAATTAGAGCTAAGCTGTTAGTGCTTTATATTTTCCATTTGAAGTTTCTGTCTTCAGAGCAATGATGATCATTAATTCAGCTGAGACAGTAGGAAGTGTCTGGGATGAGCACCCTTACAGTAAAACTTACTAAAATGCAAGGAACACTACAGCAAGGTGCTGGGGCTTTTTATTGGTTTCCTAGAAATACGTGTCCTCTCTGGCTCCACAAAGTGTTTTTTCTGGACCAGCATCACTGGCCTCACCTGGTAGCACGTTAGAAGCAGAATCTCAACCTCCTCCCCCACCCCGGAATCGGAATAAGAATCTGAATCTGAATCAGAATCTGCAGGTGCTTTGTGTCTGTGCATTCACATTTGAGAAGCTCTGCATGACTCAGAAGTTGCCTTTTTACTGAAAAAAAAAAAAGTACTTAAAACTAGTGGCAAGTTAGTGCTAGAATCTTTGTTATTGGTGATTATGTTTGTTTACATTATTTTTTTTACAATATATCCTAGTGGTAGCTGGGAGTTCTGCTGGGGTTTGTAACCATCATCAAAGGATCTTCTTAAATGGGCGCTGTATTGTGCTAGACACTGTTAAAGAAACATCATGAACCTGAGCTTTACCACAATACCTGGCATCATTGATGTGGGTAAGCACAAATTAAGACATAAGTAAACCTATGAAGCATAGAGATGTGACATCAATACAACATGAATGGATTTGTTTTTGAAAAGTTTTTAATATTCATCCCTATAATCCACATCTCTTTGATTTGAGTTTTTAAAACAAGATAAGTAAATATATATATATATATATATATATATATATATATATATTTATTTATTTATTTTAGCTATTTGGGTACAGAAATTTGGTATTCAACAGTAAGCTGGACAGATTATATAACGATTGATATTCCTGAGTACTTTTCAATCTATCTCAATTTGTAATGGAGAAGAAAAATATCCTTTGATATGGAAAATTAGTGATAGTATGTGGGACCCACATAGTCTCTTAGACTCTCATGTACAGTATAACTCATGAATAAATGCATCAGGCATCAAAGGCATAATCAAACATTTTAAAATAGATTGTCAAAAATAGGAAGTGTTTATGTGCTTTGTATTAAAAATAATTTAGGGTTCAATCATTTTTATCCCAATATAAAAACATTCATTTAAGCTTATTTGAGATGATCATATTTAGAATATTGATCTTTCCTACTCCCCAGTAAATGGATTATGCAATATTAAATGTGTGAGGCTTAACTTTCTTGGTTATTAAGATCTCTTTTCTCTTATGACAGTTGTGAGTCTCAAAAGATGCTCGTTAAAAAGGTCAGAATGGCTGCTTTGAAAGTGTGGTCAGTAACGGATGAGCATTATCAACAAGGTCATAGAAGGAGTTTGGGAACTTGATATGTCTTGTTCATTACCGTGTTCTTTTCCATTTCTCCGGGAGGCTTTATATGACATAATTTAACCAAACATGAACAGTGTTGTTAAAAAGCTATTTAGGATATAGAATGTTTGTAAACATTCTTCTCTCTTAGTCCCAAAGTATCGGAACAGAGGAAGAGAGTAGTTCATTTTATCTTTTTGCATTTTACATGATATGGTATATAGAGGAATTATTTCTTTACTATTGAAGACTTTACTTTTAAATGGTCTACTTATTAGTTATATCACTGCAGTTAAACTTCTAGCATATTATAATATATTATTCATGATGATTTTGTTTCACTGATGTTGTCTTTATTTGAGACTGTGATATTGAAAACAAACAATGCATGCTACCACTTCAAAGTATAGTGAGATGATCATTTTCATTACGAGCAGAAACAAAATAATACTCACCTCTTCTTTTTTTTTAATGTTTTTTATTGATTATATTGTTACAACAGTTCCAATTTTCTCCCCTTTGCTCCCCTCCACCCAGCATCTCCCTCCCCCAGCAATCCCCCCCAAGTCCATACCCCTGGTTCGTAAAAAATAACTACCCCCCCCAAATATTAAGACCCTTTGTAATCTTGTAAAGGACAATGGGTGAAGGTCTCAAGCTCCTCTAGCTGCTTCAAGCTGGACATGGTCGTCGTCCTACCTACCCTTGGGTCCAGAAATCCCTAATAAGAGTGGGGGTGTTGGGGGGAGGGTGGCCTTCCCACATGGGGAAGGATCTTGCAGACTCCAGGTCAGTTGGCTGTCCCCGGACAATGGCATGCTTGGTTTAACAGGCTGGCATCCTTGTTGTATTCTGGGGGCAACAGATTTGGCAATAGGGTTAAAAGACATCATTCAATCCATAACTACTAGATGACCAAAGGCAGGGATTAATTTTTCAATGTTCCATATTAGGAGAAAGAAAAAAAAAAAAAGGACTTCTTTGTAAGAAGGTGTGCTACTCACCTCTTCTTAATGAAAGCATCGAAACCTCTTCAAACTTGATGTGCACTTTTCTAAGTCACATAAACATTAGTGTTGTCAACAGTCAGTTCTATTACAAGCTTTATTTTCTTAAGGAGAATTTCACTTTATTTCATTTCTTCCTTTCCTCAACATAAGAACCAAGACGTCTTGAATCAGTAATGGATTACATAGCACATACCAGGCATCTGAGACATGTTTGTGATCAATGAACTTACTATTTGGGGGGAAATTTGACCTCTCAAAGAGGAAGGGGAATTTCAAACGTGAACATGAATTTCAATAATTCACAACAATACATCTGTGTTAACTGCCAGGATATAGAAGGTAGTCATGTATGTTTTATATTGGTAATAATCAACTGGCATGCGTTTCATTCTTATATTAATGTGCTTTGATGTTCAGAATAATAAACTTCTACATAAATGCATATAAATTCCTTAATCTCACTCTGTATTTTTAAAAATCAAAGTGAATTTAAAGTAAAATAAGGTTGTTCCCAGAGATAAAATTGTTCAAAAGACTGAAGCGCTTTTTTTTTCTAAAGTACATATCTAGACTTAGGTTTAGAATTGCATGTCTGGAAAAACTATTCATAATCTGCTTTTCTCCCCCTTTCTTTTATTTTTGCACATATTTATTTTGGCCAGCTGGCGAGACAGATCTTTTTCAGGGCTCAGCCTTCCAGTCTGAGTGTGGTTCACTCCAAAACCAATCTTTAGATCAAATTCCGGTCTTACTCGCTCTAGTGTCTGAACAGTGTTGATGTCACGAGGGCATGGTGACCCAGTTGTCTGTTCCAAAAGCCTGGTATCTTGCCAAGTAAAGAGCTTAGTTAGGTGGCTACACACCACCCCACCTCGGAAAAGGAAGGAGTTTGCAGTATAAGCCTTAAATGTGGCTGGTCTCACCTTTGCATCTCTCACGGCAGCTGTTTAATATGAAGGTAGACTCAGAGGTCTCCTGATAAAATAAATGGTCCTCATTCCCTTCCTAGCTTGTTTGTCACCTTGTCAGTTCATTAGTGGGTTTACACAGGGTTAGTTAGTCGAAGGAGTCAGGGGATAGAAAGTAATCTCCATTTTGGAACTATTCTGTGGCTTTGATTCTGGAAGACAACTGTAAAATTTGGTTCCTTTATGTGTGGAATTTGTTCTAATGAGGTTTCAAGATTTTGGACTAAGTTTGGGCCCTATACATCACAGTCAGCCCAGAGATAATCCTTTTTTCTCAGATGCTGAAATTCCAGACCTAAGCATCCCCTGCGAAAGCCAGTGGGATTCATTGACTGGGAGCCAATGTTCCCTGCAAGTTGGAAAGGGGCCTTTCACTTTTTCGTCGGCTGCAGATTGGCACATGAAGCACAGATTTAAGAGTTCTATACCTCACACGGTGGGGGTCTTCAATGTGAGGGTGTCAGCTCATGGGATCACAAAACAGACATTCTTCTATGAAAACCCCCAAGCACATCACTAGCCTTCCTTCCCTTGTGGTCATCTACAGACTGAGTGATCCCTTTTTAGCCTTCTCTACTTGAAACAGATGAGGCATCATGATGTAGCAGAAAGGTCTGGGTGTCAGAACTAGCTTTTCTAGTCCTATCTCTACCAGTTGTGCCCGCTCGCCGGCTCTGAACTATTTTCTCATCTGTAGGGTAGGTCTGCAAGTTTCATCTAGCCTTAAGGCCTATGGATTTGGTGGGAATAATATTACCTGTTCAGCCTACCTGACTGGGCTGTTGGGGAATTAAAGGAGATCATATTTATGAAACTACTTTGTAAATCCTCTACAAAAGATTAGGGAACGTGATACTATTAAGTCCCTCTGAAGAATCAAAATAGCTTGCAATTTACTTTTAATCTTCAAGACTATGTATATATTTTTTGTATTTGGGTCTTTCACAAGGTACAACATAATGCAAGACAAATGAACAGACTAATCTCTCTCACAGTAGATGTTACTCCAAGTATTATTCTAAAGCAATGGGCTGGAGGGAAGAATTATTATCATTTTTTTTTTTGAACAGAGGTAAAATTAATCCCAGGTACACAGGATTCTGGACTTTTTTTTCTTTTACTCCTTTCAAAGTTTCAAGAAGCAGGTTAGTTTCCTGCTTCACCAGAGGTTGCTTAAACAGAGCTTGGGACTCAACACAGCTTTGGAGAAGAAAGTGCTGTGGTCCAGAACCACTCACAGCTGGGGGGCAATGAGTGCTGATTGCAGGAGGGACACACTCTGTGCCCAAAGGGAAGTAATGTTCATACCTGGCTGTCACTGTTGAGACACAGTGGCATTAAATTAGGTCCCCTGTGCATTTATGGTATTAAAAGGATATTTTCTATTATTTTAAATCACAGAATGACAGAAACTGTTTGCCAAATAGTGTTTATATCTGTATCCCATCTATTATCTCTCTATATCCATCACCTCTATTTCATTGATGTATTATCTAATCTATTTATCATGTATCTATCTTATATGTATATATCTATGATATCTATTTGTCTATCATCTATCTAATCTATCATCATCATTATCATCATCTATCTACCTCTCATTTATTTTTCTACATCCCATCCATGTATCATCTATCTATCTAGGTATCTATCAAACATCTATTTATCTATAATTGGACGCAGCTGAAAGTAGTATAGAAAAAAAAGAGCACTCTTTAGAGTTGCTGATTTGTTCTCTAATTCTGCATGTACATTGATCCTCTTCCCAACTACACAGAGTGCACCTTAAGAACAGGAACCACATCGTAGACTCTTTTCATATTCCCTCCCTTACCTAAGAGCATGAGACTGAGCGCTCAGCCCATAACAGGGGCTCGGTGACTCCTATTGATGAGGGGAGGATGTCCAGAGAGGAAGGGAAGGGCAGAGGTAGAAGCCCCTATTCTTACTCTTGCTCTCTTTGTGCCCTTGAGTTTTGAGCGTATGGTTAAAGCTAAGAGTTAAACACCATCTTTATAACTGCTAGCAAAACTTGGGAAGGGGTTGCAAAGTCATGTGAAATGCCCTGGGGATGGGGTCCCACAGGAATTTCCACCCTTTGCCCACTCCTCCTTGTGATGAATTCTGGGTCACCTCAAGGTTAGAAACCTGTTAGGGTTGAGCAAAAAACAAAAAGGATTCACGGACATGAACAACAGTGTGGCGATTGTGGGGAGGGGGTGGCTGGAGGTGGAAGAAGGTATAAGGGGAATTAAAAAAAAAAACATGTTAGGAGAAGAAGCCATTAAAAGTGACTTTTGTTTTTAAAAAAAAATAGGGCTTTTGGAGAGAGGGTCAAACCAAACGAAGGGGACCAGCAGCATTTATAATGGTATTGAAATTTAATTTCAGTGCTGACCTTTTATTTGACATTTTAGATAATGCTATGGATGTGCTCAGCTATTTGTTCTTAGTTATTTTCCATCTTTTTGGGGACACTAATCTACTTAAATTTAAAGTCAATAAAAGAATAAAGTAAATTTTTGACTTAAAAATCAACTTTTGAAAAATTTTATTCACAATAGCAACAAAATATTCAAAGCATATGAATTAACTTAAGCAATGTTCAAGACTATTAAAAAGTGCAAAAATTTACAAAGAGGCAACAAATATTGGAAAGAAGAATCATGTTCTGAATTAGGAAGAGTTCATATTAATATTAATAGGTGCTAATTTTTTCAAATAAATATATAAAGTTACAAATTCTGTTGGAACTTGACAACACAGTTCTAAAGTTCATCTAGGAAAATAAATTGATCAGATTGGTAAAAGTTGAAAAGTGTGAAAACACTAGAATCTGGTGAGGCTGTGGAGCCATGGAAATACACGGTTTCGCAGAGTAAATGTACCACTGATCTGGAGAACAATGGCACAATACCTAGTGCCAAGTTTAAGATGTGTACATCCCACACTCAGCAATTCTACTTATAAGTATGCATCCTTGACAAATTCCTACACGTAGATATACAGATAGGGACAAGAAAGTTCATGGGTTAAAAAAAAAGAAAGAAAAAAGAAAAACACAACTTCATTTATGAAGCAATGGATAAATAATTTAAATGATACATTTCATTCATACAACGGATTAGGAATCAGTGAAAATGAAAGACTAGAGATACATAAACCAACTGAATAAACTTCACAAACATAATATTGAACACCATCAACGTTGAACAAATGTATATATTGACATACTCTGTAAGGATATTAATAAACTCAGAAAAGTCTTTCCATGCATGGTGGGTACAGGGGTGTTCCTTTTATTAATCTGTATGCCTTTTTAAATGGTTGGAAAAATTCACAACGTATTGAAACATGTTAAAAGATAAGTGTGTGAGACTAGCACAACTTCTATTGGAACAGAGCAAAGCCAGCCATGAAGACTTCACCAAACCATAGCAGCTCTTACAAGGTTTTATAAAGCCGAATGAAATTCAAGCCCACAGTTCTGGCTGAGGGATAGAATCCTGATTAAAAGAAAAACATAGGAAATCCTCAGACTGGTCCATTTATTTATAGAAATTTGGTACATAATTAAATGGAGACAGCGAAAAGGGATGGAATTTTTACCAAATAGTGTTGAGGCAACTAGAGAGCTACTTGCAAAACACAGAGGGACAAACACTACTTTGCCACCACATACCAAAATAAATTCCAAATGAATTAAAGAAATTTAAATGTCAAAAATTCATAGAAGAGTATAAAATAAATTGATAAGTGTGTATTTAATCTTGTGGGTGCTAGATTTTCTAAAACTGACAAACACTTCAGAAATCATAAGAGAGAAAGGTGGATAGATTTGACCATGTACAAATTGAAATTACTCTGTACCAAAAACTGTGCAAACATGACAAGATAAAACTTGTTAAAAATATGTTTGAAGCATATATATTAAGAGTAGTTAAACATGAGTGAAAATTTCTAAATATCCAAATTTTGAAATAGGTGACAGATGTAACTCTAAAAGGAAAATATTACATGAATGATATCCATTATAAAATATTCAAATAAAGAATAAAATATAATAATAATATTCAGTGTTCAAGAAAATGGCCAGTTTTGTTTACTGTAAGAAGAGAATTAAATTGGTCTAAGATTTCTGGAAGATTTCTCAATATTCATCAAAACCCTTTAAAATATGCCTGGCCTTTGACCTCAATGAGTAGACTTCAATGAATGTGTTCTAAGAAATGATTAATGACTGATAGCATGCTCATAAAAGCTTAACTTTTAAAATGAAAATATTGGGACTACTCTAAATGTTCAAAAGCATGTACATTAAATAAATTATGGCATATTTATACAATAAAATGTTATTTCTCTATTAAAAAGTACTGTATATCATAACTGAACATTTTTCTATAGAAAAATGTTCACAATATGTTGTTTAATATATACTTACAAGATAATGTGCAACATGCTCCTGTTTACTTACATATGTATCCAGAAGAATATATATAATATTGGATTACTAGTCATTATCTTTGAATGGGAAGGGATTAAATATTTTTCCTTATTTTGCTTATATATATATTTTTCTAATTTTCTAAATAAAGATATAGTTTCTACATTTTTGAAAAGAGAAAAATCTTTACACTTAATTTTTGTCTTTTTTATTTTTTTAACTTGAAAATGTTTTAAAATTTATTTTTTAAAGAGCTTAATCCAGCAGTACAGTAAACCTGATTAAAGTAAACTTTTCTCTCACTTCTGGTCAACCCATATGCAGATAGGGTACAGTTGAAATTAAAAAAAAAAATTCATGAATGGTTGTAGGAAGCATTTCCTATAAGTAGAGATTATTATGCCTGAGTACAACTAATAGGTGTTGGCTGGAATTTATGGAGTGATGATCATTGTTCCTGTTTTATATTCTTAAAATGTGTTAAATAAAGTATATTGAGTTAATCATATGTTTAATGTCTCAAAATAAGACTTACAATGTCTATGTGCTATTACTAATATTTTTACACAATTAACAAGGAAAATACCCCTGTAGGAAAATATATTTTCACCAATTTTCAGGAATGAGGGTCTGCATTAATGACTTCATAACTTTATAAAGTGAGTAAATTAAAATAGTGTACCTGGTGGTTGTGGGCCATGAAATAGAGCTCCCCCATCCATTTGAGGCGAGAAGAGATTGTGGGGCATCCAGAAAGGCTTTCCAGAGAGTGTACATGTGTGAGAATCATTTTATACATAATAATTAGCTATTCGTTGCATTGTGTTCTGCTCTGCCTCTCCCTCCAGAGGACAGAGCTCCCTGATTATGATTGGCATAGGCTATTCTTGAACATACAGAAAACTTAGTGGCCCAATAGAGTATTCTGAGCAGTAGGAAGATAAAAGTGTGGGATTAATAACTGATGATCTTCTTGCTTGTTCATGCCACTGAATATTTCTGTAATAGGAGTTGCTATGAACTTTGATCATGAACTGGGCCTGGTAAACATGAGTTTTCTTGACTGTTCAACAAAGATTGATCTTCGTGAAGCAGCCATCTTATCAAGTCATTATTTTGCTATTGAATCTTTTTATGACTTCCAATTAATATATAACCTGAAAATCAGACTCCTCAAACTGGCACAGTTCTCCCTCCATTTCCTGACTACCCCACTTTTCTGATCACGTTTTCTAGTCTCTCCAAGTCATATGGAACACTCTGCTTTTATTTTTAAGCATGTCCAATCTTTCCCTGCTTCTCCTTGAGAATACCTCCTGTGCCTTCTTGCCCCAATTAATTATACCTCAGCTTTTGGCTCCAACTCAAAATCTTTCCCCAAATATGGAGATCGTCTCTCTCCCTGACCTGAGCCAACATAGACTTTATCTGTGACTATATAATGATCCATTTATAACCTGTATTATAAATATTTGTGTACTTACAGTAGTGACTACTGTAAGCAGGACCTGTGTTTAATTTATTTTTGTTTCGCAAGGCATTTAATCCAGTGCTTTGTAATACCAACTTCTGTTGAATAAATGAATGAATGAATGAAGTGCCTGACCACAACCTTAGGCACCAAATCCCTAGTTCATCTACTTATACTTTGCATTTCCTGGGCCCCACCTGCAAGAGGGAACAGCTAGTCCTGTTAACAGTGTAGCACGAACTTTTGGCTCGTGTCTCTGCCATTGCTGTGGGGCTTCTATCTGGGTCCCCTCAGGGTCTCGTGGTAAGTTTAGGGGGACCCTGGGTACCATGTCATAAGGCTTCATAAACAAACCTGTTATGTCAGCAGCTGTCATCTGTTCCTGTAAAATTCTGCCTTTGGTAACTTCTCTGCTAGAGGCCTCTGTTTCTGATTAGCGTCACTTGGGGGAATCACCGATGCTGACCACTGCTAGGAGTCCCCTTCACGTATCTCATCATGGGCAAGCTCCATGGGTAAAGTATGGCGGTCCTGGGCAGTGGGGACCTGGGAGGGGGTTGGAGAGGAGTCAGGGGCTGGACCACTGCTCTTCTCTGCCCCATCAACATGGTATCTCATCTGCTGGCTTCTTTCATTTACCCTTTTATTCTCTATCTATTTTTCTTATGAGATGTTTGTGCTCTCAGTGAGGAGTCTTTGAGGGGGGTGGTTGGAGGTGGAAGAGAGTATAAGGGGAATAAATGATAATTGAAAAAAGAAAAAATATAAAACACATTAGCATCATCCATTTAATCCCTACAGCATTTGCGAAGCTATGCTATGCAAAGCATTGCAGTCTTCTGACTGACAAAAGCACTCTTTTGCAGTTTAACCTGTTGTTTGGAGTCCCTCCTGCACTGCTTGCCCTCTGGCCCAGCTTTTGGCACAGTTGGAGGAAGCGAAGCATCACTTAGGTCAGAGGACTCCCCTCGGGAGGGACAGGACTGGGAAAGCGAGTCCACCGCTGCAGGTAGTCCAGCATCAAGAGGCCTGTCTCCTCTGCAGCAAAGGACGTGGATGCCTTACCGCTTGTACCGCGATTCCTTTGAGCTGCTGCCCTCTCCTATTCTGGCAAGTGCACAAGTCTGGCAGGGAGGTTGGCAAGCATTTCACAAGACTGTAAAGGTTAGGGTACGGTGGAGGTTGTTTAGCGCAGGATTGTAAATATTTGTTAAAAGGTTTGTGTAGCTGCTCCTTTTGATACCTCTAATCCACCGAGACAGAAATAACTTCAAAGCCATGCCTGGTCTGGCTTGGGCCTCAACCAAAGGGAAAGATCAGCTACTGCTAAGTGATGTTTTCACTCACACCAGGCAGCCTGCCTTAGCAGGAGTCCCAGAGAATGAATCATCATTTAATTGTCTTTGGGCCCGCTTAGAAACATCAACAGGGCAGGGGCTGAGCTGCATGAATAAATGTGAAGGAGCCTTTAGTTTACAGCGTTCCGTGCTGTCAGCAGCGGAACGAGAAGTGAGGTTTGTGTCTGTTCAAAAGGATGGGCCGAGCCAGCTCCTCTGTGCAGGGAACAGGATGGCTGTGCTACTCAGAGTGGTGGGAGAGCAGAGGTCTCTGTCCTTCGGGGCTTCTCTAGGGATTTCAGAGTCGGAATTCCCAAACTGTCCTGTGAGATCAGGGCAGCTGAGAGGTTCAGCGTGGAGGAGAGAGGGATTTGGAGGCCATTATACAATCGCAGGTAGATTTTTGGAATTATGGTAGTTTTCTTTTTCATATTTTAAATATTTATAAGGAATTACTGTTGAATCCAGTTTCCTAATTTTCTTCTATCTCCAAATTATACTTATTTTCATCTCATAGAGTCTCATTGTCCCTCAAAACAATGGAGAACAGGTGAGTGTTATTTATCATCTATCACGTATAGGGAGAAAATGAATTACATGAACTTTACTATGTCTAACAAACACCATACAAAGTACAGACATTTTTTACACCTTTCATTATCCTCAACCTTACTGCCTTAAATATTTTACTCCTGTTATTATTACTATTTCTATAGCCAATACTACCCTCTACTTACCATAGATCATTAGCTATAAAAAAGTATAAGTTCTACCCAATTATGTTTTATGTCTAAATTGTTAATGTCATACCACATAACAGTTGAAGAGGCTTTAGAAACTTAGGGAGATCTCTGGGTTGAGGTTGGCTTCTTCCCCAGCCAGTGCTTCCTGGCTTGGAGGTTGAGGTTCAAGGTCTGACTGCAGCTTCCCAGCCACTTGCACCAGAAGAATCATTTTGGGGGCACCCTCACAGTCCGTGGGAAAAAGAACTGAGCCAGCAATAGAGCTCACAGGAGGCAGAAGGTCTGACATCATGGACCATGACATAGGGAAGTATTTCCTCACAGAGGGTGCTGTCAGGTTTTAATATCTCAGAGAGTTTGAGAAGAAAGAGATCTGATAAGTCTTTGTGATTTAACAAAAAGACTAATGAGTCTAAGAATAGTATTATTAATATGTGCTAGAAGTTTGACTTTAGAGAATAAGATCATCAGCTAGATTTCATGAATGAAGCAAGGCCTGAGCTGGCATTGAAGGATGCACCTCGAGAGTACATTCTGGAAAATATTCCAGCTGTGTGTCTTGGGGGTGGTGCAGAGTAGCTTTCTGTTTACCAAACCTGTGTTCTCTTCTTACTGGGATTTCTTTTTTTCTTTTATTCTTTCTTTAAAATGAAGCTTTTATATGTAGCCATGCAAGCAGCTCTGAAGGCCAGAGAAGTAACTGAAATTTTGGAAACTTGGAGGCTCTACAGATTACTATACTGGGTTCCAACTAATTATTAAATCTTAGGTAACAGCGACTAGATCCTTGGCCTTAAAATTGTGCAGGAGAAATTAAGTCAAGAGTAAAAGCTTCACGTTCTGAAAATAATAGAAACACAACACTCCTGGATTGTGGGAAATAAAATTAAGGGAGGAACATAATTAGAAAGAAATCACTAAAATTCTACTAATCTCAGGTTCTTCAAATTGGTACCAATGGTGGCAATCTCTGGGTTACCTGTTGTTTAATTGAAGTTTGACAGAGAAGGATGATTGATCCACAGGAGCAACCTTCTGTGCTTGAGGATTGTTCAACACTTGAAATAAGCTACGGATCATTTCTTGGCTGAAGTCCACCTGGGCCAGGCTATCAGACAGAGTCAACCACCACTCTTGCCCCACTCTGTTCAAATACCTTGTTCTTGGGGTTAATAACTGCATCCAGCGAAAATTTGTATTGAAATCTGGAGCGTCCAACACCCTCCACCTCCAGCTTGAGGAATTCTGACCCTTGGAGATTTCCAGAAGTTTCTAGATGCAGCTCTCCGTGAGGTGAATCTGACCTTTGCCCGCCTGGGGGCGGGAGGACATCGCTTCCGGATGTGCCTGAGGTCTGGGGAGGCCTCGAGGAGCCTGCTGCTCCACCAGGGGTCGGGAGGGGGGGCTCGCTCTCAGCGCCGCCACCTTTACGTGGACGCACCCCAGGAGGCCACCATCTTCCTCTACAAACTCCACTGGGCTTTCTGAGATGCTGTTCTGTAACTCAGCTCTGATACTCGCCCCCTTCAGGCCTGGCCCATAATAACCCCCCTCGTGTGGTTCTCTGGGTCCACTGTACTTTTGGAGCAACGCTGAAAACCACACAGTACAGATGGTGAGGCCATGAGATGGAAAGGTCCTGAAGCCTTGAATCCTCACTTGGAGGAGAACCACTTGCCAAATAGCAACATTGATTTTGAATTCTAAGTGAGCAAGCAGTGAACTTTTCTTGTATTAAGGCACTGACATTTTGGTTTATCTATTACAGCAACTAATATTATCTGGAAGTAGAAGGCAAGTTTGAAGGGCAAGAAACAGATTGATGAGCCCAGGAGGGAGGGCTGGCTAGCAAAGGGAGCAATTGCAGGAAAGGTTGGAAAAGTGGGTGACAGACAACTTACGGAGGACTTGAGTTCCAAGAGGAAGTGTTTGAATTTTCATAACATTCCTCACGTGTGTATTTTCACATTAGAAATCTCACATTTGTTATTTAATTTTTCCTTACAGTAGTCCTATGAGGCACATATTTATATCACATTTTACAAATGATGAGATATAGGCTTAAAGGAATCCAAGTTATGTAAGTTTTCAAGCACAGGGCTAAAATCTGAACCCATGGTGACTGATTCCAAGGCTACCATTCTCTCCACTTTAACACTCCTGATTCACATGGCCAATTGAAAGTCAGAAACTACAACAAAAAGTTTATGTGTTCAAGGCAGCGTGTAAGGATTACTGTTATGGGATCGGCTTTTAGGAAACATTAACAGAGCAGTGACTCCAATTAGTGAACTTCTGAGGTAAGCCAGGAAGCTTGAATGGAGATGGTGGTAGATGAGGAGGAAAGGAAAAGTCAGAATGAAATCTTATGAAGTAAAAAAATTTAAAACCTGGTGCCTAGGTATGAGAGACAGGGTGAAGCAGGATTAGACACTCCTGTTAAGGGTCAGGTCTATCTTGGCATGCTTAGCAAATGGAGAGACAGACCCAGGGGAGTTAATTTGCATGGGGACTTTCATTTTTCTTGGAAGGAGAACATCTATGCCCTTTGGGTGGTGGGGGAGGGGCATTTATCCATTCCCAGGGCCTTGGTCTCCATCTGAGATGGGTAGAGAGAGGAGCAGAGTCAGAGCAGAGGAAGACATTTTCATGAAAGATTTTGTGAGACATGGGGCACAAGTCAGGCTGTTTTGGGGCCCAAAGAGCAAAGCGGGACATGCACTGGAATGAGAGACCCTCTTGCCTTTTCCTGTAGAACCAGCATGACTCTGAACTATGAGGCCTGGATGGGGATGTACGCCTTTGGGCAGCTGGTGTGTTTGCAGGTTTGCAGGTTTGGGAGCACAGGCACAGCACCGGGGCATGAATGACACCTGGGCATTCCCTCAGAGGGTGCCCTCAGGGTGGCAGAACCTGTGCTCACTGAAGGAGCAGGTGCAGGCTTCTCCTGTGCACTCATGAGACGCTTCCGGGCATCCTGGGAGCACCTGGCTGGGGTGAGGGGAGGGCCCTGTCGATGAGGACAATGGGTGAGCAAACTCAGAATTATTGCTATATGATGTATTTATTTGTCTCCAAAGGTTGGTGAGCCCTGGGGACATTTTGGGTCCCATTGGGACCCACACTGAGAATACTAATGTATAATTTAACAAGGAGATACCTTCCATGCACGAGATAGGATCATTTAAGGATTGAGGCCTGAACAACAAAAACGGGTTTATTCATACAAATGTAACTTAATCCCTACCCATTTTAAGCTTCTTATTGTGCCTTGTTACTTGACAGGACTTGGTCAGGCAGAGTCTTGGTGTTTTAAGAGGTTATATTTTAAGAAAATAAGGAAATTTTTTTTTTCTTGAATGTTTCAAAATGCTTTCATGGTATGTGAAGAAAGCCACTTGATTAAAGCATTTGTAGTTTATGTTAAATCCTTTTCTTCTTTCCAAAGAATTCAAGGTTCTGGCACAAACTAAAAGGGTTAATCTACACCTGGCCCTTTCATTGTGTTGTTTCACAAGCAGAGAATATGGTGAGTAAAGTCCAAAATATGAGTCTTCACGGTAGTTTCTCGCCCCCACGCCCCTCTGCGCCCCCGCCCCACCCCACATGGCTCATGATGTAAACATGCTCCTCATTTATCAAGTTCTGTGCGGTGATGAAGCCAATTGCTGGCTTTGTCACCCCTTCTTTAGTAAAGAGGGAGAGAACCTGTAGAGACTGAACTTTTGCTCATTAATCTGTTCATTTGCCCTCCCCGTCCTTGCAAAAACCCACTAGCTAGAAGCCACCTGGTGATGGTTCCACATTTGTCAGCTCCTTCTTCCCATGTTTGAAATGCAAATAGAAAAGGCAGGCTATTTAAACACACAAAACCCATCTACAGTTGAGTTGAGATGAGCCCATCCTAAGCCGCACACTATTATTTTTCTTGCCTTGAGTGTCATTACCGCAGGCTCTGCCTTGCTCTCATTTGTCAACCTCCTCGAATAAACAGCTCCCAAGGGACAGGGAAGCGGTGCTACACCTTCTGGGCCCCTCTGAGCAGCCCAGCTTATTTTGACAGATTGCTCCATTAACAGAAGTCTATTTACTTAAAAACATAGCGCCAGGCTTCCATAAACACCGGTGAGAGAAAGACAGAGTTGTTCCTTGTTCTTGGCCCAGCTACTTTCCACGTTGTTTCGGGTTTTTTATAATTTTGGACTGGAGGATGGAGCTTTGGAGCAAAATGCTGCCACATTTTCTACAGCAGCTGTTCCTGGCACTCCAGGTGTCACCAAATCCTGGTGTCAGGGAAGCCAATGTTATTTTTAGGCAAGACTGCAAAGCGAACTGAAATCCTGAAGGAAATGGGTTGGCAGAGCATATTATACAAGCCCAATCCAGCAGTGGGCTAATAAGTCAGTTTCTGCTTATTTGTTTTATCCTTCGCATAAAATGCTTTAAGGCAAATGTAGCACAAATAACTCATTCATCCATCAAGCATTTATTGAGTACCTCCAATGTGCCAGGCACTGTAGTAGGCAGTGAAGACATGGCATTGAACAGAAACACAAAAATATTTGCTCTTAGGAAGTTTATATACTGGGGGAAAGAGACAGAAAAAAAAAATAGCATATTGGACAAAAACAACACAGTTAAACATAAAATTATAGGTTTTTCACATCTTTCATAAACATTTTGAGATACCATTTGCAAATTATTTTATAGTTTATAAGTAATTTTTTAAATATCAGATTAAATCATAGGCAAGTCCATGTGTTTCAGCTTCTACATCACCTTGTCTCATCATTTTGATAACTGTGGGTATCAGTGTTTATTCTAGTTCCTGATGGTGAGAGAGTGGATAATGTAAGCCCAAGAGCACTTCAAAATCAGGGGCTCCAACTGAGCTACTACAATAACAAAACCAAAACCCACAGATCCAATGCGTTGCAAATTTTTGAAAAAAATACTGATAAAACTTAAAAACTCAAGGTTAATAGTTGCTCTTTCAGTTTTTATATGGAGGTGGATTCAAGGAGATTCATAAATCAAGCTATTGTCTCTTTCCCTGAAATTTTTCAGATTTAGCCTCTTAAGGTGATACACACCCAAGAGACCTGTGGTGGGGGAAGGGGACAGGATCCCAGTATTGCGAACCAGCCCCGCACCGCGCTGCGTTCCTCTGGCTCACAGTGAGGTGCGGCGAAAAGATCAGTGTTCAGAGCTTCCAAACCCGAGTCTGAGTTGAATTTGTGAGGAGTTGGAGACTATAATTGATGAGAGAATATCTGGGATAGTCTGGTTCTACCAACTCTGGAAGCTAAAACCCAAAGCTCCCTTCAGAGGCAAAGGTCTGCGCTGAGGGGAAACTGCTGGAAGCGGAATCCAAATTGAGAATAGAAATAATAACAGCAAAGGAATGATAAGTTCCCATGAAAATGGGAGAGGAGGGCAGAGGAAGCACATCTCAGAAAGCCCAAGGCAGTATGTATTCATGTCTTCAAAAATGATGGGCAAAGGAATTATAGAGCTATGAATCTAGAAAAGCTATCCACTCATCTGTCTGGAAAAAAAAAATAAAAAAGAGCAACAGAAAAGAATTGTGAATCAATATAAAATTATTCTAAAGAGAGGAGAGCAATTAGAATATTATCCCCACTCAAAGAAAGATCCCCCAAAATATACCCACAAAACAGATGATATTTATAAACTGATAGTTCAAAACAAGCTGAAGAAACAAAGAAATTGATAGACGCTATGAAAGAACAACAAAAATCAGAATAAGAAAAACTCAGAAATGAAATAATTGGAAAAAAATTTAGGTGAGAAATAACAAAATTCACAAAAGAAGTAAAAATAAGAAAATTTTTCAGAAATGGCAAAACTAGGAAGAAAAGCAAAGCAAATAAACACAATGGATATTGCCTTAGAAAAATAGAAGAGCAAAAAGAGGTACATTTTAAAAATTGATAAGAAATGAAGGAAGGAAACAATACCTGAGAGAAAGTGTTAGGTTCAAGGATAAGCAAGGAAGATTTAATATACATATTATAGGAATCCTCCCAAAAGAACATGTAAATGGAGCACAAACAAATACTAACTCTATAAGAGAATTTTCCTGGGGGCCGGGGGTGGGTAAAGATTTCAAGCTTCAGAAGGAAACTGGGAAAACCAACCCAAGAAAGCCAACACTGGGACACAGTCTAGTAAGCGTATTGAACTTGAAAAAGCAAAAGCAAAAAGTCCTTAGGGTATCCAGGCTTTAAAATATCATAATTCATGTATTAGGGAAAGAAAATCAATTTTCATCAAATGGCTTAAGAGCAATGTGTTTATGTCAGAAGACAACAGGATAACATAATTAAGATACTCAAGGAAAGAAAATGTAAGCTAAGGAGTTTTTGTCCAACCAAACTTACCTCCAGATACTAAGAGTTGAGACCTACAGTCCTGACCATGCCAACCCTCAGGCAGTGTTGGTCCCTTGACTTCTTGCTGAGAAATCTGCTAGAGAACGTGCTTGCTCTAGACAAGGGCAGTGACCAGTGATGCACCGACACCAGAGGACACATGCCACTAAAATGAGGGGAAAGAACAGGAGGAAGGATCAGATCCAGAAAACATGGGGTGCAACACAAAAACTGTGAAGGGGAGAATAATCTGACAAACCCCCCCTATGTGGAAAACAATCTTGGGAAGAAACATTTTACAGAGATGCTAGAAAATGTGGGGAATTTAGTCAGACGGTCAAAGTATGACAATGATTAATTCCATTAAAGTATAAAAATTAAATATAATCATAGTATATTACTTGAATAATATTTATATGGTCATAGTATGGAAATAGTGAATATAGATATGATGAAAATAAGATAAAATATATTTGGAGAATAATGAAGGGTAAGATATGGTGTTGTTGATTTAATATCCTAATCCACCATAAAGTCAATAGCTACTGAATCAAATAATAAGATTATATTGTTTATATATCTCAGAAATATGGAGGCATATTTGGAGAAGAAACAGTAAAAGAGTTCCAAGACATTGCTTTGGGGGAAAAAAAAAGGAGGAGGATAAAAGGGATGAGGGATGAGGGACTGTTGTTTGGTGATAAGCCTTATAGTCCTATTTGACTTTTTAACCAATTTGGATGTAATCTTTGATAACAAATGAAAAAAAAATTTAAGAAACATAATAAAAATTTCAAAGCCTCCACTGATCCCTGACCAGACCCATTCACTACCCATCCACCTGCCCAGCGGGACCTCTCCTGGTGGTCCTCCTTCCCTCCAGTAGCTCTGTGTTCCCTTGGACTTCCCATCTCCACCTGTAGGATGAGGACCCTTCCGGTTTGTTCAAAGTCTGAACAAGAAACACTGAGCACAGAATGTGAACGTTAGGAACGCCCTTTAGGGATCATCCTTTGCGCTTATTCCTGTTTTACCAAGGAGGAAGTCAAGGCTGATGGTGACCCAGCGGTGGGCTCAAAGGCACTGCTCATTCGTTTCAGGACCTGCAGTGGATCTTGGGTCTCTTGACTCCATGATGTGTGTTCTTTCCACTGCTACAAAGTGCTCCTCACTGTCAGTTCATTCCGGTCCATTCGTACATCTCCCTCCATGCTACCGTTTTCTCAGCGTCTCGCTTTTTCTAGCTGCCTTCTTCCCCTTGCAGTTTTGGAATTGACTTTCAGGTGTTTGGCCTGCGCAAAGCCCTGTGCCATTTACCCTGCCCTCTGCTGCCCTCTGCTGGTAAAAGACGGTCTTTGCTATTCCCCCTTCGGATTCTGACCCCACCAGACACTAATTATGTTTATTTTTGGCACTTTTGAGGCTACCTCTCAGTGAAAATCATTTGTTTCAGGGAATGATTGTGCCCTATGACCTGTGTCAGTTCATGCATGTTCTAGGCCCTTGCTTGCTACTTAACTGGTGACCCTTAACGGATAGTGAGGCATTAGAAGGAAGCTTGTTAGAAATGCAGAATTTTGGGTCTCACTCATCATATACTACATCAGAATCTGCAGTCTAACTAGATCCCCCAAATGATTCATTGCACATGGAAATTTGAGAAATGCTACTCTAGTTCAAACTCAACTACACTTCAGGAAAAAATAGAGATCAGTCTTATCCACTTGTTAATATCTCTGATCACGCTAATACCTGTTCCAGTCCTGTCACCTGGCAATGAGGAATTTTGGCCTAGATACTTTTTTCTGCTTCTTTTCTGCCAGGATGATTGCCTACAATAATAGAGAGCAGGAAGTATGCTACACGAAATTTTAAAATTTAAAAATCCATGAAATTTAAATAAACTCGAGCCCTGGGTAGTGTGGCTCAATGGCTTGAGTGCTGGCCTGAGAACCAAAGTGTCACCAGTTTGATCCCCAGTCAGGGCACATGACTGGGTTGTGGGCCAGGTCCCCAGTGGGGGCGTGCGAGAGGCAACCACGCAGTGATGTTTCTCTTCCTCTCCTCCTCCCTCCCTCCCCCTCTCTCTAAAAATGAATAAATAAAATATTTTTTTAATTAAAGATAAACTCAATCTGCTAAATTAAATGGTGGAAAGGCAAAGCACATGAATTGTGTGACAATATTTTAATCCTTCTGCATATTTTCCCACTTGCCTCCTGCAATTATTAATAGAAATGTCATGTTTTGGTTTTGAAGATAGACTAAAATTATTCTGTAAGTTTTTGCCTAATCATTTTGTTTATAATATATAAAACTTATCCCCATAATTGCAATGGTATGTAGGAAACATTAATCTGGTGGATTTTCAGAATGCAAGAAACGGAATGTTACTATATGAAAAATAATTTAGGGCAGATATGATTCCTGCTTTCATTGATTTCCAGTTTCATGCAGAAGACAGCTATTCAACAACGTAAGATTTAATTACAGTAGTAGCAAGTGCCTAAAGAGAAAGTATAGAATGATGAAAAACCAAGTTGGATTCCAAGAAAAATGACACCCAAAGGATATTGAAATTGGTAAGGGATGGGGCCATTTAACAGGTGAAATGCTAGAAGGGAGACCAGTGTTTGGGTTCCATCAAAATCAATAAGGGTACAGTATTCCCTCACTTATCACAGGTATGATGTTCTAGACCCCCCCACGATAGGTGAAAATTCTCGAAGTAGGAACTTTACATTTATTTTAGTATTGTGGTCCCTCTCTATATTGCAGTTCACTTATTATTTATATATATTTTAAGGCTTTAGAAACTCTGCCCACACACTTATAAACCATTCTCAGTCCCTTATTAACCTTTCCCACTCCCTTATTAATCTTTTCCACACTTTTATAAACACTACTTATGTTCTTAAACATATTCTACACTCTTAAACCTACGTAACTTTAACAAGATATGTATACAGTACTGCAAAATCCCACGATATAGCAAAAAATCCACGATAAATAATTAAATATAATATTTTTAAAAATCCCGCGATACAGTGAGGTCATGATAAGAGAACTGCGATAGAGAGGGACTACTGTATTTCTAGTGGAATAGAAATGTCTTCCCTATAGGCAGATAGGTAAGGGATCGTACACTCTCACTTCTTGGAAAAGATAATAAATACAGTAAAACGTGGCTTTCTTTAGATGTTTGGGTATTTTTTTCTGGGAGAATTCTTGTTCCTTTTTTTATCTGCTGTTTTATGTTTCTGTGTACAAGAAAAACATGTGCTTCTATTATGACTGGCAAAAGCAAGCCAGGCTGACGTCTTTGCCTTTGCTGTAACAGTCACTTCCTTACAGTAAGGTGCTTATCGTGAGGGTGTGGGCTCACAGAAAGAATGAAACTAGGTGAGGTTACAAAGAAAGCCAGAGACAAAGAAAGTGGCCACATCGACATTTAAAATGTCCTATTTTCTGCAGAGACCCATGTAACAAACTAACCTCTGAGAACCATGTTCACAGGCTCATTATAAGCTTGAAGCTGCAAAAATACCTCCAGAATTTATTGACTTATTTCTCATTCCATTCTTGCCCTGGCTGGGCTTAAGAACTTAGACTACCCTGGTGAATGAAGAAGGGGAGAAAGGGGAGAGAGAGAGAGAGAGAGATAGAGAGAGAGAGAGAGAGAGAGAGAGAGAGAGAATTATTGACAGCTTTAAATCTGAAGAGACTGAGTAAACTTAAGTGTACATAAAGACCCAAGAGCTAAAACAACATGAGTTTTGGAAAAATAAAGAAACGTACATGTTGCAGATCCCAGCCTCAGTACATGACATGAGAAGTTTGTATCTGCTCCATCACTGAGAAGAGCACGGAGTGGCATTTTGCACCCCAGTTCTCCCCAAGGGCACTTCTAGGTGTGCAACTTAAAAACCATCCTGGTGAATTTCCCCAAACAGAATCATCTCTGAAGGTAACCAGTATTTACCTGCAAAAATGTGAAGACTGGCAGGTCTTCACTGGCTGTTCTTTTGCTTAGAAAGTTCTTCATCTGGTATTGGCTAGTATTGTGATGCTTAAATCTGATAGTTGTTAAATGCATATGGCACGTTGGGTACAATGCAACACTGAGAAACAGCTAGGAATATAAATGTGGTACAGTCCTTCCCAGGAAGAGCTTACATTCTAGTCAAAGAAGTAAGATTGAGTAAATAATTCAGAAAAGGGCAGTCTTATTGTGGTACAACTGAATAATAATATTTATAAAGCACCTACGAGGTACCAGCTTCTGTATTAATTGCTTTATATTTATTAACTCATTTATCTTGACAACAGTCCTATGGGTTAGTAGCAATTATCTCCATTTGAACAAGAAGAAACAGACACAGAAGATTTAACACCATCACCAGACTAAGTAGATGAACTAGTATTTAAAAATGGCAGCCTGGCCCTGGCTGGGTGGCTCTGTTGGTTGGAGCATTGTCCTGTTCACCAAAATGTTGGGGGTTTGATTGGGTCAGGGCACATACCTAAGTTGCAGGTTTTGATCCCTGGTCAGGACACATACTGGAGGCAATGAATCAATGTTTCTCTCTGTCTGTCTCTCTTTCCCTTGCTCTCTCTCTAAAAATTAATAAACATACCCTCAGGTGAGGATTTAAAAAACAAAAAACTGGCAGCCTGGTTCCAGTGCTTGAGCTCTGACCCCTAAGCTTCACTTCCTCCCAGAGTTAGAAAGGGGGAGAACATGGGCCAACACCACCTGGGTGACTTCCTGCAAAAACTAGGATCCAGAAATACTATTAGACATTCGTGACTTGCTAGAAGAAGAGGTAGGAAAGGCCTTCTAGGCAGGGAACAGCATGCACACGAGAGGCTCCAGGCAGAGTGAGTGGAAGGGCAGTAACACACTTGGAGGCCAGTGTGTTCCAGTGGAAATGGAAGGGGCACTGGGGTTATACCCATTTTAGTTCAAGTTCTAGCTCAGCCACTTATTCACTTGATCAACTTTCATGAGCTTCAGTTTCTTCATCTATTGGGAGGAAATCAATACTCTCACCACAGGGCTGTTAATAATAAAGATATTATATACGTAGCCTCAAGTTCAGAGACTATCACATTGTAGGTATCCAGTAGAAGGAAGCTATTATATTATTTTAAAAGTTGTGTTACAAGTGGGAGCTCATGCAAGACACAGACATGAGCCCAGATTGTGGAAGGCCTTGAAAACAGACATGTCATGGTAGCAGTTTGGGAAATGAAGTCACAACTTTCAGGCCAGTATTTTTCAAACAGGTTTAAGACCCATTAATGGGCAGTGATCAAGAGAGTGGGAAACAAGTTTATTTTATTTTATTTTATTTTAATGAAATAGAGCTGGGATTAAAAGTTTTGAGTGCATTCAGGAGCACTGCAGTATTGTTTTGTGATTCTCTTGATTCAGTTTATGTATATTTCTGTATATTTTGTATATGTGTGTGCAGGTTCATGATATAAAAATTAGTTTGTACTGTTGGTTGAGGTTAAAAAAAAAGAAAAAGACTTAAAAGCCATTGCTTCAGTTGGTATCTTCCCCTATTAATTACAGATGCCCTGATAGATAATAACTTGCCAGTAAGACCCATAGTAAATGCGTGACTCTGTTGTAGGTGCGGACTGTAAGCCACAGCAGAGTGAGACTTATCTTGGCTTTACCTTTGGGGCTGCAGAGGCACAAATTGGTGGCCCACGCCCAGCCTGAGTGGAGAGCAGTCCCTTTGTAAGAGCCACACTTACTGCTTTGATATCAGGCAACCATGTGGTGAAACTTGTTTGAAACCTGGCTAACGACTTTTACAAGTCTTTGTGTTCGTTCAAAACTTCCTAAAGAAAATAAAATATGTTTCTTGTAGAAACACTGTTTTGAATTTTGTTAAATGGAAAGAATTTTTCCCAAAGTGTTTTTTCTTCCCCCACCAGCAGTACCTTTCAACCTGTTCGACATGTTGAGTCTGTAGAATTTCCTCATTCTTAGAAGGCAAGAGCAGGTTCTTCCTGAATTGTTGCCAATGGCAACCATGAAAGAAGAAAAGGTGAAGGGTGGGAAGTTGGAGAGGCGACTGTAAAAGACGCTTAATACTTACCAGTTAATAACGTCAACCTAAAAATGACCTTGTCCTGAATGGTTCTACAGTGAGGTTCCTCTTTGCTCCGCGCCACACAGGATACCATGCTGTTCCCTCAGTCCAGTACACTCTGGCCCTTCTCTCTCACTCCAAGTGGAAACAGTCAGCCACAGTTCACATGTGTCCTTTCTAGGGACTGCAGTGACTGCTGAGAGCCTTTCGATTATTTATAGTTGCTTAATTTACCACTTTTGTATTTTCAACATCTAAAGTCTGCACTGTGCAATATTATAATCACTAGCCACATGTGCCTATTGAACAATTAAAATGTGACTAGTCCAAATTGAGATGTGGATTTCAAAGACTTAGTATGCAAAATGTATGTAACATATCTTATTAATAATTTTTAAAATATTGATTACATATAGAACTGCTAATAGTTTAGGTATATTGGGTTCAATATAGCTTATTATTATTAACATATTATTAAAATTAATTTTACCTATTTCTTTTAAACTTTTTTATATGACTACTGGGAAATTTTAAATTACTTTCATGGCTTGCATTATATTTCTGTCAGACAGTACTCGTCTCAATAACAGGGAAGAGAATTGACAAACTTTACTGCCCTATGTGTCCCCTAACCAACAAAGTTGACTTTATTAATTACTACTGTGTCCCTGGCTGCTGAATGTGACCTGAACCTCTCCCCTGCACTTAAATGTGAAGTTCATTCTCTGCTTGGAGAGTCTGAGCCTTTTAATGGTCGCTGTCAGAAGCTCATCCCTTCAGCGCGAGGTCAGCGGGAAGTTTGGCTCACACACAGATGCCTCATTTTCCTGGCTGGCTGTGTTCCAGGCTGTCTGTCTGCTGCTGTGTTGCACTGTCTCTTAGGCACCAAAGTCACTGTTACCTTGTTCCTCTTCAGATCCTTGTGAGACAGTCTGTGGGGAGCTTTTGGCCCTAAAAAGCTTGGCTAAAGACCTCTTAGTCTTTAGAAATGGTTCTAGAAGCCTCAGGTAAACAGTGATTTGGGTAAAAGTGAAAATGTCTTCTATTACCTACCCAAAGTCTTTATACAGACATCTGACTAATCCTATTGCTGTCCCTAAAAATTCACATCATACATGCTTGTCTTACGTTCATTGAGTAAACTTTTCAGATGCCCAACCAAATCCTGGTTTATGAGTTCCTTTGAATGATAAATAAAGCAGAAAATGTAAAAGTAATGGGTCATTTTACTGATCAGATTGGCTACCTGTTTCAAATCTTCTTTTTTCTTTTTTAGAATTTAAACCATATGAAACTCTTATAATGTATACTTAATTTAATCTGTTATACATTTATTTATTCATTCATTAGCATAACACTTATTGTGCAGTAGGCACTTCAGAGTACCCAAATGACACATGTTCCTTCCCCTCAAATTATTCTTGCAAGGCATGTATGCCAATAGATACAATGAAGCTTAATGTGAATCTCTGTTTCGGGGACAACAACAGAGTGCTTTTTGGAGTTTAGAGGGAAATGAACCTTTGCTCCAAGATGACCAGGAAAATCTTTTGAAAAAGGAATTATAATTTGGATGAAACTTTAAGAGATCAAAATGTTCCCTGTACCCTAATAGGTTCTTTCAGCTGGTCTAATAATCAAATGAACATGAGACAGATTTACAAGAGACGGTAAGCAAATTTAATTACATAAGTACGTATGGGAACTCCACATACATGAGAGAGTCAGAGACCCCACATGCACGAGAGGTTAGAGACAGAAAATTAAAATGAGATATACATGGCAACAGGAGTTAAGAATGAGATAAGGACGAAGCTTCAGGGGGGAAAAGGTCATTCACAGAATGAGAAGAAGAGCAGATGTTCAGTAATTAGATGTCTGCCCTGTCCTATAGATAGGTCATAAGTTACTTCTGGTGGTAACTCTTATCATGAGCTAAGTTCCTAATTTAAATTACTTAAAGGACATGTAAAAGTTTTCATGAGGCTATGGGATCTCAACTGCCTTCAGCTCAGAATAATTCACATGCCAAAGGGCACCATTGGGGAAGCCTGTTCTGAACCCCCTCACAAGGAATCATTAAAATCATTATCAAAACCTTTTCTTTGCAACACAGTCTGAAAGATGAGAGAGTCTAAATTCCTCCATTTGGGGAAATTTCCAATTTTTTACAGTCATCTAATATAAATATAGTGTGACAGCAATTTTCACAGAAATGACTAATCTCTTTTTACCCACATTTTGTCACTTTATATAAGATTTAACCAAATTATAGATTATAATAACAGTTTTAACCAGTATAAATAGATTTGAGAAAAAACACAATTGAGTCTTGGCAAGCAAATAACCAAAGATATAGAAATTGCCCAGATTTGTAGCTGCTAGCGGCTGGCCTTGGGCTTTCCTGGGTGCACTTCCAGAAGGCATGGGGAAAAAACTATTTACTGGCAAGCTGGGTAAGTGGAGGTCAGCTAGTGTGACTTCACCAGAGCAGAGGCCAAAAATTCAGGTCTCAGGTAAGTAGGCTGGAAAGAACATATTTAGTCCTGAAAGGGCAGCATGTCCCCCAATAATATTCCTTAAGTGTTTTATTTTGACTTGATGGGAGCTGGACAGCAGCTAATTCGACTCTGTGCTTGAATCTTCCTTATTTGGTATAGGATTCAGTGAATGGTTCTGGAAGGCCCTATTCATCTGGAACAAGCCAGTTTACAGTAACGTTAAGGTTATACAACTTCTGGTTTCCACCTAAGAGCAGGACTCCCTGGGGAGCCAGTCGAAGCTTCAGTGCCTAACCAATGGCACACCAGCGATAGCATAGGATCAAGTGTTTTGACCACAAAAGACACAAAGAATCAATGTTCAGCTGTATGAGGAGCTCCTGCATATAGGTAAGAAGAAAAGTTTAATTGGCAGAGGGAAAAGTATCTGACCAGTTACTCAAGAAATTCTCAGAGAATATAGATTAAAATGATCCATTTGGATAAAGAGAAATTTATAAGTCTTACAATATCCAGTGTTAGCAAGGATTTGGATCAATGGGCCTGCCTACATGATTGTGATCATGTCAACTGATAAATTCTTTTGAAGGGTAATCTCATAGCATTCACGTATTTAAAAATTATGTCTGAGTGCCTGCTAGGGGCCAGCACTGCTCTAAAGGCTGGGATTACAACAGTAAAATAACAAAGTCCTATTCTCATAAAGCTTCCTTTTAGTGGAGAGAGGAAGATAATAAATACATAAATATATGTTTGAAGTTGATAAAAACTGAGAAAATAAAACAAAGTAAGAGACATGAATGACGAGTGTGGAGCTATTTTCTTTTTCTTCTTCTCCTCTTCCTCTCCTTCCTCCTTCCCCCCTCCTCCTCCTTCTTTTTAATTTTAGTAAGAGTTTATTTGAGCCAAACTGAGGACATATGCCAGGAGGCAATATCTCAAATGCCCCAGAGAATAAGTTTTGCAGTTTATTCCTTATCAATATTTTATTTATTAATTTTAAAAAATCATTGATTGATATTAGAGAGATAAAGAAAAGGGCAGAAGAGACAGAGATCAATTTGTTGTTCCATTTACTTATGCATTCATTGGTTGATTCTTGTATGTACCTGACAAGGGATCTAACCCCAACCTTAGCATATCGGTATGATGCTCTAAAGAAATGAGCTGTCCAGTCAGGCCTTTATTTACTTTTTAAAATCAATTAAAAAATTTTTCAATTACAGTTGACAACATTATTATTTTAGTTTTAGGTGTACACCCAGTGATTAGACATGATATAACTTACTTAGTGATCATCCCAATAAATGTTGCACTCATCTGACACCATACACAGTTATCACAATGTTATTGACTATAGTGCCTATGCTGGGCGTTTCATTCCCATGATGCTCTGTTACTACCAATTTGGACTTCTTAATCCCTTCACCTTTTTCATCCGGCCTCCCAACCTTTGTCCTAGCTGGCAACCATTAAAATATTCTCTGTATCCATGAGTCTGTTTCTGTTCTGTTTATACTTTTATTTTGTTTTTTAGATTCAATTGTTGATAGATATGTATTTATTGCCATTTTATTGTTCATATTTCTAAATCTTTTCTTTCTTTTTCTTCTTCTTAAAAAAGACCCTTTAACATTTCATATAAACTGGTTTGGTGGTGATGAACTCCTTTAGGTTTTTCTTGTCTGAGAAGTTCTATCTGTTCTTTGATTCTAAATGACAGCTTTAATGGGTAGGGTAATCTTGGTTGTAGGTCCCTGCTTTTCATCATTTTGAATACTTCTTGCCAGTCATTTCTGGTCTGGAAAGTTTCTGTTGAGAAATCAGCTGACAGTCTTATGGGAACTCCCTTGAGGATAACTAACTGTTTTTTTCTTGTTGTTTTAAGATTCTCTCTTTGTCTTTAACCTTTGGCATTTTAATTCTGTTGTGTCTTGGTGTGGTCCTCTTTGGGTTTATTTCATTTGGAACTCTCTGAATTTCCTGGGTTTGTATATCTATTTCCTTCACTGAATTAGGAAAGTTTTGTCATTATTTTTTTCAAATAAGTTTTCAATTTCTTGCTCTTTGACTTCTCTTTCCAGCACCCCCATGATGCAAAGGTTGGTATGTTTGAAGTTGTTGCAGAAGCTCCTTACACTATCCTCATTTTTTAATTCTTCTTCTTTTTTTTCCTTCTTTTGTTCTGATTGGGTGTTTTTTGCTTCCTTACATTCCAAATCATTGATTTGGTTCTTGGTTTCATCTACTCTACAGTTGATTCCCTATAAATTATTCCTTCTTTTATGACTGGTCCTTTTTTTATGCTTTTGAGGTTCTCACCTAAATTCATTGAGTATCCTTATAACCAGTTTTTTGAACACTGCCTCTAGTAGCTTGGGTGTCTCCACATTGTTTAGTTCCTTTTCTGGAGTTTTGTTCTGTCCTTTCATTTGGGCCATGTTTCTTTGTCTCTTCAGTTTGGCAGCCTCCCTGTGGTGTTTCCATATATTAGGTAGAGCAGCTATGTTTCCCAGGCTTGAAAGAGTGGCCTAATATAGTATATGTTCTGTAGGATCCAGTGGCACAGCCTCCCAATCAACCAAGCTGGGTACTTGGGTGTGCCCCATGTGGGTTCTCTGTACCGTCTTTTTGTAAGTGAGCCTTGATTACAGTTGGCATGTCAATGAGAGAGTTTCACCCCCAGGCCAATCAACTACAAGGACTTGCTGCAACCACTGACCACTGACCTTTGACCACTATGGAGGATCAGCTATGCAGGGACCCACCCCACAGAGTAGGACTTACTTCAGCAGTGCTCTGGTGCCTATGAGTCTACCCTTGAGTATGTCGCTTGTGGAGGTGGTTTGGTGATGGTGCTGTGGTCTGAAGCTGTCTGCTGGGTGTGCTGGCTTTGGGACCTCCCAGAAAGTGTAGGCCAAAGTTATCAACAATCTGTGTTCTGTCCGATGCCACCCAGCATAAGCTACTACGTGACCTGCAGGTGGCTGTTACTTGGGCTGGGCTTGGAGGTGCCCAGACGAGGCCAAGCAATGAAGCAAGGTTGACTGCTGCTAGTGCCCAACTGGGAGCCACTTAGGAAGAGGTACGAGGCATACTGAAGCCAGATGCTGCTTGCTTGAGGAAAGTTTGAAGCATGAGTCAATACAGGCCATTTGTATGGAAAAACCACTGAACCACCTGGTGTGGGCCTGAAAGTTGGGTGGGGTGGGGTCTTAGGGAATCACTAAGGCAGCACAAACAGTGTGATCCAGGTTGATGGAGACTCAGATATGGTGCTTGCCTGCTAGCTCTGTGAGGTGAGGGCTCAGAAAAGAAACAATGGCCTGTGTCAGCACTTTTGTCTGGGAGATAGCTACCCAGCTCTTGCCCTGATGCTGGACAATTCACTTATTCCCTATATATTTCTGGTTCCTTTCAAGTTGCTACCCCAGTGCTGGAGCTCAGAGGGAGTAGATACAAGGAAGTCTGTGTGCAGGCCCCTTAAGAGGAATTGCCTGGGATCAGAAGCCCTCTGTCTCCCTCAGCCTCAATTCCTGCTGGTTTTTACAGACAAAAATTAGGGGACTTCTCTGCCTGGCACTGGAACCCTGGACTGAGGGGCCTGGTATGGGGCTGGGACCCCTCGCTCCTTACAAAGGACATCTGCAGCTGAGATATCCCTCCTGATTTTTATCTACCACATGTGGGTGTGGGACCAGCGCATTCTGTGTCTCTGTCTCTGCTCCTCATACTAGTATTGATGTGGCTTCTTAATTCCCTAGTTGTAGGACTTCCATTCAGCCAGATTTCAGGTTGTTCTGAGTGATGGTTGTTCTTTAGTTTAGTTGTAATTTTGATGTGGTTTTGGAAGGAGGCAAGTACCACTCTTACTTGGGCCACCATCTGGTGTCATTTTATGTAGGACGGTCAGGGGTGTCCTTGGATAAGATGGTATTTGACTATTTGCATCTGTTAGACGAATGACATATCTACATGTTAGGCATTAGAAGAACTTCATGACCCATTGTTTATTGAAGGAAGCAAGTTGTAGAAATGTAACTTGGGTATAATCCCTTTATATTAAAAGGATGTGTGTGTGTGTGTGTGTGTGTGTGTGCATGTGTGTGTGTGTGTGTGTTTAAATACATTTAATAAATATAAGACAATAATAACATAGGGGGGTACATACCCACACAAATACTCCAAATACTTAAACTTGGTTATCTCTGGGGCATTGCACAGGCTGTGCTGGGAAAGAGGGGGGCCATATATTACCTGGGTGTTTATTTTTAAGTGAAAAGCAACATAAAATACTGGAAAGATACAATAACATTTGAAAAAAATTAAAAGTTTAGTAGAATATGTCATTGATTAAACATACTAACGCATTTTTTTAAACCAAGCATTTGAGGGCATAACCTTAAAAAAAAATATATCAGTAGGTTTTATAAAGGAGACAGAATACAGGCAAATGATGACCTGGTGTCCCAGAGGGAAGCGCAGCTGGGGGCCACAGTTCACACGCTGGTACTCCTGAGGACTTGGGCTACTTAACCTCTCTCAGGGTCAGTTTCCTCATCTGTAAAATGGGATAACTTCTTCTCAGAGTAGCTGTGAATAACATAGGAGTTAATTCACACGCAGTGTTCAGAATACTGTTTGGTACACAGTAGAGTGCTTCATCCATGTTAACTATTAAAAGGGTCCTCAGTTCCACCAAGTTAGGGATGGCTTCAGATAAGGCGGGCAGCCCACCAGCAGAGGTAGGGCCCCTTGACTTGCTCTTTAGCATCTCAGCACTTCTTAAATATTTGTGAAGATTGAGAAATATACGTTTAGTAATTAATCCGAATACAAGAGGCAGGCTGACGTGTGATTTACAGGTCAGGGAACAAACATGGAACAACACGAAGTTGCACACAGTGGAGCTCAGGTCTGACTCTCCCACTCAATAGCCTCCACCTTTGTTATTTGAAAAATAAACAGGTCCCCAGACTCTGGCTGGGGTGCTGTTTGCACTTATGGAGAGAGGGAAAACAATAGACAGGCCCTCTTTCCTTTGCTGACATTTATCTTAATAAAGCTGTACTGTTGTGGGCCCTCTGAAAGCCAAGGAGCTTAGTTGTTTTCTAGAAAGTGTAAGTTTGCACATCTCAAAGCGAGCAATTAACTTTAAAATAAATGACTAGACATTTTTATGTTCCTAGAAAGCAACTTGCAAACTCTGCTCACTGTAATCATTTCATTGTAAATGGTAGGAATGGGTGACACATTTAATCTTGCCAAGAACAAATGTTAAGGGACCCTGCCTGAACTTCTTCTGCTGAGGGAGAGGAAACCCAGAATTTCTCAATATCCCACGGAACATCCCTTTCCTTATTACCTCCTCTCCCTTTTCCTTCCAGAAGACTTGTTACCAAGAAAGCCGAAGTATAGAATGCCTCTGCCAGGGTCACTGTATACTAAGAGCTTTGAGAGAAAACCAGGTATTGAATGCATTCATGGGACACATAGTCAATTTATCCCAAGTCCTGAGCTACTACATCCCTTCATGGAGTATGGTGTACACACCCTTTGTCAAGCTGACCTCAGCAGGGTTTCATACCCTTTAACCCTTCTTTTCTGTCTTCTTTTTATTCACATTCCCTCTTTTCCTTCATTCAGTTCTTGTCTTCTGTTCCCTATCCCCTGTTCTGAGTATTTCCTGTATTTTCCCCCCGTCTTGTTTCTCATGGAAAACACTCACCAACATTGCATTTTTACATTTAGTTTAATATTCTTTTGTGTGCTCAAAATAGACATATCTACAGATCGGTCTCAGCTGAAAGTTGTCACTTGCCGAACTAGAGCAGGCTTAATCACATTGCCATTTCCCCATGCAATCTTAGGGTTCTTTTGAAAATGTTTTACAGCATCTTTGAGAAGTGACATCTTTAGGGAATGAGCTGTACTTTATAGGGAGAAAAACTTAAGAACTCTCATGATAAGGGTCCAAGCATGATTTATTTCTGTCCCCGAGTGTTTAAGAATTTAAGCATGAAAGCAGTAGCAATGTTCTGTAAGATAGATTGGCCTTAGAGTCAAAATTCTTCTGAAGATTCAAAGGACTTTCTTTGGAGATGTCTTGACTAATGACTGTTGTGACAGATGCTTATACTTTCTTTTCTTGACACATAAGTTTGCACATGGGCATAATGGTCAGGTTATTGATGAGGGAGCAAAAAAAGAAAAGCAGTGGCTTTATGAAACATTTATTTTATTTATCAGGGTTGCTTTATTGTTTGTCAACTTGAAATATTAGTGAAGATTTAGGAAATAATTTTGTCCTTTAATTAGATGAAATTGGAGGTGGATTACTGCAGCCATAAAAGATCTTTGGGGTGTTACTAATTCAACTAAATCTCAGATGCCTGATTTTTGCAGTCTGTTGATGATATTATTCTAGCAAAGAGGGGCTGAGGAGCTTGGGAATGATTAAGAAAATCGGTTTTGCTCACAACCTAATCATAACACTTGAGGGTAATGAAAAGCAATAGCAACTTCCAACGTCAAGATGGGTTGTCCAGTAGGGAACTATTACTCAGCCCCCTCCCAGGATTCACATCATTAAGTGCTCAGCTACATGAGGAAGAAATGAATGACTAATCAGTGCTGTTAAGGCTAACATTCTTGTGTAGCCATTGGATTGATTGGTTTGTGCCATGTCCTGGGCCCTGCAGGATGCAAATACAGCAACCTTGCCTGGTGTGCTCTTCTTATAAGGGCTCCAGATTGTCTCTCTCCAGGAGCAGTGGTTAGAAAGAGGCAAAAACAAGCTCCATGTGGTGTCCCTGACATATCTGGCATCAATAATCCAAGCTACATGGTCTTGCTATTCTTTATTACCATCCACACAGTGCCCGACATTTGTTTTCTTAGCCTTTGTTTAATGAAATTGGCCATCCAAAGAAGTGTGAAGGAGATGAGGACATGTATACTTCAATCTGTTTCTTTAATTTGTGTAATGTCCCCAGCATTTATTTTCCCATAGTGATGCTGCTTTTCTAGGGAGCAGCCATTCTTGAAAGAAACTGAAAAATACAAAAGTGATTTGTACCTATAAAGAAGGGAATGAAGATCAAAAAGTGCAAGGATGCTGCATGGACCAAGGCAACTGACAGAAGAGTATGAACAGACACTCTCATGTCCATTTAATCAGAACCCGTTCTGGTGAGTCAGTTCTTGGGCAGCCACAGAGCTAAAGGAGCTCTATTAAGACTCTAGCCAGAGCAGCCTCTGGCTTTCTAATGGTGAAATTGACATTTGTTTTAGGAGTGGATGTGTATCTTCTAATTACCAGGGCTCTCTCCTTAAAATTAATTCTGAAGCCTCCACTCTTGGCAACTCCAAAATACTGAATGCTCATCAATGCCACTATGATTGATACTTGACATATGCCTCTGTGTGTTTTTTATTAATGTTTCTCAAAAAAAGTGCTGGTTTTTAATAAAGTTTACTTTAAAATAAGTGTTGGCCATATTTGTTGGGTAATAGAAAACTTCAGCTACATTCTGAGAGGGATCATGAATGGTCTTTAAACTTATGCACATAGGGCCACTTAGCTGTTAAGAGTATAAATAGTGGCCAGTTTTTAAAAATCATCTGCCAGTGCACTTTAATCAAAATTCCATCATCAGAAGAGATCTTGTAGCATACAGTGTTAAGGATGGGCATGTCCACGTGGCCCTACAAATTGAATTTCCATAGACTTGCACCTAAAACAAGTATAAACAATAAAATATATCATATTTAGCTTCATAAATTCATCCACTTAATGACTTTATCTTCACAATAAATCACTACCCCTGTCCAATAACTAAGCAGCTTGGAGTCACTAAGCAAATATCAGCTAGATGACTGATTCAATGAGAAAGTTCTGGAGAAAATACCATATTTTCCCCTCCATTAGATGCGCTTCCCCCCCCCCCCCCCAAAGTTGCACCATTAGAAAGACTCTGCTCTGGCTAGAGTCTTAATAGAGCTCCTTTAGCTCTGTGGCTGCCCAAGAACTGACCCACTGGAATGGGTTCTGATTAAACGGACACCAGAGTGTTTGTTCATACTCTTCCGTCAATTTCCTTGGTCCATGCAGCATCCTTGCACTTTCTGAGCGAATATTGTGTCACAGACCATGATGTGTATTACCTGACTTGTCTGCAGTGGTGACAACTGTTAGAAGAGGAAGAAGTGGGCCCACACAAAACCCCTGGGGATGCTTAAATGTCCCACTTTACTGCTGAATCTCAGGGCTTCTGGTCAGTTGCAATTTTACCCCATCACATGGGACCTGGGAGAGTGCAGAGAGCCGCCTGACACTCCCAGCTACAACCACTGACCTGTCAAATTAGCCGAGGCTAATAGTGGGTATGAGGCACAGTGCCAATTGCCAATTGTCTTTGACACTGGGCGGAATCTGTGTCAGTAGAACCACCTCCAATCACCAATCACCGTGTCTTAAGCTCCGTCAATCACGAGAGGCAGATGGGTGGAGCTGAAGTAACATGTTCTTGGCTAGCTACTCCGTTAGATGCTACAGCTGTCTCATCTTCCTCCGTACTGTTTCCAGTGCACACCAGATTTCTGTGTGAGGAGGCCAGCAGTAACTGGTGAGCAGCCATAAATGCTGAAGTTTGTAGTATAGTATATAAAGGGTGTTATGGTGGGGTCACTATTCTAGTAGTAACACAGGCACTGAGGGGGTTAAGGAGTGTCTCTAGCAGTAACAGGCACTGGGGGTAGTCCACTAGAACCTGTAACTAGGAGAGTGATACTCTCAGTGACTGTTACAACTAGTGATACCTCTTAACTCCCTCAATGCCTGCTATTAAAGGCCCCCATAAATTCTGACACTAGCAATGATGAGTTCTTGGGGGTTCCAGAAAACTAGAAGAGTACTTGAACCTTAAAGTCTCTCCTCATTTGTTAATGACAGAGATGATGGTTCTTAATACTAGTGCTGACTGCTGTTTCCCTTTACATGGTCGAAATAGTATTCTGTTATATTTTATTAAATATTTAAGTACACCATTTGGTTCAGAATTTGTTTTTTTTTTCTTGTTTTCCTCCTCTAAACCTAGGTGTGTCTTATGGTCGGGTGTGTCTCATAGTGCAAAAAATTTGGTAGTTAATGGAGACAGCCAAGAGCTTATAGGAATCAGCATGAATTAAAAACTAGCACACTCCTCAGAGTGGCATGAGGCATCTCAAAATGGGAGCCTTCAAATCTGGCATCAAATCTCAGAGAGGATGAAAGTCAGGTTTAAAAAGACACACCTCGCAGATTAGATCTTGTTTGAATGACTTCAATGTCAAAGGGCAACATGATTATGTACCTACTTTAAAATGAGGAAGATCATTTCCAGAACATATTAAGCTAAAAAAGAAATAAAGCAGTGTTCTAAAATTGTATATCATATGCCACCTTTTGTGTATAACCAGGGCAGAAAATGAGAATATATGTTTGACTTGCTTGTATTTACACAAAGAAACTCTGGAATGATAAATAAGAGACTAAGAAAGCAGAGAGACAGGGAGGATGTGGATGCAGTGGGATCATGACTTCTTAGGGTATACCTTTATATTGCTTTGATTTTTAAACTCTGTAAATGCATTACTTATTCAAAAAATTAAAAGATAAACACATGATGAGTTGGCTTTTGGAAAAATTAAACCCAAAGGGGTAATATTTTCTGGGAAGCTGTTAAAACATGGTATTTTTACCTCTGCACAGCATTGTGAAGAGATAGGTCAGTGGCTTGAGAAACCGGGGACATGGGTTCAGGTCTCAATTTTAGTGTTTCCATAAATTTGACAGCTTTAACATTGGATCAGCCAATGAGCTTCATGTGCGAGGCCAGTCATGTTTATGATTAAATATGAAGTTGCTGGAGCATTCTACTGAGAAAGATTTTAAGGCCACATCAAGGTTCAGTAGAAAATATTTCATTTGTGATCTCTGCCATGGGTGTAGGAGTGACAACATATATGTCTTTTATTTGTCCTTCCTTCTTTTTTTTACTTCTACTTAAAAAAATTTTTTTTATAGTTTATATTCATATTACTCTGTATTAGTTTCAGATTTACAGCATAGTGGTTAAAAATCATGTACTTTACAGAGCAGTATTTGTCCTTTCCTGATGCTTTTGCCTCACTTGTAAGATTTGGGGCTTAGACTGGAAGAGTTTTGTCTCCTTGTAGTTCTAAGATGTTAATAATAAACGGTATGTTCCCCAAAGATAAAACGAAGGGTGGGCACAGAGAATGGTCATCTGCGTTAAGTGAGTGTAAGAAAAAGTAAGTTTCAGGAATGTTCCATCCAACTGTGGATGAACAGGCT